>NW_006408565.1:12959164-13099579 GCF_000296735.1 Chrysochloris asiatica | reverse complement strand
GAAAATTAATACACCCTCCTACCTTCTGCTTCTAGGAGCTCTGGTAGCATAGTGGTTGTGAATTGGGCTGTGAACCACAAGGTCAGCAGTTTGAAACCACCAGCTGTTCCGCAGGAGAAAGATGAGGCTTTCTGCTCCCGTAAAGATTTACAGCCTCGGAAACCCTGTACAGGGTCGCTTTGAGTCGGAACCGACTCCACGGCACACAACAACAACGTCTGTCCTGGTGTCCTGTGGATTAACGTGTCACACTGCAAAACCTTTTGAACTGCAAGGTTGGCGGTTCAAGCTCACCAGCTGCTCCCTGGAATCCGTATTCAGGGTCGCTATGGGTCGGAACCGACTGGATGGCACTTAACAACAACAACAACAACAACAACAACAACGTCTGAATTGTTTAGAAATGCAAATGCTGTGTAAACTGAGGGATGACTGCTCTATTTATGTTAATATTTTTGTGGGGGTTGTTCATTATTTCACCAAGAGTTGTTGAAAACGTTGACAATTGTGTCACTGACGCAGTGCCCCTTTCTGGTTCTGAGTCACATCTCCCTGGATGCTGAGCTGTGACATTCAGGGGCTTCTGAATGTTGAGCTGTGACATTCAGGGAGGTGTGAACTGTGCCACCTCACAAGTGTGTCCCTCCACCCCCAACATCTGCATATTCAAACGTAGGTTTTATTGTGAATTACTTTCCCTTTTTTCTCCATTTTACAGCCTCGGAAACCCTGTATAGGGTCGCTATGAGTTGGAACCGACTCCACGGCACATAACCACCACCACCAGTTGTGAAATTTTATAAATAAGTTATGATGTCCACAGATTCCAAAGGAGGAGAGTTAAGATTGTAAGAAGGGGCACCGAATCTGGTGGTATGATGGCAAGCTAATCACTGTACGAGTCACTGATCTTCTGGTTTTCCCTTCCTCCCTCTTCTGGGTTCACACCTTTAGCCTTATCTAAGAGATCTTTGGGGTTACTGTACGTCTATCTTTCATGGCAAGCTACCTTCCTGAATTGAGACCAATAAAGGAGTAAGAAGCAAGCTTCTACTTGGTTTCTCAGTGCCTGGCAGAATTCAGAGATCAGGGGAAAGGACCTGGGTCCCAAACCCCAAATTCCACTCCAGTGTGGCTCAGATGATCAGTATCAGTGAGTGGTTCCCTCTGATGGGAATTTCCCAATCAGCAAAATGGGCACAACAGACTAATTGCTGCGGGCCACAGGGCCCTTCACCTCCTTACTGCCAGTCGCCTCCATCTCTCCCACTCAGCAATTCACACCATCTGGGTTTCCCCCCACCCCCGCCCAAACCGCACTGTAATCAGACAATCAGTGACTGTCACCGCTCAAAGGGACCTCAAAGACCTCCTCCAGTCCCAGCCATTTGAAGTAGCAAAATCTCTAACATGAATCCCAGTCTCACTATGTGCCAACTAATTTTCTTCATCCTCACAAAATCCCACAGACAAGGAAATGAAGGTACAGAATTGTCACCACGGCACATCACCACCACCACCACCACCACCACCACCACCTAGCAAATCACTGGCGGCACTGGGGCTCAAACCCAGGTAGGCCAAGCTCTCAGAGCCTCTGGGGATTAAATGCCTTATCTAAGGCTCTATGTTGTTGTTGCTAAGTGCCAACAAGTCAGTTCCGACCCATAGTGACCCTGTATAGAGTTTCCGAGGAGCAGCTGGTGACCTTGAACCACCGACCTTGCAGTTCAAATGGCTGGCGCATTAACCCACAGTGCCACACCAGGAAAGGGTTCTATAGGTGGTCAGAAATCGCACCCAGACCTCTTTCCTGCCTCCCAGAATCACTGAGCCCAGTCATCGATTGGTCATTGAGTGCAGTTTATAAACTCAGCCTCCTGCATCCATCTCCCAGGAGTCCAATCCTGCCCTCAGTTGTCCCTGTTCCAAGAGCCTACTGCTAACAGGATCTTTGGAAACCATCTTCCTCTCTGCAAGCCTTGGGGGAGGGGGCGCAGATTTGTGGGCAAGACGCCCAAAAGAATGGCCAAAGAACTGTCGCCTCTTCTTTCTCTACATCTCACCTCCTAGGTGAGGAGCAAGCTGGGAGTGGGACTGGGTTACAGGAAGGAAGGACTGAGTTCCGGGTTTCATCAAGGGCTCCCGGGAAATGACCTCCCTTTCTGCTGGCCTCACTAGAGGCAGCTGCTATAGTATTCCCACCCCCACCTGAGCTGGCAGACCTGGGGTGGCGGGGCCAACCACCAACTGCCTGGCAGTCAATTCACCAGCCTTGCCCGCCGGCCACAGCCCAGCTAGTGATTCCCCTCTCCAGGACTAGGGTTTGGGATTAAATTGCCAACGATTTGAGAGATTGAGGATGACAAAAAGGGCTTGAAGACTAATTAGGAGCAGCAATGAAAGCTTAATTCATAAAAGCAAACATTTTCCATCCATCAACCTGCAACCATTTAAGGGCACCGTTTGAAAGAAATCTGTGCGTGGGGAAGAGAGCCAACAGGAACAGGAAATGTTTGAAAGAATGTAAACTATTTCAGTTTCATAAAAAGTAACAAGTAAACAGTTATTACATGCAAATAATGCCCTGGTTTTAATTAATGCTGAAAAGTCAAAATATGTTTGACATTTGTATGTATACATTGAATGGTAGAGAAGAAAAAATGGTGCCCAGATGCCCATTTTCCTAGCAGGGCTGGCGGCTAGGAGGAAACTCGAACCTTGAGAAGGCCTTGTTTATTAGTGATGAAAAGTAAAATTCTGCTTCATCCTGGCTTGAGTCAAGAGTGCAGAGGGCCCAGCTTACTTTAACAAAGATGGAGGACTGTAGCCTTGGCTTCAGCCATATCTCAGGCACGCTGATCTTAAAGAGCCAGCGGACCCTTCATGTTCCATCTCACTGGGGCAGGGTTCTTAAAACTTTTCCACCCAGAAGTTAAGTGTGGAGTTCAGAGTCTCGACACCGCCTCCCACCCACTGTAGGCAGCAGCGACAGTGGTATCCTGTCTTACAGTCCTTCAAAATAACCAGGAAGATCACACAGGCAGGGTGGCATACTAGCCTGTCTCAAGGGCAGGAGATGCAAGCCCTGAGCTGTGCTTTCCAACGGTTAGCATCCTGCACTATACTCATTTCTAGTTAAACTATGTTAGGGATGAGGTGGGCTTGAAGCACGGTGGAGATTTCTGTGACCCAGTGGAGAGAAAAGCCAGGCAGAGGCGTGTCTACAGAAAAGAGCACCAATGGCAGGCACTGAAATTGCGCCCCTCTCCAGACATCTGACTTTCATCTTTTAGATAACTTTATTAAAAAATATATATGCATATACATATACATGCACATATATATTTTTTACCATAACATAAACTCAAAAATACAAGTCAGGCTTGTCATTAATCTTTGACTGAACACATGGTGGTACTACATAAAAAGGACAACTGTTCTTTCTTTGCTTTCACTGATGTGATGTGCACAAAGTCATCTCTTTCTCTCTCTTCTTTCAGTTTCTTCTCTTTCTACACTCAGCAGAGCAACATCACACAGTCTGCCTTGGTGCACGGCGGCTCTCAAATACTTGAGAATTAGTTTTAACTTGCTTAGTGATCTCTCCTGATGGGAGATGGAAACTGTAAAGGTGAATACAAACTGCTCAGTGACGCCCCCTTCAAGTGGAGCCCAGGGTACATGCCATGCCTTAGATAATGCCTCTGGCCCTCAAACCAAGGACTTGTCCTCTAAACCAGCTTGCTGAGAAACCTACGAGCCCCTCTTTCTGAGCTTCTCCTAGCACTGTTTCTGCTGGGAAGCATGGAGCATGGAAGGCAGTTGTTGTTGTTGTTAAGTGCCGTCGAGTCGGTTCCGACCCATAGCGACCCTGTACAGGGTTTCCGAGGGTGTAAATCTTTACAGGAGTAGAAAGCCTCATCTTTCTCCCGCGGAGCAGCTGGTAGTTTCGAACCGTTTACCTTAAGGTTCGCAGTTAGTAAATCCTAGAAAGTGGGTGAAATTTATGCCTTTAAAAAAATGCTTTTTGTTTTTTTTGTTTTTTTTTTGGGTCAAGTGACCCAACTTTCCTTCCTCGTGTAGTCAGAGGGTTCTGTAACACCATAAGGAGTTCTAGTCCACTGTTTTAGGCAGAGCTGGGCTGGAAGACCTTCTTCTGGAACTCCCTTTGGGACCCCATAGCTTTGCTCTCTCAGCTTTCCTCCTCCCCACCCCCCACCTCTGCCACCATCAACAGGGGGTCTGAGGGGCTGGTGTGGTTTCCTTCCCTCTGCTCACCTCGACCGCTGCGGCCCACGAATCGAAGGTCGTTGAACCTGGCCACTTGGTTCTTCATGACGGCTGAGGCATTGCGCAGTTCTGCGGAGTAGTTCTCATCATTGCCTGCCATTACTGTCACCACCGTCCCATCTGGCACATCCCCCAGCGCCACCACCTGAGGGCAGAGGGAAAGCGTCCCCCTGCTTAGAAAGGCTGAGAGAGGCACGAGAAAGGAGGGAGGGGCTGGGCCCCCGCAGCTCCCCTAGGTCCCAGGCGCAATGCGGATTTCTTAAATTCAGTGGCAAAGAAGCTTCTTAAAAACAAGGGTGTCCCCTAAAGGGAACAAAAACATGAGGATGAAATCTCCACCTTCCACACCAAATTCCTGGATCAACTGGCTATGTCCCCAAATCTCTTTTCAATCACACTGAACCTAAACTGGCTCAGCAAAGTGCCTCTATCACGGTTATGTGGGCTGCGGTTGTCTTCTTCCCTTTTGCGTATCAGCATGCTCCTAGCAACTGAGTCTCTAAGTCAAAATAAAGTCAACAACAATAACAGAACCCCATGAATGCAAGGGCCGTTTGGGACATGGCATTTGGCCCAGTTTATCAGCCTCTTAGAGCCTGAATCCGGTAGGTAGGTAGGTAGGTAAGGAAAATGTTAAAAAGAAGGTAATGTTCGGTAAGGCGTGACCCAGAACACATCTTTACCGGGCACGGAGGGGGGACGGAGGGGTTGCTTCTGAGAGCAGGAGGATACACCTGCTGGGAAATGCCAGGTGGAGATACAGTTGACGCCCCGATAACCCTACTCTTCCCCTGCCCACAGCTGCCTTTTGAAAAGGAATGGGCCTCTAAAGCCGGAGTCTCAGTCATTTAAACGTGGCTGCCGCGTGCAGGGACTAGGCATCCAGATGGTAAAAATTTCAAGGAGAAAATGTTTGGGGTCTGATTAAAAAGGCCAGATTTCCTGTCAACATCCTGTCTTCTTTTAATTTCAAAGATTCCTTTTAAGCTCCAAGTGACAGTAAAACCTCGATCTGACGACGATTAAAGTCACACGGGCCTCCCTCCCTTCCTCCTCTTTCCTCCTCCCTCCTCGGGAGATTTCCCCCACTGGTATTTTAAGATGTCACCCGGGAGACCTCAAAGAGCCACTCTTCCCTTTTTCCAATTTGGAGTCTTAATGGGAGCGAGGACGGCCTCAGCTGCCAGCGGCCAGTTTCCAGCCACCTCGGGCACCGTCATCGCAGCCGCGGGCCCTTCCTGCCCTACCCTTTCTCAAGGCAGCTGTGAGAGCTTTAGGGGAAAACCAAGGCGTTTTCGTTTCATCTCGCTGCCCCCTTAAAAAAAAAAGATGAAAATGAAACAGCTGCCTACTCCTCGGCATAGAGAAAAGGATCCTCTGAAGGATACAGCGCTTTAAGGAGGTGGTAGCGCCCCCATCCCAGCCCGGCATTCGGGGTGCAGAGTAACCCTGCAGTACCATTTAGGATCAAGTGCTCGGGTTCCCGGCCTAGAGTCTCCCCGTGTAACATTTCAGAAGCCCAGGGTTGAGGGGTGTGAACAGGAAGTGTTTCTGAAGCGGCGCAGGAGCTGTGCTGCCGGCAGCGGAGGGTGACCCCATCCACCCTGTCTGCACCCACACCTCGGGTCTTCTCGCCCCGGCCCGCAGGACTTCTTCTGCCTGGATGCCCCCAGGACTGTATCCGAAAGGTCTGGGCGGGGGAAAGCGAAGCCCTATCCGCCCGTTTTCGCATCAACGTCTCTCCGCAAGGCTTCCTGAAGCCCAGGTGGAGGGAGCATGTTTCCTAAAAATCATCTGTGCTGGGCACATCCAACAGGAAACTCCGAAGTCGCGAGACCAAGCGCGAAAAGAGGCCCAAAGCTTCCCGCGCCTGGACTGCGGGGTGCGCGGTCTCGCAGAGGGGTGGCGGCTACGTCCCTCCCACTCACCTTCTTCCCGGGGGCCCTGGCTCCTGCAGAGGCAAAGCTAGGAGCCCAGGGCCGGTGCCCTCCCGCCCCAGGCCACACACTCACCTTGAAGGCGATGGGCAGCGTCTTGTTGCAGCGCCAGTGCGAGGGCAGCACGGAGCAGAGGAAGTTGGGGCTGTCGGTGCGCACGAGCTCGCCCGCGTGGTCAGCCAGCACGTCCACCACCGAGCGCACCTCGGGCCGGGAGCGCCCGCCGGGGCCCACTGCCGCCTGCGCGCTCAGCGCGCCGCTGTTCTCGCCCATCTTGCCGCCGCCGCCGCCGCAGGGGAAGGCCGTGGAGGGAGGTGTGAAGCGGCGGCTGGTGCTCGGGTCTACAGGAATACGCATAACAGCGGCCGTCAGGGCGCCGGGCGGGCGGGCGGCAGCAGCTCGGGCGCCTCCTCGGCCGCCAGAAGCCGGAAAGCAGAAGCGGCAGCCAGGGGCCGGGGCCTCAGGGCGCCCGGGGCAGCTTCGGGGACGCCCCGCCGGGCCTGCCTAAAGCGAGGCCTCGCCGCCCCGACGGCCGCGCGCGGCTGGACCCGCTACTCCCGCATCCCTGCCGGCCGGCCCCGGCTGCTCGGGCCGCGGCGGAGCCCGCGCGGGCTGTGTCGCCGCCTCCCGCCCCCGCCGCCGCCCCACCCACTGCGCGGCGGCCCCACAACAAATCCTCGAGAATCAAGTGGAGGCGCCGCGGGCGCCGCGAGGGGTTAGTACCCCGGGGCCCGCGGGGGCGGGGCCGGCCCGAGCGACGCTTCGCACAGCCAATGGGAGCCTCCCCCCATCGCGGGCACCTTGGTGGCGTCTGCGGGGGGAGGACCGGGACCTCCAAAGCCGCCCAACGGGGAGGGCGGGGCGTCTAGCAACCCCGCCCCGCGGAGGACTCCCGAGTTGGAGGCCCCAGAGCGGTAGCTGAGGTCCCCTGGAGACTTCTGGGGAGCCCGGACCAATGACAAAAATTTGTTTCAAGTGTCCCTAACCTACAAAAGGTTCTGAGGTCGCGTGTTCCCTGACTGGGGGGCGGGGGCGCAATCCTCCTTTTCCCTTCCCTCCCCTCTGGCCGCGGCCACAGCTTCAGGAGCTCCAGCTGCCCGAGGCCTGTGACGACTTCACGCTCAGCTGGCGGCCGCGGGGGTACCAAGGCTAGTGACACCCAGCGGCGAGCCGCCTAAAAGAAGCTCCCCACCCCCTGTCCCGTAAATTATTTTGAACCAAGAGCCTGCGTTGCACATGAGATTCCGCGCCGTCCGGGCCCGGCCGGGGACCGCACGCCGGTCCTTCTGCATTTCCCAGCCCTACGCTGCGTTGGCTCGAGCCTCAGGGCAACCCCGAGGACAGAGGGAGGGAGAGGCCCCTCACGGGCCCGCATCAGCCCGGGGTGACTAACCGCGTTCCTCTCAGCTGTTCCGGCTAAACACATTTCAGGATTTTGGAGGCCTTGCTGCATGGATGTTGGTTGTGGCGGCCTGTGGCGCTTTGGCAACCATGAAGACGCCTGAAAACCGAGAATGTTTGGCCCTGATGTTTTTTTCCCTCCTCGCATGCAACCTCGATCCTGGATGGTAGAGGAGGACGCGGGCCCGTGACGAGATGAAAACGGCAGAAAAGGCGACACTGACGGCAGAGTTAAGGGTCTCGTTTCCGAAGAAGAGAACGTTCTTCCTCCATGTGAATGGACCATGGTTTCCGCGGGTCTGAGCCCACGTCTTCCAGGATCCGTGGACCCTAGTCGTGCCGCAAGGACGCGGACAGCTCTGACCAGGCACTGCCTGCGCTCCAAGCCTTGGGTCTCTTCTTTCCTTGGCCGCCGGGACCAGCCACTCCTGGGGCTTCGCGGCAATCCTCCCCTTCCTCGCCTGCCTTCTAGACTAGGCTAGCAGGCCTAGGAACGGGCCACAGAAGGGAGGGACAGTGGAAGGATCAAACCCCTATTAATATCGGATTATTGGCCCAGAGGCGCTCCGGGATGCTCCCGAACGAATGCGCGCCCAATCTCCTGGCAG
This sequence comes from Chrysochloris asiatica, assembly GCF_000296735.1. Lineage (NCBI taxonomy): Eukaryota > Metazoa > Chordata > Mammalia > Afrosoricida > Chrysochloridae > Chrysochloris > Chrysochloris asiatica. The sequence goes on along the minus strand of NW_006408565.1, from coordinate 13,091,340 downwards.
CTTTGGTGATTGGCCTTGATTTTCGTTGCCCCCGGCGCTTGACAGGTGCAAAACGACTAATTCCAAGGCTTAAGGGCCAAAAAGCAAAGGACCCACTAGTGGCCATCAGAGCCCACCCTGGATCTGACCCCTGTACCGTACACGCTATTTCGTTGTAGCCAAACGAAATCAAGCCCGCGTGCGCTCCTGGGCTAATGGCTCTGGTTCAACGCTGACCACCAGTTGAACTGGCCCCTTCTTTCTGGACCTTACGTTACCCGCTCAGGTCATTTTGAAAGCTGGAGGAACAGTGAGGTTCCCTTACTGGATCTTTTAAGAGCGTTTTGCCTCGGAGTTGGGAGTCGCCTGGGCCAAGGCCCACGGGTCCTTGGAAATCCTAGCAAAAGCATCAGAATGAAGGAGAGCAAGGGATCCGGGCCTCAGTGCGCCTACCAGAAGGGAGCTTGGGGTGGGGGATGAAGAAGGAAGGCCCACCACGCCATGGCCAGAGACGGCCAGGGCCAGCGAAGATGGAGCCATTAGCTGCTTTCGGTGACTGTGGGCCAGAACCTGCTACTTCTGGGGCTGAGAAATTCGATTTGTAGGGTGGTTTAGGTTTGTACCTGCTCCCTCAGTTGTCACTCCGCCTGATTTCTTCCTTTCACCCGTCGCGGTTTTACACACGGGTTTGCAGAGAATGGGGCTCCTGTGGGTTCCAGCACGTGACACAGGACCCAGTATGGCTCCAGCCCTCGGGAGGGCGCTCGCTGCCCGTGGGCGCCGAAGCCAGGAGCCAGAGCTGTCAGAGCTTAGGGCCCCAGCTGGAGGTCGCCCGGGCGGCCGGGGCAGGAACAGTCCCGGGCACCACCGCTAGTGGGAACCTGCCCTTGAGTCGTCTGGTCGCGGCGGGCCGATTCCTAAGAGATACACTTTCTGGACAAACAGCCCGCGAATTTTTCAAAATCTGTACCCGTACGTTTGGACAAAACGACAGCTTTCTGTCGGTCCGAAGGCCGCATTCCCAACTTCCAAAGAACTGATGCCTTCCTCAGCGTCCGGCTTCCGCCAAATCGCCAGGATCGTTCTATTTCCTATCCCTTGGGAAGAGGGCTGGGAAGAAGTATCACAAAAGAAGAGACTAGCTCATTCCAAGTTTCCATCGGGCGCTAACCTGCTTCCTCCCCATGAGGGATTGCTGGGCCGGCGGCCATTGCATTTTTTGCCGATTTGGCAGGCAGACGGACAGTTACCCACTCCCCACTTAGCACACGTGGATAACTCGCGTCTCTCGTTTCGATCGGGCAGATGTCTTCTCATTCTCCACAGGACCACCAGCCTGCCTGAATCATTTGGCTCCCATCCCAAATTGTCTGCAGGAGGGTGAGGACTGGGGAGTCAAGATGACACTTCCCTCCCCAACCGTGGACCTGGTAAATGGGACGCAACCTGGGAACTGCAGAACCCCGTTTTTTGAGGCCAGGCCTTCTGTCCTGAGGCCACGCCTCCTGTCCTGGACCGTCGCCCCAGGGAATCGATCTGACCAGCTGCCTCTCAGTGGTTTGGTTCCCTCCTGACAGAGCTTCCAAGGGCAGATGTGATTCCTCCAGAGTTCTGGTGCCTGGGGAGATGTGGGGACGCCCCAGTATGCCCAGCTGTGGAATGAACAGGCAATCTCTGGAGAACCTTCTAAGAAGTCCACGGGGAAAGAACCCCTCAGTACGTCGGGCACGCATGAGTTTGTCTTCTTCCACCACCTATGGTGATCTTGGGAAAATTGTCTAAGACCTCGTCGCTCCTCAGTTTTTTCCATCTGTGAAGTGGGATAACAATAATGTCTAAAGCTCAGGTTTAGCACATAGGGTATGCTTCATCCATGCAAGCTGTCACTGCTGTTATGAAAAAAATAAGGCCTGCCATCTCTTGTGAGGTCCTTTGGCAAGTTCCTTTTCCTGCTCTGGACCTCACACTTCCTGTCTGAAATGTCCAATTTCCAGGTGACTAAGATGCAAAGGAGCTCTGGTAGCGTAGTGGTTACGAGTCGGGCTGCGAACCTTAAGGTCAGCGGTTCGAAACTACCAGCCGCTCCGCGGGAGAAAGATGAGGCTTTCTACTCCCATAAAGATTTACACCCTCGGAAACCCTGTACAGGGTCGCTATGGGTCGGAACCGACTTGACGGCACTTAACAACAACAACAACAAGATGCAAAGTTAATCCTGCCCCCGTCCTCACCACCATCCCCTGGTTTGCCTGGGTCTGCTTGGGTGAGGTAGGGACCATGTGTGACCTCCCTCTAGGCAAGACTACCCAACAGGAGGGGTTTCCAGCAACCGTCACAGCTCACCCTCTCTTCATTTCTCATTCTAGGCGCTCACTCTAAAAATCCATTCTTGTTGTTTAGTGCGGTCGGACCCAAGCCACCCTGTATAGGGTTTGTGAGGAGCAACTGGTGAGCTTGAACCACCACCGGCATTACAGTTCAAATGGCTTTGCAGTCGGACGCATTAACCCACCGTGCCATACCACGGTTCCAAAAACCCACTGGATCCCCCCAAAAGATAGATACTTTACCAAGTAGCAAATAGGACTCAGCCATTTCTTCTCATCCCTCCAGGAAGCATCTGTCCCCTACATCTGAAATCCCAAAGCAGTCTCCAATCCAGGGAACATCTTGTACAACTCTCCTCTAGAAGATTTCTCTGTCTGACATTTATCCCCACTGCATCTAACATATAAGGAAACCTCTTTTCCACCCAGTGCCCACCAACTCTAGGTGGGGTGTTGGGCAGTTCCCTTCAAGGAGTCTTGCCATCTTCTGTGTATGAAGGTAATTCTTATCTCTCCATTTCAAAATTGGGATGAAAGACTCCCTCTGTGAGGTAGTGGAGTCTTGTGTGTGGTGCTGTGGGTTAATGTGCCCAACTGCAAAGCCGTTTGAACTGCAAGGTTTAAGCTAACCAGCTGCTTCTCAGAAGGAAACCCTATACAGGGTCACTATTGGGTTGGAACCGACTCGACGGGCACTTCACAACAACAACAAATGTGAGGTAGTGGACTCCTAGTGTGGCACTGTAGGCTCAAGTCCACCTGCTGCTCTTTGGAAACACTATACTGGGTCACTGTGAGTCGGAACCGACTCGACAGCACTTAACAACAACATATGAGGTAGTAGTGGGGTAGGATTGAATCTAAAATTGATGGGAAAGAAAAAGAAAGAACCGCTGCTAATTTAATTAGAGCCTTTTTTGTTGTCAAGTGCCATTGAATCAGTTCCGACTCCTAGCAACCCTCTTTAAGGTGTCCAAGGAGCAGCTGGTGGATTTGAACCACCCACCTTGCGGTTAGCAATACCGTGTTTATCCTACAGTGACATCCATACCAGGACCCCAAACTAGGGTTTATCTGTGTATAAAACATTCACCTTAGAGTCAGTGGGAAATGGTAACCTATCAGGTTTGAGAGGTTGCCATCTGCATGATAGAAGAATCCTGCTCTGGAGTGAATGTGTCCAGCAAGTGTTGTTGTTGTTGTTGTTGTCAGGTGCCATCGAGTCGGAACCGACTCATAGCGACTCCATGCACAGCAGAACGAAACAATGTTCGATCCTGGGCCAACCTCACCACCGCTGCCACCCCCGAGTCCATCAATGATGCCACCTGGCCGATCCATCTCGTTGGAGGTCTTCCTCTTTTTCTCTGACCCTCCACCCTACCCAGCATGACATCCTTCTCCAACAATTGTTTCCTCCGGACTACATGTCCAAAGTAGGAGAGACGAAGCTTAGCCATCCTGGCCTCCAAGGAGCACTCTGGCTGCACTTCTTCCAAAACAGATCTATTGGTTCTTTTGGCAGTCCATGGCACCCTCAGTATTCTCCTCCAACACCACAACTCAAAGGCATCAATTCTTCTACGATCCTCTTTATTCACTGTCCAGCTTTCGCATCCATATGAGGCTATTGAAAACACAATGGCCTGGGTCAGGCGCACCCTAGTCCTCAAGCTGACATCTCTGCTCTTCAATACTTTAAAAAGTTCCTGTGCAGCAGATTTGCCCAGTGCAATACGTCGTCTGATCTCTTGACTGCTACTTCCGCGAGTGTTGATAGTTGATCCAAGAAGAATGAAGTCCTTGACAACTTCAATCCTTTCTCCATTGATAAGAATGTTGTTTATTGGTCCAGTGGTGAGGATTTTTGTTTTCTTGACATTGAGATGCAATCCATATCGAAGGCTGTGCTCTTTAATCTTCATAAGTAAATATCTTCGCGCAATTACAGAGGTGTTTTTATTTTTGGGGAAAGGACTGCCTTGTGAGCCGAGGGAAGGTGATCAGGACAGATGTGCGCTCCTCTGAGCCTTGGCGCCCAGGCTGGTAAATTAAGAACAGTGACTTGTGCATTGGTGAGGTTTTATGTATGTTGTCGGGCACTGTGCTTGGATGTTACAGTCCCGTTTTATGCTCACAGCGATCTGCTTGTATTCTGGAGTTGATTCCCACTCATAGAGACCCTATACTGGGTTTCCCTGGAGCAGCTGGTGCGTTTGAACCATTGACCTTGAGGTTCAAACCGACCTTGCGGTCCAGTGCTTATCCTACAGTGCCACACCGGTACTCCACACAAACAAATACACATATGCAAAATACAAAGGAGCCCCGTGGAGCAGTGGTTAAGTGCTCAGCTGCTAACTGAGCCGTGGGCGTTTTGGCAGTTTGAATCCACCACCCACTCTGCAGAAGAAAGGTGTGGTAGTCTGTATTCATAAAATTTACAGCCTTGGAAACCCTATAGGACAGTTCTACAGGAACCTGCGGTGAGTCCGAATTGGCTTCACCGCTACATATGCTTCGCAATAAACGTTCGCTATTAATGATGGTGGCGGAACTTGTGTTAAGTGTCTTGGTGGATTCGGATCCAACTCTTACCAACTGTATTAGAATTCCGAGGAGGGGCTGGTGGGTTTGAATCACGAACCTTGTGAGAGTCACGTCGAGTCGGAACCGACTCATAGTGAGCCTGTGTTGGATTTCCAAAGCTGTAAATCTTTTACAGGAGCAAAAGCCTCATCTTTCTCCTGTAGAGACGCTGGTAGTTTCGAACTGTTGTCCCACTCATAACCCACTACGCTACAGAGTTCCCTGTTAAATGCCATCGAGTCGGTTCCGACCCACAGCGATCCTGCATGGGGTTTCCGAGGAGAGGCTGGTGAGCTTGAACGACCGACCTTGCAGTTCAAACGACTGTGCAGTCTGACGCATTAGCCCACAGCGCCACACCAAGACTTCTTAGAAGCCATAAAATCCTGTCATTAGTAAATAGCCATGGATTTGAAAATCAGCAGACCCTTCAAAAAACTGGAGACAGAAAGGGGCTTGCTAGGGTCATTCAGGAAGGCCCGCCGCGAACTGGCCCACAGAACCTCCGTGTGATGCGTCAGGCTCGGCTGTAGTTCCAGATTTAAAGATGGGAACACTGAGACCCAGAATGGGAAAGAGACGTGAGCCCATGACCAAGAAAGAAAAGATCCCGCGGACTGATTCCCAGCTTGATCTCTGCTCTCCCGGAGCCTGCAGCCAGAGAGAGCACTTTGTGCCCGCGAGCGCCGCCTCCCGGCCGGATGCGACCCACCCCCGCAACATCTGCCGCCCAAAGGGAAATAAATGCCAAAGGAAAATAAATGTCTCTCTCAGGGCCTTAATGCTCCCGTATGATGAGGGTGCGCTTCCACGGCGCTTGCAGGTGACATCCGATTCCCCGCAGGACCCCCTGGGCCAGAGCCAGAGGTCCCCTCCACCACACTCAACCCTGACAGCCCTCCTGGAGCGAAGCAGAGAGCTAGGAGGGAGCGAAGGAGTCTGCGCAGGCCTGGCAAACAGAAAAGGAAGGACACCCTAATCCGAGTCAGGGAAAAGGGTTCTGGTTTCGGCTTCCACTACTCCGTTAAATATACATGTTCTGCCCACCTTGCCCCTTACTCAGTGGCGTTACTAGGGTTGGTATCACTAAGTGGTAACTGATGGTGCCACCCATCCCCACCCTCATGGACCTCCTCCTGCCCCAGACCATACGAATCTTTAGTATTGCTTATTACCCGTGTACATCATAGAATAATATGTGATAAGTACAGTTGTAAGTTGCTTAAATGTAATTTTTCTTAGGATGTATGAATACTAACAGGAGTTTTGGTGTGGCGCTGTGGGTTAATGTGCCAGACTGCAAAGCTGTTTGAATTGCAAAGTTGGCAGTTCAAGCTCACCAGCTGCTCCTTGGAAACCCTATACAGGGTCGCTATGGGTCGGAACCGACTCTACGGCACTGCACAACAACAACATGAATACTAACAACATAGTGAAATCTTTCTACATTGAATTACAAATTTATTGTTACATGCCCTTGAGTCTGTTTCAACTGATAGTGACCATGTATAGGGTTTTTAAGGAGAGAGGCTGGTGGGTTTGAATCTCTGTCCATACAGTTAGCAGTTCAGTGCTTATCCTACAGCACCACACCAGGAGTCCTCCATATGTGCTATTGCATAGGTTCCAACTCATAGCGATCCTGTATAGGATTTCCTAGGCTGCAAATCTTGAGTAGAAAACCTCATTTTTCTTCCAAAGAATGGCTGGTAGGTTCTGATTGCTGATTTTGCGCTTGGCGGCTCAGCTTGTAATGCACTGTATTACATTATTAATTAAAACAAAATTAGTAACTGAAAGGAAGCCCTTTAAAATATTGCATCCGTTTCCTTTAATTACTAGCTTGATTCACAAAGTAGTTAATGATATAGATTCACAAATACTATTTACCACAACACTGTAGCTATAATATCAGAAAAGTTGACAAAATCAGCTATACAAACTATACAAACACCAGCTGGACTATACAAACACCAGCAACAAAAGAAAGTAACAGCTGTGCTCCTAGCACGTGCAGATGAAACCACATGATTTGAAGCTTCATTGTAATTGGGCAATCATGAGGGCTTTGACCAGAGGCGGGTTGAAGTTTCAAGAAGCAAATTAGCATAGTGTTTTCTCCTTTTAGGTATGCTAATACATGTAGGCTGGGCTCACAAAAGAAAATGTTTTTGTTGTTATTACTAGCTACAGAGATATTTTTATCAACAATAATACATGTGTCCTGAAACATCACACCAAAAATGATAGTGTCTGTCACCTGGTGTGACCTGTACCCCGACCTGCCCCTCCCTAGTGATGCTGCTTTTGGTGTAGGGATTATAAGCACCCAAATTTAGTGTGATGCTGTAGGAGCAGCGCTGGACTATGAACCACAAGGCTGGCAGTTCAAACCCACCAACCGCTCTTCGAAAACCCTACTATACAGGATTGCTATGAGTCGGAACCCACTCTACGGTACTTAACAACTACAGTTTAGTGAATGTCTGCTGTGTACTGGGAGTTCTCCCTCAATATCAACAACCCTCATGCGGCCTCTTCAGGGGAGAGATTTTATTCTGTCCATTTTACAGAGGGGAAAACTGAGACTTAAAGGATATGCCATAATGAAGGCTCAACGGAAGTGACATCAGGTATTTCCTGAGCATTTGAGCACTGTTATTATTGTTACCAATATCATTTTAATTGTTACTTGGGATTGAGGCTGGGGTTGGGTAGAGGAGATAGAGGAGTGTCAAGAGCAGTAAGGCCTATCTGGGAGCAGGTCTCAGCTTTCCTGAATGATTTCTATCTGTGGCCTTGGTTGAGTTGTCTAATCTCTATGTGCCTTGCTTGTCTCATCTCTAAATGGGGCGAGTACTATCAAATATCCCATCAAGTGTTGTGGGGAGATTTAAAAGCCCATGGCATGTTGTTGTTCAGTGCCTTTGAGTGGGTTCCAACTCCTAGTGATCGTATATATAACAGAATTTGGCCAACTAGTCTGCAAGGTCGATTAACAACACTCAACTACAACAAGTACCCAGTAAAGGAACTGCGTCTAGGGCAGCATTGAGCATGCTCTTTTTGCTGCAGGTAACAAGGTTTGGGGGCCAAAGCCTTGCCCTCCATGTCGCTGTTGTGGAGCCAGGAGGCCTGAGTTCCAGTAGCCCTCTGCTCCCTAAGCTTTTTCTTTGTCTCTGAAACCAGCAGAGGTCGCTGGGCTGTGTGAGACTCACAACGTTTTCATCTCCTACCCTTTCTGATCCACAGAGTACCCTTTTTGGCCACTCCTGGGGGCGGTGTCAGGGTTGGGATCTGCTCTCACCTGGCCACACCCGTTTTCTGGCACCCAGCTTGGGTGATCATACTCCCAATGCCAGGTTTTAGCAATTGAGGACAGTATGAGGTCATGGATTATTTAGGATCTATTGCCTTTCCCTAAGTCTGCTCAGCAGTTTGTGGTGAGCCGTTAACAATTGTTAGGTGCCAATTTACAGTGACCCTGTTTAGGGTTTCCAAGGAGCAGCTGATGGGTTTGAACCACTGACCTTGTGGTTCAAACTGGCATTTGGTCCAGTATATTACCTTACAGTGCCATACCAGGACTCCAACTGGAAAGCCCTATATCTACTTGCTCCCTGTCCCTCACCATCCCTAGCCACTGGCATCTAGACAGTAGAGGAGACTTGTCCAGAAGCATACAGCAAATTATTGCCATTGGTCCTGCTGAGGTCCTCGTGTCTCAAACCCCTTGATTAGAAGACTCTTAAAGACCTGCTTGAGCATCCTGGGAGCAGGAGATCTAGGTCTAGCTCTCTTCTTAACAAAATAAAAAGGACTCCAGAGGGAAGGGCTAGGAAGAATTGGGAGTAGGGTTGTTGTTGTTGTTATGTGCCATCGAGTCGGTTCCGACCCATAGCGACCCTGTATAGGGTTTCCGAGGGTGTAAATCTTTACGGGAGTAGAAAGCCTCATCTTTCTCCCACGGAGCAGCTGGTAGTTTCGAACCGCTGACCTTAAGGTTCGCAGCCCGATTCGTAACCACTATGCTACCAGAGCTCCTTGGGAGTAGGGTTAGGGAGCTTAAAATCAAGACTGAGTTTGAAACTTGCTCTGCCGTTTACTGTGGCCAAATCAGTGGCTTCAAATCTTTGAGAGTCAGATAATGTGGGGTAGCAATTAAGCCTAAGTAACCTTATGGTATATGAGTCCAAAGTCAACTTAATGATATTTAATAATAATAACAACAACAACAGTTGTTTAAATTGTGAAGCTAGCTAAAAGGATTCTCAGCATATGTCTGGGGAAGAGAAGGTATTGAATCAAATCCTTGACATCCTTTGTATTCTCCGACCCTTGCTTGTAAACTCTTTCCTCAAAAAAGAGGGGAGCTGATAGGGTCTATGGTCTCCCGTCCCATTCATGTCTGGATTGTACTGTTAGGGGTGTACCTTTCAGAAGGTGCCAGGTTCTTAAACCTCCTAGCTATGGTCTGGCCAGAGAGGAACCTGGCCCAGTAGCCTTTGCTTCCTATTTCCCTCACTCCTCAACATACTCACAGGGTTTTAATGGACCTGAGAGCCAGGAAACTTGCGTTTGAAATAGAATTCCACTCTATGGTTTTCTTTGTGATTGTGGGCAAGATCATTTCAGTTCTCAGCAGTTTCCTTGCTTTGATGGAGAAAATGAATAGGCAGGGCAAAGTACACAGCGACCCTATGGGATAGACTTACTCTGTCACATGGGGTTACTATGAGTGGGAAATCATGGTAGGTTCCTTGCAAATACTGGAGGTGTGTGCCTTCCTTAGAGCTGTGTGACCCTGAGTAAAGAACTTCATTTCTCTGGGCCTCAGAACCTGAGAGGTTCAAGTAAGAAGGTGTAGCACTGTAGGATAAGCACTGGACTGTTAACTGCAAGATCAGCGGTTCAAACCCACCAGCCGCTCTTTGGAAACCCTGCACAGGTTTACTATGAGTCAGAACCGACTGGATGGCAAACAACAGTGATCATGATCTTGGCTCTGTCTCTGTTCTGCTGGGACCCAGCCTCTTAGCAGTGGGTGGACACAGAGCCATCAAACCAGAGGACTTCTTACTGAGGAAGGGGACGCAGTGAGAAGGACCTGGGTAACTTGAGAAACCTTCTGGGATGGGGCTTCATCCCTGGCAGGTAGCAAGAGAAAGGAGTTCCCCAGAGTGAGTCACTTACATGACCTACAGTGAAGGAAGGACAGCAGGATTTGGGGTTCAAATAGATTCTTGGACTGAGTGCATCCAAGCCTTAATCAGGAGGCAAGAATAGGAAGCAGTCAGAATCCAATTCTTGGCATAGGATTGTTGTTGTTGTTATGTGCTGTGGAGTCGGTTCCGACTCATAGCGACCCTGTACAGGGTTTCCGAGGCTGTAACTCTTTACGAGAGCAGAAAACCTCATCTTTCTCCCACGGAACAGCTGATAGTTTTGAACTGCTGACCATGAGATTAGCAGCCCAATTCGTAACCACTATGCTACCAGAGCTCCTTGGCATAGGATTGGTACCATGGAATTAGAATTCTGGACTCTGGTGATCATTACCAACAAAAGTTGAGCTCTTCTGGTTTGCCAGACCCTGTTCCACACAATACACAATCAGGCCTTGAGGTGTTCTTATGAGATGTTGTTGTTGTTGTTGTCAGGTGCCATCGATTCAGAACCGACTCATAACGACCCCATGCACAGCAGAATGAAACAATGTCCAATCCTGGACCAGCCTCACTACCGCTGCCACACTTGAGTCCATCAATGCTGCCACCTGGCCAATCCATGTTGCTGGGGGTCTTCCTCTTTTTCTCCGACCCTCCATTTTACCAAGCATGATATCCTTCTCCAGCGACTGTTCCCTTCTGACAATATGTCCAAAGTATGAGAGACGAAGTTTAGCCATCTTGGCCTCCAAGGAGTACTCTCTGGCTGCACTTCTTCCAAAACAGATCTATGGTGTAGTGGTTCTTATGGGATAGCTACAGTTATCCCATTTTACAGGTAAGAACACTATAGTGCAGAGGGGTGAAGTAGCTTGCCAAGGTCACACAACTGGGACTCAGGGCCCACATTCCTAACCATTACACTCTCCTCAAGGACCGCAGTCAGAGCCTCACAGCTGTAATCATGGAATAGACTTAAAATCCTGCCACAAGAATTGTCAGACTCATCAGACTCATAGTCCACTCCTCTCACACCCCAGGCCCCGGTCAAGTGGCGAGAACGAGGCCCAGAAGTGTGTCTGTCAAGGTCACAGTCTGGGCCAGGGGCAGGGCCTGACTCTGACCTCCCTGGGACTGCCTGCCCAGCTGCTCCTGGGCTTGCTGGCCCCAGTAGGGATTTTCCACCTCCTGAAAAAGGTCCTAATGACTGTCAGTCCTTGTGAAGCCTTAATTAATCTCAGAGGCTGAAGGCTCGGAGGAGACCAGGGACCTTGGCCTTACGCAGATGAAGATTACAGCTCTTTTTCATGTGGTGGCGGAGGAACGCCTCAGACATTCCTGCCAGCAATAAAAGCCACATGGCTTTCCAACGTCGCCCTTGGAAAAGGGAAAAAAAAAAAAAAGTGTGGCCCTATGCGGACAGAAATCAACTATGTGTTGTATGTATGTTGTTGTTGTTATGTGCCATCGAGTCGGTTCCGACCCATAGCGACCCTGTATAGGGTTTCCGAGGGTGTACATCTTTAACGGGAGTAGAAAGCCTCATCTTTCTTCCGCGGAGCAGCTGGTAGTTTCGAACCGCTGACCTTAAGGTTCACAGCCCAATTCGTAACCACTACGCTACCAGAGCTCCTTGTTGTATGTATGGCAGGAGATAAAAACAGGCCGGATGAGGCGAAGAACAGTCAGACTTTTATGCTGCCTTCCAGGATCACTGAGAGCAGCAGAGCCCGGTGGTCAGGGATGGCCCTCCTCACCAAGGTAGGACCCTCAGGGAAAGGGCCTGAACTCCCTCCCCCTGAGCTGGATTTGAGCCCCTAGAGATATCCAAGGAGCTCAGGGGGCCCTGTGGTTGGTTTCCTGCTCAGTGGCACTGCTGTGGAATTCTTATCACTTTCCAGTATTTGCATTTTGCACTGAGCCCAGCCCACAGGCCACCTCATCAGCCAATTGCTGCCTCTCTCCTGGTCCCCGACTTTGTGACTACACTTGGGGAGTAGCGTGCCTTGAGCAGCTACTATAGATATTGCTAACGTTATGTGAGGTTCACATCCAAGACACTTTATAAATTGGGCAGTTGCTGAAACTGAGGTGCTCAGCAACTTCGACACAGCATGGAAGCCCAGATTTGAACACATAGCTTGAAGTCACTTTTTAAAAAATAACAGATTGGGTAACTGAGGCCCAAGAGCAGAAAGTCCTCAGTCACACACAGTCAAACGTTGACCAGGGACTTGGTATGAGCTGGGCAACAGTATCCATATGGCTAGTGGGGGTGTCCCTAGTTTTAAGGTTATTTGTGTCATTTGTAAATATATTACTTTTTCCCCAGGATGGGTATGGGAGAAGCCCTCCAACTTTCCATTTGAAACACCTGGAAGTCTTCTGTCTGCCACGACTATTTCGTGCTCCTGTTTTTCCCTGCCACCCTCACAAAGTTAGAGCTTGCAAGGATGTACTTTGGTAAATTAAAAATTCCCACTGCCATCAAGTCGATTTCGATTCATAGCTCTTCGTAGATGCTTCAGATCTATAAAGAGCCTCCTGGGTGGCAGGGACCACATGGGTGCTGGGGGCAGGACTAGGGCCAGTGGGTGCCGGGGGAGGAAGCATTGAGAGCTAGCTAGAGATAGACTGAGAGCTTCCCATCATGGGAGGCATTCAAGTTGAGGTCAGTATATTGTAGTTCAAGTGTCAGGGCTGGAGACTGAACCAGATACCAGTGTACCAGTGTTTCTGAGACTGTAAGTCTTTACAGGAGCAAACAATCTCATCTTTTTCCTCAGAGCATCTAGTGGGTTTGAACTGCTGACCTTGCCTAACTCATAGTGTCACCAAGGCTCTTTTCAGTAAACTCAAAGGAGTCCAAATCCTTGGTGAACTGGACTGGTAGCTACAATGGAGCTGTTCAGTTGACCCTCACTGGGTGACCCTTGCCAAGTTCCTTTCCCTCTCTGGGCCTCAGACTCCCAAGTAGGGAGATAAGGCCCCAACATACCTGCACATTTTCAATGTTCTAGAATTCCATGTCAACCCACATACTACATACTACCCCATATCCCATCTGACAACTGGGAAAATCAAGGCCCAAGAAGGGGCAGGGGCTCACTTAAGGCCATGCAGGATGTCTCCAGACAGCTGGACTCTGTTTCTGAGACACCTACTTCCCAACCCATCAATATCTACACAAGCCACAGCCTAGCTCAGTTCACCAGCTTATCCTTGTGCTGTCCTCCTCCCCGAACCCCATCTGCCAGAGACTCTTGGTGTTCAGGCCTGGAAGCCAAGCTAGGAGTCCTTGATAGGTTCTAAAGATCCCCATTAGGAAAAATGTGTCTGTGGGATGGATGGCAGTACCTTTTTCCACATTCATATGTACGTTGTCTCAGTGTTGCTGTGATAAAGACCCCTTTTCCAGTGATCGTATTTTGGCTATAAAGTAGAGAGCAGTGGTCAGACTCTTGGCTAGAGAGAGAAGCCAGAGCTAGGATACTAGGGGGTAGGATGGGAACATTCTCATTGGACCCCAGACAAACACACACACTTACATGAACACTGTGCCTGTGCTCATGGACACACACACACACACACACACACACACACAGAGCCCTCTTCAAGGGCACATTCGTCCATGCGCACTGGCTAGCAACTCATACACACACCTATGTGGACAACCTCTCCTGGAGGCCTTCATGGTGAGTGTGTGTGTGTGTGTGCAAAGACACACCTATAAGGAGATTTCTCTAGCTGCATTCACATGAAGAGCCCCATTAATGCAGACACACACAGGCTCCCACAGAGATACACAAAGGCAGACATCACTTTACACAGACCTCCTTCCCACTTGTGTGGACAAATCTTCTAGAAGCACTGAGGTGTCCTGCGGGGTTTGGCTTTTGGATTTTCTCTCCAGATCAACTGAATCCTGTGGAAGTGTCTGCTTTTCTTTAATCCAGAGGCACTGACTTTCTGGGTAGTTTGCCTGCTTGGAGATTCCAGACCCTTCCCCAGCATCTGAGTTCTAGCCCCCAGCCCCTCATATCAAGTGGAGGAGGGGGGTTTAAACTCCTATTGGGCTATTCTCCTGGCCCTGAGAAGGTGGCTGTTAGGTCCCCTGCCTGGGGCAGTCTGGTTGGGAGAGCAGAGCATTGGCCCAAGGCCCAGGTTCAGGCTGAGAGGACTTGGGCATCACACATGACCTTTCTGAGTTACGGACTCCTCCCTCCCCTGTAAAATGCAGAGTGTTTGCACTGCTTAAGGGTGCTCCTGAAGAGGTTCCCAAACTCCGTGGAAGCTCAGAACTAGCTGCAGCAGCCTGACTATGCCTGGAGGGGGGTCAGCCTGAGCCCCCTCTGTTAGGACTTGAGTGACACTCCAGGGACCTCAACATGGGGAAGAATCTTGAAATCATGTCATATGATGAATTGTTAAAGCAGCTGAGGACATTTGTCCTGGAGAAGAGCAGGCCTGGGGGTGAGAGCTCCATTTTCAGATCTATGAAGAGCCTCCTGGGTGGTAGAGACCACACGGATGCTGGGGACAGAACTAGGGCCAGTGGGTGCCAGGGGAGGAAGAATTGAGAGCTAGCTAGAGATAAACTGAGAGCTTCCCATCATGGGAGACATTCAAATTGAGGTCAGGATATTATAGAGGGAGTTCAAACATTAAATGGGCTGGAGGTTGAACCAGATACCAGTGTCCAGCACAGGGCTGGCTCACAGGAAGCACTTACTGAACAAATTAGAATGGCTCCAAAGCTCTTTTTCTGACCGGACAGTCTGTGGTTTGGGTGAACCAGCTCTGAGTTCTCACCCTGACACTGTCTGACATTGGGCCTCGCCCAACCTCAGTTTCCTCAACTGTAAAATGAAGAGAACAGTCCAACTCCCATGTACTTCTCCCTGTGTGAGCTCTTCCCATGTGAGCCTCAGTTACTTATATTCTCTGTTGTTGGTCTTTCAACTGAGCCTCAACTCTCTATTCTTATTCATAGTACCTGACATCGAAAGCAAAAAAGGATACAGACGAGCAAGAGAATGGTCAGTGCACAAATCAGGAGAGGGTCCCGTCCTTCAGCTCCATGGCAGGAGGGAGCAAGAGGGATGTGACTGGGGTGGGGACCCTGGAAGCCCTAGGTTCTATTAGTGTTTCATTTTGTAAGCTAGATGATGGGTACATGGATGTCTATTTCATTATTCCTCTGTAAACAATATTTATGTTCAGTATGTAAATTTCATAAGGAATTATGTAAAAATCTTCTTAAAGAAAAGCAAAAGATAGAAGAAGAAAAAAGCTTCTCTTGCCAAACGTCTGGGGGAAAAAAAAGAAGAAAGAAACCCTGCCCCAAATTGCATAGAGTTTCAAAACAAGGCATGGTGCATCAACTTTGGGGAGTGTTTGTTTGCTAGTGAACCAGCGTTTCAACCAGGTTGTCCTCATTCACAATCAAGTTGTCTGGTGGCCCTTGAAGTCATTCTAATTTTGACAGACTTACAGATGGCGCATTTCTGGGTACCACATTCCCCACGGAGCTTCTTAAATCCCCTCAACAGCCCTCCAAGTACCTGTCATTGGTGAGCAAGTCCATGTTGATGGTGAATTTGTGCCCTGCTGTCTGAAGCAGCCTCACCCCAGAGCCAGGTCCTCAATGACAAGAAGTAATGCTGTGGACATTTTGCATGTTTTATTTTATTTACTCCTCACAGCCACCCTATGTACTAGATACCATTATCATCATTCCAGTAGGAAAATGTACCCAATTTCACACCACAGGTGTGTCAGAGCTGAGCTTGACCCTGGGCAGTCTGATCTTGGTGTTTTTCTGCGTTTCAACTATGTGGAATACATGCAAGCAAGATATGGCTTTGGTCCCAGGGTCCTGGGCTGATCCCCAGGGACCATAGGGCCATAGGGTGGATGGCTGATACTGGGGAATAACTGCTGTTCTCAGATTGGCACCAAGCCTGAGTGAGGAGCCCACCAGGTCTGTGGCCCTTGGGGAGGTGCTGAGAATGTGGGCAGATTCGGCTAAAGGCTCACTAATCCCTTTCAGACTCAGACATTGGCCATTCCACCATCTGTTGTTGGCATGAGTTTGCTGTTGAAAGGGCAGTGTAGAATTTATTTAGGCCCCGAGTGAGGGCTGGGCCCTCTCCCTGCCTCATCTCGGAGGAGGGCTTGATCTGAAGGTCCTCTGTGCTCACCGAGGCCTGTCCCTGTCCCCCAGAAGCACAGTGGAAAGGTACTCAGTTCTACACTTACATGGGGAAGCGATGGATGGACAGGAAAAGGAGAGCAAGGAACAGAGCAGAAGGCACTAGATACATACAGCCAACATACATTTATTGAAGCCCTGTTGGTGTGATTCTGTAGGATAAACACTCAACTGCAATGCTGGTTTGAACCAAAAGGTCGGTGGTTCAAATCCACCAGTCACTCCTCAGAAACCCTATACAGGGTCACTATGAGTCAGCACAAACTCGATGGCACTTACCAACAACAGGTGTGTGCCCCAGGTTATTTTAGGTGCTGGGGATGCGGTAGCACACAGGACAGCCATGGATCATCATGGAGCTGTGATCCCAGCAGGGGCGAGTGAAGGTAAACAAGGCTGTAAATAAACACGCCCACATCAGGTAGTGTCTTGGGATACTGAGAAAAACAGACTGGGGTAAGGTGGTGGGGTGGGGCAAGAGGTCACTAACTTTAGACAGGGTGATCAGGGAAAGTCTCTTGAAGGAGGGGACATCTGAGCCACGGTTGGAAAGCTGAGAAGGACCCAGGCAGAGGGAGGTGGGGACCAGCTTCTCCCACTTGTTTTCCCTCCCACAGTCTCTAAAATTCTTCTCAATACCACTTGTCTCTTGTATCCCCACGACAGACAGGGTGGGGTCAAGCATCCTGACTTGCAACTGAGGAAACCGAGGCTAGAGATGGGAGTGGCTTGTACTGTATCCCCTACATAAAAACCCCAAGGCCAGACCCAGGTCCCTGCCACCTAGCCTGGTACTGCATGGTTCTGGCAGCATCTAGCATGTCCTTCAACCACCCAAGTCCGGGCAGGCTGTGGCTACGGTAGACTCAAACATGGGCACTGCTCTTCAGGGGCCACGGGGCTAGAAGTGTGGACAGCTGGGTAGGGCCTGGGAGGGGGCAGCAGCTTGGGGCTGGGTGGGGGTCCGGAGGGAAGGCACCCAGCCCTGATTGGAACAAGGTGGCAGTGCTGGGAGCCCAGAGTGGCGCCTCATTGATCTTGCCCGGTGTTCTGGCCACCGGGCGGGGCTGGCACTGGGCAGGCTGCCGGTTTTCCCAGGTGTGGGGGCACCCTGGGGGAATGGCTTTTCATGTGGTTGTGGGGTAGGCATGCCACCCAGCACGTGGAGGAGGCCAGGGCGTTGGGGGCATGCTGGTGGGGGCTGGGTGTCTGGAGATTTGGAATCCCACAGCCAGCATATTTGAGGCTCCTGGAGACAGTGCCATGAACTTGAGTCTCCAAGAGTCCATGCATTTCTAGAATTTTCGTCATCATGATGTTGTTATTGTTAGGTGCCATCGGATATTAAAATATCCCAACTCATAGGGATCCTCTGCACAACAGAATGAAGCACTGCCTGATGCTTCACCATCCTCACAATTGTTACGTTTGAGCCCAGTGTCGCTGCCACTGTGCCAGTCCATCTGGTTGGGGGCCATACTCTTTTTCATTGACGCTTCACTTTTCTAAGCATGATGTCCTTCTACAGGGAATAGTTCCTCCTAACAACATGTGCAAAGTAAGAAAGCTTTGCTATCCTCTCTTTTAAGGGGCATTCTGGCTTTAATTCTTCCAAGACAGATTTGTTGGTTCTTCTGGCAGTCCATGGTACTTTCAATATTCTTTGCCAACATCATTATTCAAATGCATCGATTCTTCTGTGGTATTCCTTATTCATTGTCCAACTTTCACATGTATATGAGGTGATTGAAAATACCCTGGCTTGGGTCAGGCATACTTTACTCCTAAAACTGACGTCTTTGCTCTTGAACACTTTAGAGAGGTCTTTTGCAGCAGATTTGCCTAATGCAATATGTTCAATTTCTTGACAGCTGCTTCCGTGGCTGTTGATTGTGGTGCCAAGCAAAATGAAGTCTTCAACAACTTCAATGTTTTCTCCATTTTAATGATGCTATTTATTGTTTCTGTTGTGAGGATTTTTGTTTTCTTTACAAAATTTGAGGTGCAATCCATACTAAAGGCTACATACAGTCTTTGGTCTTCATCAGTAAGCATTTTAAGTTCTCTTCCCATCCAGCATGCAAGGTTATATCATCAGTATTGAAGATGAATCTTTCTTCAATCCCGATGCCATGTTCTTTCTTCATATATCCATCTTCTCAGATTATTTACTTAGCACACAGATTGAATCAGTATGGTGACACACACCTTTCCTGATTTTAAATCATTCAGTCGGAGTCCCCTAACAGTGTAACAACTGCCTCTTGATCTAGGTACAGGTTCCTTATGAGCACAATTAAGTGTTCTGAAATACTCCTTCTTTGCAATGGTATCCATAGTCTGTTATGATCCCCATAGTCAATATAGCACAAGCAAACATCTTTCTGGTATTCTGTGCTTTTGGCTAAGATCCAACTGGCATCAGCAATGATATCCCTTGTTCCACATCCTCTTCTAAATCTGGTTTGAATCCTTGTGGATATACTGCTGCAACCTTTTGGGAATTATCTTCAGCAAAATTTTATTTGCATGTGATATTAAAATATTGTTCAATGATTTCCGTATTCCATTGGGCCACCTTTCTTTGGAACAGACACAGTATGGATCTGTTAGAATTGGTGGGCCAGGTGGCTGTCTTCCAAATTTCTTGCATAGACAAGTGAGTGTCTCCATTGCTGCATCTGTTTGTTAAAATACTTCCATTTGTATCCCATCAACTCCTTGAGTCTTGTTTTATACTATTGCCTCCAGTGCAGCTTGGACTTCTTTCTTAAATGCCATTGGTTCTTGACCGTATGGTACCTCTTGAAATGATTGAACATCAGCCCACACATTTTGGTATAGTGATTCTGTGTATCCCTTCCACCCTCTTTTTTTTTTTTTTTTTTTTGAGTTTTTATTATGAATTATGTGGGTTTACATGGGAGAACATCAGTTTTACATTCATCCTATCATATTTCATTTCATTGCAATGATTACAATCCCCTCCATGCATCATCAAACAACCAAAAGGTACACCCCCACAGGCCTGCCCCCTGGCCGTCAGCACACAGCTCCTCTCCCTCCCTGAGTCCAGTGTCCCCAGTCACTCCATCTGTCCACTTCATTGTCTCTGCCTCCATTTCTGGTGTCACTGCTTCTCTGGGTAGGGTCCTGCACTCCGCTTTTCTCACTTGATGGTCCCAGGGACCTCCGCTCCTGGACTGCAAAATCAATCACTCCTGTCCTTTTGTTACAAGACATCTACCTTTACATTTCTGACCCTTACAGCCAGTCCTGATAGCAATTATTCACTGTTGTACCACACGAGTCTTATCTCCATCTCCTTTCATTAGCTCCATCCCAACAGGTTGGAAATCATTCAGTAGAGATTCTACCATCCCCCACCCTGTCTGGAACTATCTTCCACTTTCTTTTGATATTTCTGTTCCTCCAATATTTTGTCCATGTTGTTTTTGTTGTTATTACGTGCCATCGAGCCAGTTCTTACTCATAGCAACATTATACACAACAGAATGAAATACTTCCTGGTTCTGCCCATAGAATCCTTCAGTATTGCAACCCAAGGTTTGAATTTTTTCTTCAGTTATTTCAGCTTGAGAAATTCTGAGCATGTTCTTCCCTTTTGGTTTTCTAACTCTAAGTCATTGCATATTTCATTATAATAGTTTTCTTGAGTTGCCCTTTGAATTTCTTTGCTCAGTTCTTTTACTTCATCATTTCTTCCAGTCGCTTTAGCATCTCTATGTTCAAGAGCAAGTTTCAGAGTCTCCTCTGACATCCACTTTGGTCTTGTCTTTCTTTCCTTTCTTTTAAATGACCATTTGTTTTCTTCCTGTATGATGTTCTTGATGTCCTGCCACAACTCTTCTGGTGTTTGGTCATTAGTATCTATTGCATCGAATATGTTCCTGAGTAGGTCTCTAAATTCAGGTGGGATCTACTCATATTTTGGCTCTTGTATTTTGACTTTTCTTCAGCTTCAGCCTGAACTTGAATATGAACAATTGATGGTCTGTTCCACAATCAGCCCATGGCCTTGTTTTGGCTGATAGTATTGAGATTCTTCATCATCTCTTACCCCAAATGTAGTTAATTTGATTCCTGTATGTTCCATCGAGTGAGGTCCATCCACATGTATAGTTGCTGTTTATGTTGTTGAAAAAAGCATTTGCAGTGAATTATATCATTCGCCTTGCAAAATTCTATCATGCAATCTCCAGCATCGTTTCTATCACCAAGGCTGTATTTTCCAACTACTGACCCTTCCTCTTTATTTCCAACTTTTGCATTCCAATCACCATTAATTATCAGCACATCATTTTTGTTTAACTTTTTGTTATGAATTGACTGAAGGTTAACAGACAGGATCATCAGCTTATCAATACATCTTGATTGCATATTTGGTCAATTTGAAACTGACGAAGTAGGTAGGATTCTTTGATCCTTCAGTGTAATCACCACTGGCTTTAGTGGTTGGTGTGTAAATTTCGAATAATAGTAGCACTAACTCGTCTTTCTTGTAGGTGTATGGATATTATCCTTTCACAGACCGCATTGTACTTCAAGATTGATCTTGAAATACTCTTTTTGACAACAAATGTGACACAATTCCTCTTCAGTTTGTTGTTCTCAACATAGTAAACCATATGTTTGTCTGGTTAGAAATGGCCAATACCTGTCCATTTCAGTGTATTAATTCCTAGGATATTAGGAATGCATTCCATTTCATCTGTGAAAACTTCCATTTTTCCTAGATTCATACTTCATACATTCTATGTTGCAATTATTAAAGGATGTTTGCAGCTGTTTCTCATTTTCAGTTGTGCCCCATCAACAAATGAAGGACCCAAAAGCTTTACTCCATCCATGGCATCATGGTCAACTCTACTTTGAAGCGGCAGCTCTTCCTCACTTGTATTTTGAGTGCCTTCCAACCAGAGGGTCTCATTTTCTAGCACTGTATCGACAATGTTCTGGTACTAGTCATAACATTTCCAGTGGCTAAATATTCAGAAGTGGTCTGCTTCTCCATCTTCCTAGTCTGTCTTAGTCTGGAAGTCCACTAAACCCGTCCACCATGGGTCATCCTGTTGGTATTTCAAATATCGCTGGCATAGCTCCCAGCATCACAGCAACACGCAAGCAACATACAGTACAACAGACTGATGGATGAGTGGTGGTTGTCATGCAGCGGCATGCCATTGAGTCAGTTCCAATTCATTTATCACCTGAGGGTGACTCAGATGTTGCCAACAGCTGTGAGACAGTTTTCTGTTAGTTTAGGAAATCCTTTTAAACATCTGGCCTGAATCCTTCATCGTGCAGAAAGCCCCCTTCCTTTTCATCTTGGGATATTTTGGAAAAAAGTTTGGCCTTCGATGCCAGCGAAAGTTGCTGATTCCCTGGTGTAGTGAGAGGGGATAGTGTACCTCTCCTCACTTTGAAATAATTTCTTCACTACCAGTTCCTGTGCCTGAAATGCTCTTTAGGCCTTACCGAGTTTCCTGTGGATGTGTGAATATCGTTGGGGTGGGTATCAGCTGAGCAGAACAGGCTAGAACTGGTCAGTGGGAAGCTCGGTCTGTGGCTCAGCATTCAGGTTCCTGCAACCTCCAAGGGGAGGCTTTTCTGACCCTTTGTGTGCCATCAATTTGATATCAACTCATAATGACCCCAGATAACACAGCAGAACTTGACTTTATTCTTCATAGGAGCAAATCTCCATGAAGCTGATGAGTGGATTTGAACTGGCAACTTTTGGGTTAGCAGCTGAAAGCTTAACTAGTTTAACACCAGGGCTCCTTAATAGGCAGACTAAGGGCTCCCAAAGATGTCCACATCCCAGCTTCTGAAACCTGCTATCTAATATGGCCAAGGGATTAAAGTGAGGGAGGAGATTATCCTGGGTTACCCTGTGGGCCCAGGATAATGACTAGGGTCCTTGCAAGTGGAAGAGGGAGGCAGAAGAGGATGTCAGGGGGTGTGGCTATGGAAACATGGTCAGAAAACCAGGGACACAGCAGCATGACATTGCTGACTTTGAATATGGATGAAGGGGCCACAAGCCAAGGAAAACGGCCTCAGAGGCTGGTAATGTCAAGAGGATGAATTCTTCCCGAAAGTCTCCCCAAAGGAACTCAGCCCTGCCAACACCTTGATCTTAGCTCAGTGAGACCCATGCAAGGCATTACCCATGCAGGGATTTTCACCTTCCAAACTGAGAAATACAAATTTGCTTTGAAAAACATTACAATTTGTGAGAAATATTTAGAGCAGCAATAGGAACCAAATACACCCCTTGCCTGAATTCTGCTTTCTGCGGCACAAGTCTCTTTGCCTGATGCATCCTGTCTTTACCTATGCATGGTGTCTTCCCTCTTAGAATGTTATTTCTGAGGGGTCAGGGATGTTGTCTATTTTGTTTGTTGTTGTATCCCCAATTGAGGCTGCCAAATTTAGCAAACAACAACAACGAAAAAAACAGGACAGCAGTTAAATATGAATTTCAGATAAATAAGGAATAATGTAAAAAAAAAAAAGAAAAGTAATGTATAAAGTTGCTCCAACTATTGCAATTATTTGTTGTTCATCTGAAATTCAAATTATCTGAGTGTCCTGCATTTTATCTGGCAACACTATCAAGTGCCCTAAACCGTGACTGTTGTTGTTGTTGTGAAGTGCCATCTAGTCGGTTCTGACTCATAGCAACCTTGTATGGGGTTTCAAGGAATGGCTGGTGAGCTTGAACTGCCAACCTTGTGGTTCAAACCAACTTTGCAGTCCAGTGCATTAACCCAAGGCATCACACCAGGACTCCAAACAGTGACTAGGTACATTAAAAAAATAAAATGAAATGAAAGAGGCATTAAAATATTTACTGATGAAGATCAAAGACCACAGCCTTGGGTATGGATTGCATCTCAATGTAAAGAAAACAAAAATCCTCACCACTGGACCAGTAAACAACATTCTTATCAATGGAGAAAAGATTGAAGTTGTCAAGGACTTCATTCTTCTTGGATCAACTATCAACATTCACGGAAGTAGCAGTCAAGAAATCAAATGACGTACTGCATTACAGGCAAATCTGCTGCACAAGACCTTTTTAAAGTGTTGAAGAGCAAAGATGTCAGTTTGAGGACAAAGGTGCGCCTGACCCAAGTCATGGTATTTTCAATAATCTCATATGCATGCGAAAGCTGGACAGTGAATAAGGAAGACCATAGAATTGATGCTTTTGAGTTATGGTGTTGGAGGAGAATGTTGAAAGTGCCATGGGCTGCCAAAAGAACAAACAGATCTGTGTTGGAAGAAGTGCAGCCAGAGTGCTCCTTGGAGGCCAGGATGGCCAAACTTTGTCTCTCATACTTCGGACATATTGTCAGGAGGGACCAGTTGCTGGAGAAGTATATCATGTTTGGTAAGGTGGAGTCAGAGAAAAAGAGGAAGACCCCCAGTAAGATGAATTGACAAAATGGCAACATCAATGGACTCAAGTGTGGCAACAGTAGTGAGGCTGGCCCAGCTCATACACCAACCTCCACCACCCCCTCAAAACAACAACAACAACAAACAAAAATCAAACCAAACCCGTTTTCACTGACTCAATTCCAACTTATAGAAACCCTATACGGGATTTCCAAGATGAAGCTTTATAGGAGCAGACAGCCCCCTCTTTCTCCAGAGTAGCGACTGGTGAGTTTGAATTGCTGACTTTGAGGTTAGCAGCCCAGTGCTAATCCTGCAGCTTCACAAGGCCCAGTCCAAATCATCCCTCTTTGTGACAGTCTCTGATACTCGAGGAGGACTTGGACCCATCTCTTCTCTATTCCTGTGGCCTCTTGTCTGGGGGCTTTGTAAGGACATGCTGTCCTATCCGTTACTCCCCTAGGCTGTGGCCTTCTGAGGACAGTGACTGGTCCCTCTTACTTAAGAATGGATCTTGGCCCTGGGGCGTTGCCAGAGTCTTTGAGAATGAATGAATGAACATCTTTTCTACACTAGGCCTCAGTTTTAGAGTCTAGAAAAGGGTCAAACAATTTCTAGTTCTCTCCCACCCCCCCATACCAGCTCTTAAAACAAAACATGTTTTTTTTTCCTTCTGATTATAAAAGTAATTACACATCCATTAAAGAAAATTTGCAAAATAATAAGATTATGAAGAAAATTAAAACCACCCATTATTCTGCCACCCAGAGCAATTGTTAGCATTTTGATTTTTAGCCAGGACTATGAGCCAGTTCATTCCAGTTCGAGCCCCCTGCTAAGGATCTGTATTTCCACCCCAGATACATTGAATCAGAATCTACATTTTAACAAGATCCCCAGGTGATTCTGATGTGGTGCTATGGGTTAATGCGCTGGGCTGAAAAGTTGGTTTGAACTGCAAGTTCGGCGGTTCAAGCTCACCAGCTGCTCCTCAGAAACCCTATACAGGGTCACTATGAGTCAGAACCGATTCGATGGCACTTCAATTAACTTAACATATACATTAGAATCCCCAGGGATCTTGTTAAACCTGATTCAGTATATCTGGGATGGAAAAGAAACTTCTCAATAGGGGTCACAGCAAAATGAAACCACGGAAACCCTGTTTTCAGCTTTTTGGTATTATTACTACATGTAAACGGATTCATTTTTTGGTGCTTCCCTCCCCTCTTTCTAATTTCTCTCTTTAATAATGCTGGGAACATATAGTAGATGTTATTTTAAATTTGCTTTTAAACCCACCGACATATTGGGTGCATTCCCCACGACACTGAATTCCCTTCACCAGTAAAGGATGAGCTGGCTGATGACTGGTCGTGGTGGAGATTGGAGAACACAGTCTCCCCTTCCTGCCCGGGCAGGACCACCATAGTGCTTCCTTGTGGTTGGCCATTCAAGGTGTTTCTGGATTTCTGTTATTGAAAAGATGCTATATGGTGCACTCTTGCCTGGGCATCTTAGCCATGTCCGTGAGTCCCCCCTTAGGACCCATTTTGGGGCTGGGATTGCAAAATCCAGTCCAGATGGTAGGGTTTGCATACTGCCCCATATCCACTGGCAACCTTGGCATTCTTGGCTTGGCAGAAGTCTTGGGATATTATTCTTCCTTCTCCCAAGCAATGCTCTATTTCCAAGGCCTCATTGGTTCCATCCAGAACTGAAAATGCCCATTTATTCAGTCATTTGTCTACACTATGATCTGAGAGTCATTATTTCCATCCCATACCCTCGGGTCGGATTGAAACAGCCTCTGTGGGTGCTGTGACCTCAGGCTGTGTAGACATCATACACTGAACCCAACATGTACTCATCACTCCTGGTGTACCTCAGTGTGTCCTCACGATAACCCACTTTACAGATCAGAAGCCTGAGGGGCTGAGAAACTAGTAACTTGATCAAGGTCACAGAGCAGGAAGTGGGGAATTTAGGCTCCACCCTAAGTCTGTCTGACTATTGTATGAGGAAGCCCTCCCACTCAAGGAGCTGTGGACCTGGTAC
This sequence comes from Chrysochloris asiatica, assembly GCF_000296735.1. Classification (NCBI taxonomy): domain Eukaryota; kingdom Metazoa; phylum Chordata; class Mammalia; order Afrosoricida; family Chrysochloridae; genus Chrysochloris; species Chrysochloris asiatica. The sequence continues at coordinate 13,065,574 of NW_006408565.1, read as the reverse complement.
CTAGTAATTTGCAGGTGTCAAGGCTTTGCTCCACTACACCAACTACCTGATGGTGGGCACAGTCCCAGCAGCACCAGGAAGAAAGGACAGGGCTCTAGCTTCAAAGTTGGAGGTTACTGAGCCTCACTCTCTCCATCTGTAGAATGGGAGAGCACGGATTCCGATGACAGCCTGCTGGGTTGCAGCTTGTGCCTGTAGAGCGTCAGTGATACTCACTCAGCACTGAGTCAAAGAGAGAAAGAACTCTGCTAGACAGGCAACCTAACCACAAGCAACCCAGCCTGGTCCCTGGGGGGCAGGAGCCGGCCGACCTCAGACCCAGGCTGGGTTTGAAGGGGCCTGGCTGCCACAGATGGAGCCTGGCCTGCCCCATCTGGGCAGATGGGAGGCTATTTTTTAACCGACCCCACAGGAAGAAGGGTCCAGAGATGAATTCAAGGGGTTAACCCAGACCCCTGGGGACCTTTCCTATTTGCATCCTCTTTCCCCACCATGTAGGGTGTTGTGAGGACTTCACCCAGAGCTCCCAGCAGAGGTCAGCCAACTGAGGCAGGAAGGTCTCCGAGTGGCCCCCTTGGACAGCAAGGAAACTGAAGCCCAGAGAGGTTTGACCAGAACATGGCTTCCTCACTATCTGCCATTGTGCCCTTCACTGGGTGCAGTTGTCTCTCTGTCTCCATTCTCCTGGGGATGGGGTGCTGGGGGCTGTCAGTTCAGTCCTTCACCAGCTAGGTGTCCCTGGACAAATTCCTTCCCCTTGGCCTGTTTCCTTATCTGTCAGATGACAGGAGCTTCCAGACATCTCCAAGACTCTTACTGCTGGGAAGCCTTGTCCGGAGGCAGGCTCTCTCAGTCACACCTGGTTCCAGAGGAACCTGACCAGTGGACAGGGCCGAGTCTCTGGGAGTCCTAGGGAAGAGGCGGGATTTACTGATCAGAGAAGTGGGTGCCCGACTTGTGTAGAGGCAAAGCAGCCTCCCCTAGATCACACCACCAGATGTCCCTTAGTCCCCACAGTGAGGAGTTCCTGGAAAGTTGGGTGAGTGCAGTGGGGGATATGGCCTCCGAGGGTGTGTGTATGCGGTGGGGTGGGGTGAGCAGGCTCCTAAGGTGGAGGTGGGCTAGGTGTTAGCTGCTGTGGCATAGGTCCCAAGGCACGTGTGGGGGAGGGGAGCACTTGTGGGCCTCTGGGAAACTGGGCCCCAGTGAAGACTGGGAGCTGCCTCGGACTTGCCTCTTTTTCTTTATTGTCTATTTAAAACAATACTGCTAATAAATACCAGCAATGGAGTCCCTCCCCTTACAGTGATAAAAGTAACTGAAGCACAATGCAAAAACTTGGAGAATATAGAAAAACACATGAAAAGAAACAATAACAAAAACCGGACATGTTATAAACAGAATAAGTACTATGAGCATCTTTGCGGGGGTGGGGACCTGCCAGGCCTCCTGGGGCTGGGGTGTGGGGACTGGCATCAAACCTGGTTCAGCCAGGGAAATCCATCCTTCAAGTCACTGCGATGGGACCACCCGGGAGTCTGAACTGCACCCCAGAAAGTTTGCTCCCCACTCTTGCCTGAAAAAAAGTGAACAGGGCAGGTCTGATCTAGACACCATGTTTTAGGGGAGGCCCTGCAGGTTACCTTACTCTCGGGGCAGATCTTTTTTATGGGGCCCCATGCAAAATACAAAGATGGGCACCGTGTTCAAAGCGAAGGATAAAGGGCTTTTCTGTTCTCCTGAGGTCTCTCTCTTGACCCGTCACCATGATTTGTACGTGCAATTTAAGGTTGCGCTCCTTTGCTTGCATACAGATCCTCACACCACTCCAAAACTTGGTCTGTGCCCAGAGCTCATAAGGGCAAAGGGACTGCTAAGAACCATCTCTGAGTGGTGGGACCAAGAGTGGGCCAAGGCTGCAAGCCTTCACTATACCAGTAGACTTCACTTACAAATGCAAGTTCAAAGATACAATTATTGAGAATTTCAAGACAGCAACTGGAGAGCGTTATCCCCCAGCGGGGTTCAATTTCTTCCTTCTCTCGTTCCTTTCAGTTCACTATGGTTGCACACCAGGGATTCTGGTCCTTCCTGAGGGTGGCCAGTCACCCACTTCCACCCCAGCAAAGCCACTAATATATAGTGGGGTAAGGAAAGTGCAGGGCTGCCTTTTGTACCCATGGGAGACCCTGAATTTGAACCTCACCTCCACCACTCACTAACTGTGTGAACTAAGGCACGTGACTTAACCTCTCTGGGCCTCATTTTTCTCCTCTGCAAAATGGGGAGAAAAATATCTACCTCATGGGAGTGCTAGAATTGGTAGTGATGTAGACAACATGCAGGAGCCTCTAGAGGATATAGGTCAGCCGCTGCCTGAAAGGTGACTGACCAAAGGCCACCCAGAGGCAGTTTGAGAGAAAGGCCTGGCAGACTATTCCCCAAAAATCAAGCATTGAAAACCCTTGTGGAACATCATGGGGTCATCATGAGTTGGAGTGGACCTGACAGCTGCTGGTTTATGGAGTCCCCAGCCCAGTCCCTGGTCCATAATGAAAGCTTTGGGGAGACATAGTAGTAGCTCTGTTTCCCATGCACTCAAGCAAGCAGGGGGAGGGTCCATGGACAGAGGCAGGGACACCCTGTGTACATGCCCTTTAACCCTAGACCCGGGAGGGAAGTTCCAGGGAACTTCTGCAGGATACTCGGGAGAGCAGGCTTGGGGCATGGTGCTTGATCTAGCAGTACCTACTACATTAGGTGGCAGGAGCCCCTGGGAGACTGGGGACTAACTAGAGGAGCTCAGAGGTCCTCCGCAAAAGGCTCATGGGAAAGACTGCTGTGAGTAGGATAAAAGGACTCTTGCCAGGTGCCTATCATGCTTGAACCCTGGTGAGTTTCAGAAATTCTGACCCAGATCCCTAGGGGATTCTTGAAGCTCAGTTTCTGCCACGCCTCTTCTTTGGGCCTCAGTTTATTCAAGTAAGAAGGGAAGAAAGCATGCCTTCCACATGGACCATGCCCTGGAGTTTACAAACTTCCCCTTATTGGTTCTCAAAGGATTTTTACTGACTCATTTCTCAGATGAGGAAACAGACGCAGAAATGCAGTAAGAAAGTAGCAGAACTGATTCCGACCAGAGTTTATCTCCATCCCTTGACCCCTCCAGCAATTCTGGGTGTGGCTAGAGGAGAAGTTCATTAGGCGGGTTTTTGGAACTGTTACCAGCTTTTCCCAGGAAGGGGTCTAGTGGAAGCTGAGAGATATTCCTTGTTCTGCAGAAACCTCAATGAACTCAGATCCTGTGCTAAGATGAAGGGCATACGATCTTGATTCAGGATTGAACCCCAACTGGTTGATGGATTAGCCTTTCTGGGCTTCAGTTTTCTCATCTGTAAAATGGGCTTAATAGTAGCATCTATCTTATAGGGTTTTTGTGAGGATCAAATGTACAAAAATTTATCAAGAACTTAGAACAGTGCCTGCTTATAGTAAAAGTTATGGTAGTGTTTGCTGCCTGTATGATTCTATTTAAGAGATGAGTTGACAGATTTTTATTTTTTAGACAGTTAATTACCTCGTTTGTATTTTTCAGTTTTATACTTATTATTGTTATTGGTGTTGTTAAGTGCTGTCAAGTTTGTCCCGACTCACTGCAACCCTATATAGGGTTTCCGAGGAGCTAGGTTTGAACTGTTGACCTTGGGGTGCTTATCCTATAGCACCACATCAGGACTCCGATCCAGCAAAGTTTCTGTTTAAGATCCAGGCCAGTTTCTAGGTTCTGAAAAGGTAATCATTCCTCCCCACAGTGTCTGTGGCCCCTGGTGAACTTAACAGCTTTCCCCAAAATGGGCACTGTATTACACCAGCCCTTTCAAGATGTCCATGTTCCTTAACATGTTCAAGACTCTGCGAAGTCCCACAAGAAAAAACAACAACAAACCAAACCTCCGTTGAACACGGTTTGATGTGCAGCTATTCCCAGGGTTGTTTGGCTTCAAAGCCCCGCATTTCTGCTCAGTGCTGATACCATCTGCTGAACACACACACACACACACACACACTAGGAGCTGCCACTCTCATTTCCTGGTTTCTAGGAAATGGCAGGGGAGTGCAAACAGTGAGTAGTAACACCCTTTACAATGACAGATGGTCCCTCCTCAACAGGAATCCTCTCCATCAATATTACACATCCCTTGTCTGGCCCTCCTTGCTCTCACAGCTGCCTGGACAGGTAAGAAGTGCCAATATCCCCATCTTACAGATGAGGAAATTGAGGCTCATGGAGGTTAAGTGGCCAGATAGCCTGTTAAGTGGCTGATGCTGAGGATAACCCCACAACTTCGTATTTTAAACACCATGTTCTTTCTTCTGTCCATTGATGTTGTTAAGTGCCCTCAAATCGGATGTGGTTGTTATAGATCCTGTATAGGTTTCCAAGGAGCAGTTGGTGGGTTTGAACTGCTGACCTTGTGGTTCACAGTCCAGTACAGATCTTACAGTGCCACATCAATACACTGATGGTGGTGGTTGGTGGTTTTGTGCCGTGGAGTCAGTTCTGACTCATAGCGACCCTGTACAGGGTTTCCGAGGCTGTAAATCTTTACAGGAATAGAAAGCCTCATCTTTCTCCCACAGAACGGCTGGCAGTTTCGAACTCCTGACCTTGAGGCAAGCAGCCCGACTCCTAACAACTACGCTACCAGAGCTCCTTAGTACATTGATAGAAGAAATAAAAATAGATTCCTTTTGGCCTGGATCAATCAGCTTTTAAAAATCTAAAGTGTCGTCCCCCCCCCCCCCCATTTATGGTGGTGGTGGTGGTGTGCCCTGGAGTTGGTTCCAACTCATAGTGACCCTATACAGGGTTTCCAAGGCTATAAATATTTACAGGAGCAGAAAGCCTCATCTTTTTCCCGCACAGAACAGCTGGTAGTTTTGAACTGCTGACCTTGAGGTTAGCAGCCAAATTAATAATCGCTACACTACCAGAGTCCCCCCCCCCCACCTTTTATAGCAAATTGATATATTTAAAACATAAAAGTGATCAGTAGTTTTCTTAGGCTTCAAAAGCAATCTGTGTTCATTGTGTACAAGATATTTAAAGTTTATTGTGTACAAAACGTTTCAAACATTTGGGAGTTGGAAAGTGAGGTGCTCTGTAACTCCACCCACCCTGAGAGATAAGCTGGTTCATAGTATGGCATATATGCTCCTAGAACTGCGTTGTTCAATAGGAGAGCCATTAGCCACCGTGGCTATTGAAGTAGAAGTGAATCAAAACCAAATTTCTGGGTTCCACCAGCCACACTGCAAGTGCTCAGCACTCACTTGCTGCTCGTGGCTACAGTATTGAATGGTGCAGCTGTAGACTATTTGCATCTTTATAGGAAGTTTTATCGCCCAAGGCTATTCTTCCTAGACATATAGATGTGATCATGATTCGCTTGCTTGCTGAGGCTCCTGTCTCTGCATGGCCTTACAGACAGGGAAGAGACCTTGCAGAGGTAAAAACGGAACATGGAGGGAACATAGACTGGCAGGAAATGCACTAAATGACAGCCAACGTGTTCTCTGGGTGTTGAGATCAGAGATTTTGTTTATAACTTGTCTGCACCCTCCCGGTATCCTACAACATAAAATACAGGCGGGATGGGGCTATTGGCAAGATTTTGTGTTTTCTCTACTGTTCTTTCTTAGTTTTAAAATCTTTAAGGTATTATCTCACCCCAGACCAAACCCCGTCACTTCCCAAACAAACTAGTTACTGCGAAGTCGATTCTGACTCATGACAACTATATGTGCATCAGAGTTGAACTGTGTCCGTGGGGGAATTGAAAAGTAGATTTCCAGACCTTTTATCCAAGGTAACTCTGGGTAGACTCAAACTTCTAGCCTTTCAGTTAGCAGGTAGGCATGTTAACCATTGGCACTGACCCAAGAACTCCCATTATTGTACCCAAGGCTTAATTTATTATTATTTTTATTGTAACTGTGGACTCAGGAAGGATGGAAGCCCACACAAGTCAAAGGCATGGAGCACACATGGAGGAGAGACAGACAGGTTGTTTTCACAGTGAGAGCTCTCCAGTCTAGTGCTGGTTCACGGGTGTGCAGTCTGCAGGCTCCCAGGGTGCTGTGCTTTGGAGTCCTGGTGTGGCGCTGTGGGTTAATGCGCTGGACTGCAAAGTCTGTTTGAACCACAAGGTCAGCACTTGAAACTCACCAGCTGCTCCCAGAAAACCCTAAACAGCATTTCTATGGGTCGGAATCGGCTCGATGGCACTTAATAACAGCAACATGCTTTGCTTAATGCTCTGCAGTCTTGACATTCCTAATGCTTTTTGAAACCAGGGTTCCACTGGGCCTCGCACATTGTGTACTGTTCCTGGTCCTCCAGACTCTATGGCATTGGTCTCATTTCGATTGTTCTGAACCCTTGCCCCTTGTCCCCACCAGACCACAGATGTGGCCATCCGGGGAGCACTCTACGTGCAAGAGAACAAGTATGCTTCGGCCACCCAGATGTGTGTCTAGAGAGTGATAAAAATAGGGCGGTGTGGGAGGGCCCTGTGGTCTCCATTCGCACACATGTGTAGGAGCTTCATGTCTACACTGGCCTACTTCACGGAGCACCACGCGATGCTCTGCTTACAGCCCTGCCCAGTTCGGATCCTGCCTAGACCCTCCTCTGGAAGGCTGTCGCCAGCCCCAGGGCCTGGCCCATCACCTCCTCCCTGGACCTGTCCACACAACTCATTGACTACCATTGAGTCACCTGAAACTCACAGCGGTTTCATGTGTGTCAAAATAGAACTAGCTCCGTAGGGTTTTCAATAGCTGACTTTTTTGGAAGTAGATCACCAGGCATTTCTTCTCAGGTGCCTCTGGGTGAATTCGAACCGTCAGCTTTTCAGTTAACAGCCAAGTGTGTTAACCATCTGCACACCAGGGATTCATGGGACCCACAAACCCTCCTATGTCTGTGAAGCACTCTCTACATTTTCTTCCATGTCCTTCACTTAATCTGTATGTCCAATGTCCCTTCCTTACCAAGAACTATGTATTCTAGACCCATCTCAGAGTCTCTCCTCTCCAGGAAGGCTTCTGGAAGGGTTTGAGAAGGGCCAGGATGTCCCCTGGGAGCACAGAGGAGGATGAAGACAACCCCATCTGGAGGAATCATGATGAGTGTAAATGGAGCCTTTAGGAAGAGAAGCCATCTGCCAGGTAGAAGGGAGAGTTCTGTGGGCTGGCTGAGGTGTTACACAGACCTAGCATAAATCTGGGCTTGGCCACTTCCTAAGTGCATTATCCTTGGCAAACCACTTTCCTTTGCTAAGCCTCGACTCCCCTACCTGTAAAATGAGGGTTGTTGTTGTTGTTAAGTGCCTTCGAGTTGGTTCCGACTCATAGCGACCCTGCACAGAGTTTACGAGGCTGTAACTCTTTACGGGAGCAGAACGCCTCATCTTTCTCCTGCAGAACAGCTGGTAGTTTCGAACTGCTGACCTTTCGATTCGCAGCCCGATTCATAACCACTACGCTACCAGAATGAGGGTAGTCATAACAATAACACCCATTCTATGGATTCTTGTGGAGATTTAGGGACAAGGCACCAACACAGTGCCTGGTACACAGTAAATTATCAGCACTCTTGGTTCCTTTCCTCGTTCCCTCTCTCCTGTGCAGTCTTCATTTCAGCACCTCTGCCTGGTATAGGGGCAGGGAAAGTCAGTGAGGGTAAGCAGATCTAAGGTATACTGTCTTCAGAGTGGGGCGCTTTGGGATCAGTCTGCTCAGATATGACACCCAGCCCTGCTGCCTTCTCTCAGGGTGACCCTGGACGGGCCATGGATTCCTCTGGATCTGTTTGTTTTTGCACCTCTACAATGGAAGTAGCACTGCCCACAGCACAGAGCTGTGCCAGGGATTTTATGAGGTAACTAATGATGTAACAGGGAGCATGTAGATTTCCCAGAAGCCTGAGACCCTACAGAGAGAGGAAGGGCATAAACCAGAGTTCTATGGGCAGCCATGGAGGGAGAGCCTACTCGGTGTGGGTTATCGGTTTCCCTGGAGCTTAAACCAGGCTCTGCAATGCCTTGGCTTCACCAGGCCTCAGTTTCCCTATCTGTAAACTGGAAGCTACAGAACGGGTCTAACTCACTGGGGTGTTTTCCTGAGATCATCTCTTTCCACACATCACTAGAATTTCAGTTCCTGCACCTGTTTTGTTTACTGCAGACTCCCCAGTACTCAGAACAGTGCTCGGCATGCAGTAGGTGCTCAATAAATGTCCATTGAACAATTCAGCAACACCAACTTGTTACTCGCCATGTATCCTCCCCTTTGCATGTCCTGAGCCCCAAGAATATAACAATCTGGAGGACTGAGCCTTGTTTGCAGAGGAACTGCCTCTAGGTAGGGACCCCAGCAAGGCTACAAGCATCTCCTGGGCAGTGGCTGTATGCACGCTTCTGCCCAGCCCAGGGCTGGTGCTTCCTTTACTGTTGGATAAGGCAGAGGCCAGATAGGGCAGCAACAGGCAGGACCAGGTGGGAGGCCTGGGTCATCTATTCCTGGGAGAGTGGGTAGTGCTACCGCATCATCTTTTCTTTTTTTTGAAAAAATATTTTTCAAAGAAAGAAAGTGGAATAAATAATAAACCAATTTTTATTGGTGAATATATTCATTTATAAAATATTTGTTTAGAAGAAATAATCTCAAACTAATTTATGTGTGTAGTCCTGGTGTGCCACTGTAGGATAAGCACTGGACCACAAGGTTGGTGTTTCAAACCCATCAGCCGTTCCTTGGAAACTATATACAGGGTCTGTATGGGTTGGAAGTGACTTGACGGCATGTAACAACTACACATGTATATTGATACATGTTAACTGGTCTTATGAAAAATGTGTTTGTTGTTATAACAAACTATAGGAAGGACTATTTTTGTAAAAAATATTATTATTTTTTAAAATTAATAAAATAAATTAATTAATAAAATTAATTTAAAAATATTTCTTCTTTTTTTAAGATATTACATTTCTGCTGAGATATCACACAAAAATATTATAGACCTTCCTTTTACAGACACTCCCCCTGAGAGTGCCACCCTGTGGGGGCTACACCCCTCAACCTTCCTAGTGATGCTCAGCAGGACATGGCCTTTCTCTCCTTCCCTTCTTCTTTCATTTTACCCTGCTTTCCATTTGAGCTCTCCAAGTTTTCCTTTCTCTACACTCAACTGCCTTTCCCTTCTTAACAAAGTTGAACCAACCAAATGGATGAATTGATACTAAGGTGACCCAAGTCTCTGTGGAGTCGATTTCAACACCATGCGTCTGAGTAGAACTGTGAGCCGTAGGACTTTCAATGATTTATTGTTTGGAAGTAGGTTGCCAGTCATTTCTTCTGAGTTGCCTCTGAATAGGCTTCAACTGCCAACCTTTTGGCTAGCAGCTGAGTGTCTTAAACCATTTGCATCACCCAAGGACTCCCACAGTGACCTAGGAGGAACCTGCATTTAAAAAAAAAAAAAAAAGCAAAAACGCCAGAGTGGCCACCAGTTCATTCATCCCAAAGGACCGAGTGCTAATAGTGCAATTTGTCACCATGTCACACAATGAAGGATTTTTTTTTTTGGCCGAGGGAGACTGACTTTAGTCAGTCATAAGTTACAGGCATCTGTCCTTTCCGCCCACACGTAAGTCTGAACCTTTTGCCAAAAACACTTTTTCCCAGACATGAAAGAAAACCCCAAAGAGGAACCTAAACCTTCACGCTGCCTGCGCCGACATAAGTGGTGGGGTCTGGCCTCAGATGGTTCAAAGAAAAAGCCAGACAGCAACAGGGAAGTGAAGGGAGAGGCTGGGAACCGCTCGGGTCGATCATCTGTTCATTCATTCACTTGTGCATTTGTTTGTTCATATATGCTACCTCCTCTCTGGGAGGCACTGAGAATGAGAGCCCTTCCTACAGTGACAGGCACCACAAGGGACAAGGGAAGGTGCCCCAGAGGGGGTGGCCACTTAATAGGGTCTTGAGGAGAAAGGGGAGGGCTGTCTTATATTCCTCATCCTGTTCCGAGGAGAAGGAACATTAGATGTTTAAGGGCTTGACTCTTGGCAGGTTCTGTGTTAATCATGTAACATACATTATCATTCATTCCACCCAACAAGCCTTGAGGGGGTCAGTATTATTAACACACTGTGCTATGAACTACCAGAAGAACAAACAAATCTGTGTCAGAAGAAGTACGAGCCAGAATGATCCTTTGAAGCCGGAATGGTTCGACTTCATCGCTCACATTTCAGACATGTTATCAGGAAGGATCACTCCCCAGAGAAAGACATTGTGCTTGGTAAAGTGAAAAAGAGGAAGACCCCCAATGAGATGGGTTACACTGTGGCAGCAGCAATGGGCTTAAGTTTAACAAAGATTGTGAAGATAGTTCAAAACTGGGCACTGTTTTGTTCTGTTGTGCATAGGGTCACTATCAGTCAGAACTGACTCAATGCCACCTAACAACTGGCATTGAGTTCATTCTGACTCCTGATTTGCTCACTAGAGGTTTCTGGGCTGTCTGTCATCTTTAAAAAGCAGATCACCAGCCTTTTCTTGTGCTGCACTACTGGGTGGGTTTTAGCAGCCAACTTTTAGGTTAGTAGTCATGTGCTTGTGCCATCCAGGTGGGGGGACCTTGTCTACACTCTGAGTTCTTCCCCTTTTATAGATGAGGAAATCGATCACAGAATGGTAAAGCATTTGACCCAAGGCTACATAGCTGTGTCATCTACTCTCCCCTCACAAGGCCACCAGGAGCCCCTCTGCAATCTTTCTACTGCATACCTACCCTGGCACCAAGAAAGCTAATGTGCCTCTGCTGAAGAAGGGATGGGGAGAGATTCAGGAACATTTGCCAAGTGGCGACTGACCAAACTGGACAAGTGGCCTAGGAGTGCTTAGCAGACTGGGAGGTGGGCACAAGCTGAGCATTCACGACCTACTAAGAGTCACATGCAGGACTTTAGAGGCAGGGGTGCAGATCCTCTTTGCAGACAGTCTCTGAGGTCACATTACTCCTCCATTTTATAGAAGTGGAAACTGAGGCCACACAGCACTAAACCTGGTCTGTCTGACTCTGAAGCGCTATACAAGGTGGATGGTGGTCCCTGGGTGCCTGAGACAGGTTGGTTTTTCTGTTGCTGAATTCAACATTTATTACTAATTGAGTTGTGTCCTTCTAAAATATGGATTGAAGTCTTGGTCTTTGTAAACGTCAGTGAAGTTCTTGGGTGGTGTGACCATTACCAAAAAGATTGACAGTTCAAGGACACCCAGAGGTGCCTTGGAAAAAAGGCCTGGTGATCTGCATCTGACAAATCAGCCTTTGAAAACTATTGAGCACAGTTCTACCCTGACTCACGTGAGTAGCCATGAGTTGGGGTTGACTCCATTGCAACTGGTTTGTATATGAGCCTGTTTGGAAAGACAAGTTTCATATGTTAATTAGGACACACCTGAGGAGAGGAATGGGTTCTAAATATAACCACTTCTGAATTATGGAAAAGAACAAAACGGACACAGAGATACACAGGGAAGGACAGATGCCATGTGAAGACTGTCTACAAACCAAGGAACACCAAGGAGCCAAAGGACACACAAGGCCACCAATGAGGAAAGAATCGGCCCAGCCAGGTCTCGGATTTGTATTTTCAGCCTCAAGAACTGTGAGAAAATGAATTTCTGTTCTTTACGCTCCCCACTTGTGGTATTTGTGTTAGGACCATGCTAGGAAACGAAGAAAATCATTCACAAGACTTCAGAGGCGCTCTCTGCCTTCTTGGCCCACATTCTCCTGACTCATGGTTTCTAGTTCTTGGTACTGCTCCGAGCAGGGGTCTCATTTCCAGTCCCTGTTGCCCACTACCATCGAGTCCATTCAACTCATAGCGACCATGCAGAACAGAAGAACTGCCCAACAGGGTTTCCAGGGCTGTACTCTAGGAGCTCTGGTAGCATAGTGGTTACGAATCGGGCTGTGAACCTCAAGGTCAGCAGTTCGGAACTACCAGCTGTTCCATGGGAGAAAGATGAGGCATTCTGCTCCCATAAAGATTTACAGCCTCAGAAACCCTGTACAGGGTCGCTATGAGTCGGAACTGACTCCATGGCGCATAACAACAACAATTTTTATAGAAGCTGACTGCTTTCTCCTTTGGCAGACACCAGTGGGCACTATGGTATGGATGACTCACTGAGTCCCTAGGCCAGCCTGAGAACCGAGGCTCGGGCTACAGTTGACCGTGGCAGACTCCTGACAGAGAAGACACCCCCAACCCCATCTCAGTGAGGCACACTCTGGGTGATGGATCTGAAGGTAGTTCACTGAAGAGGCATCTCAAAAAGGCAAGTAAGAGCCAGTGTTTCAACCGCTCCTCTGAGCTCTGGGCCCAGGCCTCAATTTCCCCAGCTATGGAGAAGTATGGGCTGAGTCAGCAGAAGCTGCTTTTTCCTTTCCTCTCAGAGATTTCTGGAAGGAAAGGATTTTAGATCCTGCTGCTCAGGAGCATCTGTCTCTCCTCCTCCCCTCTGTATGCCCCCCACCACTGCCAGGTGATCCAGCAAACCTCAGCTTTGATGCGGCTGCCTCAGGGCTGAGGCGTCAATGGGCTCTCTATGTGGCCAGTGGGGCTGCTGGGGCCCGCCGGCTGTACTGGGTGAGGACTGGACACACAGTCCCACTGTGTGGAGTCTGTTCAGGCCCACCCAAGCCCTGTAGGTGGGGGGCTCCAGGAATGTCCCTGTAGCCTAAGACATGCAGGGTGGTCTACACTCTGGACAGGCAGGGTGGTCTGGTTGAGAGGGTGTATGCAGCTGGCCAGGCCGCCACTGCTAAGGGGCCCAGCACCGTAGTGGGCATGGGATGGCTGGTGGTCAGTCTGCCCATCTCCTAGTGTGTGAGGGGGATGGGGAAGGGCGCCATAGGCACAACCACCTGCTAGATAGTCCGTTGTTTTAGTTAACCTGGGAGACAAAGGTGGGGGGGGGCACAGATCTGAGGACTCGGGGATTTTCAGTGCTAATCCTGGGAAAGTCCCCCACTGCTGGCCCCCAATGGATCTTAGGAAAGGACATTGGCTTCCTGTTTAGCACTGACCACTCTGGTGGGATTGGGTAGCTTCCTTCTTGATCTGGTGATGTTGGAGTCAAGATCAGGGCCATTTTTCCCACCTTTAGCCTCCACCCTGGCCTGCCTCATCTTGAGAGGTCATTTTTTCATTTATCCCAGACATCTGTGGAGGATAAGTCACCACCGGCCACTACCCAACTTTTGCTAGGAGAAGCTTGGCCAGGCATACGTGGGCTACACAGGTCAGCCTCCTTTCTAGGAATGCTCTACGCTGCTCCTTGCCCTGCAGTCATCCCAGCTGCTCTTAGGCATAGCCCATTCTTTGTTGCCTCTGCACCTTCAGACGGGTAGTTCCCTCTGCCTTTCTCTGTCTCCTCCTCACCCTGCAAAATCCCGCTCATGAGCCCTTCTTCCAGGAAAGCTGTCCTTTCTCCTCCCAGGCTCCCCAGCCCCCATCATCCTTCCTCTATCATAACACAGTGCACCCTACATGTCATCTTCTGTGTAGCCGTTTCATCTCCCACAAGTCTGTGAGCACTTCAAGGATTCCTGACTCAGTCACTCTGTGTTCCCAGCTCCCGGCACCAGGCCAGGCTCCGCATATAACAAGCTGACAGTGTTTGTTGAACACTTACTCTTTCTGCTTAGTGACCCCCCCCCCCCCCCCGGATGGGTGTAGTCATCATCCTCATTTTATAGATGAGGAAATAGAGGCACACAGGTAAAGCCACTCAGGCCCGGTCATATGTCTAGTAAATGGCAGGGTCAGGATTTGAACTGGAGAGTCAGACTTCAGAACCGGGGCTGGGATCTTGATACTGTACTCCTTGATAAACTTTTGTGGAATGATGGAGTTAATAAATGAAGACCTTTTCCTCCCAAAAACCCCAGCCCAGCCCACTGTCTCTGAGCCTATTCTGACTCCTAGTGACCCTTTAGGACAGAGTAGAATTGTTCCTTAGGATTTCTGAGGCTGTAAATCTTTAAAAGAGCAGACAGTCTCATTTTTCTCCATTGGGGTGGCTGGTGGGTTTGAACCGCAGACCTTGCAGCTGACAACCCAATGCCAACCCACTGTGCCTCTAGGACTCCTTTTCCTCCTGAGACCTCCCCTAAATCCTGCATGTGACAATTTAGACCACTTTTCCTTGGCTCCCTCCCTGGAGGAGTCCCCGCCTTTAGTGTTCCTGAAAGAATGCTTTTGGCACTGGGCTGTGGCTTAGGGCAGCAGCTGGGATCCTCTGCCATGGAGGTGGGAACTCTAGCGAGTACAGAAAAGGGCCTCCTGGGGCAGATTCAGGTTAAAGGTGTTAGCCTTCAACAGAGTTGTGGGTGGGCCCTCGGGGATCCTCAAGACCACTGCTGGATTTGTCCCGTGCAAAAGCTAAGGCCCAGAGAGAAGAAGGGACTTGCCAATTGCCACACAGAATGTCTGGGTCACAACCATTAGGTCTCAGATTCCTCATTTGTCAGTCTGAGACATAAACACTCCTGTCTTGCCTGAGGAGTCCTTGAATGGTAGAAACTGTTAATACGCTCGAATGCTAACCAAGACTGTTAGCGGTTCAAGTCCACCCAAAGGCGTCCCAGAAAAAAAGGCCAGAGATCTGCTTCTAAAAACCAGTCACTAAAAATCCTCTGGAGCTGAGTTTTACTCGGGGTTGTCTTGACGGTAGCTGGTACTGGTTCAGCCAGAGAGTCCCAGGGAGGATTGATAGGAAAAAGATGGGGAATCACTGGGGCATGGGGCACCCCAGCTGGCCCCCTCTGCCCCTAACCCCTCTACCTCAATGCCTGCAGTCTGGCCACCTGGGTGCCAGCTCATTGGGTTAAGCATTGCCCTGTTCATGTCTCGTCCTCACCTGTCTCCTGCAGGGTGGGAATCAAATCCTTTCTCTACCCTCTCCTCAAACCTTGTCCCCCAATGAACTTAGGGAGTTCTGGTGCCCTGGCTCAACATGACATGGCTGAGAACTCGCAAGGGAAGGTGGGAGGCAGTTGGAATGTGTGGGTAACATGTCAGGAATGGAAGACTCTCCTCTGTGTGTGTCCAAGAGACCCTCTTCTCTTCCCGTTGCTAGTGAGTACAGATGCCCAAAGGTAGGGGAATGGCCAAGATGCTGTCTTTACCAATGAGAACAAAATAGAGTCATCTCTCTTGGGTCTGAGGGGAAACTGAGGTAGCAGGAGCTCAGTGGTAGGGCCGGTGACCCTCCCTAGGGATGATGCAGGAGAGACAAAGACCATACTAGGATTGGGCAGATTTGAAGAGTATCAAATCCAACCCTTTCCCCACCTTATACCCATGAGAAAATGGCACAGAAATGTTAAGTGAGTCAGACAAAGTCACACAGCACATGGGTTACAGAGTGTGGCTAAGGACCAGGCACTTGGCCAAGTCTTCCCAGACTTGGCTGTGCATTGGGGCCACACTTGCTCAGAGAGTGCAGTTCCACAGACTGAGGGGGATCAGGAATCAAGGGGTGTCACTGAGCAGGCTCCATCTCATTTTGCTAAGGGATCGGTGTGGGGACAGTATGTGGAGGAAGAGGGAAGATACAGATCTGGACACTAGGACAGCCCGGGGAGGGATCTGAAAGGAGAGGCATTGCAGTCGACCTGGGGTTCTCAATGTGTACAGAACTTGGGGATGGGGCAGGTGATCTATAAACATGGACAGGAAAATCGATACATTCATGGGAATTCAGAATCTTCTCCCACAAGCTTTGCCACCAGTGGAAATCACAGACAGTTTTCAGTCTCCTTCTGGTTGTCACAGCTTATTTTAAAATACGGTTTGTGCTCATTACCACCCAACAGTTCTTGCTCAGCCTCTCTGCGAGGTCATGCTATTCAATGTGTGACTACAGCAGCGCTCAGATCGCCAGCTCACAGTTTGAGAGTTTGGTAACTGTATTTCCAATTCACAGGAGGCTCCACAGGAGACTCCTCTGAAGATGAGAGCCTAGGAAAACCTCTGGGGCAGTTTTGCTCTGCCACATGGGGTCGCTATGAGTTGGAATTGACTTGGGTTCACACACAGTAAGGACCATATTTCTCTAAACTTGTTTCCTTTGCCATCCTGTGCATTTTGTTTTGTGCAATTAAAACTGTGATTTTTGGGAAGGAGTCCAGAGGGGTCCATGGCACAAAATGGTGAAGGACCTGGCCAGGGGCAGTGTGCAGTTTGGCCTCTGAAGGTAGGACCTGAGGACAATTCTCTGTTAGGATGGAATTTGGCGGCTGTTGCCCTGTGGCTCCAAGGATAGAAGTGGGGAGACGGAGCCCTGAGACGGGCTGAGTAGAACATTGGAATAGAACTGGGCAGGAGAGTGGAAGCCAAACAGAGTGGATAGAACGTCTCCTTGGAGTTGCAGAGAAACCCTCGAACACCAGTGCACTTTGCCCAGACCCCCTGTCTCTGGGTACATATTGGGCCCAAAGCCGGCAGTTTTCCACTCTCTCTTTTTCTGTCAGCTGCCTGCCTGCCATCTCCCTAGCCTCACAGCATCAAGAGCCCGACCTAGGTGGGCGGCACTCAGCCTGTCTCCCAAGGTTCCTTTGTTTGAAACCCTACATTTCTCCGTCTTGCTCATAGAGGGAGAAATACAGATTACAAAGACCCAGCAAATGGTTTTTATAAACTCTTATTTTCTTGCCACAGAACTGCCTTTAATTAGCTCCGAGGACTACAAAGGAAACAACGTTATAATAGTAGCTGCTTGGAGGAAGCAGCCCCGGCTCTCAGCTTCCAGAGCCAGGATGGCAGCTTGTCACCAGCCACAGCTAGGTTTGGTGGGAATGCCCCCACCACAGGGGACAGCAGCCCCCTTTTCTCCCCGACCCCATCCCCATCTGCAGCACATACAGTCTGCCTCAGCTTCACCCTAGGAGTGAGGCGTAGACCCCACTCTTGGACCAGCTCTTGCAGAAGTGCTTGGACAGCCAGAACCCAAATGTGTCTCAGTTTCTGCACAGTCAGACACCCAAGGACTGGCTTGAATCACGGTCAGCTAGCAGAGGGGCCGGCGGACAAGTGGACAGCCAGCCAGTCAGTCAAACCAACTTCAGCATCTCAGCTGACCACCTCAGCTGAGAAAAGGCAGTACTAGTCCCCAAATCCTGGAGTGGTAGCCCTAACTCAGCCCCTCTATTTTGGAGGAGAGCTCTTTCACATGCATACCCCAGAGGCACATGTCCATATACACAATCCACCTCCAACCTCAGACAGTCAGAATGTCACAGTCCGAGGGTGTTGCCATTGGAGATCAGAGGGAGAGCACAGAGAGGGCAATAACTTGCCTAGGTTGATCAGCAAAGTAGTCACTCAAACTCATTCTCAAGTGCCCCAGAACCCTCTGAACAGCAGGAGGTTTCCAAGGCACATCACCCCCTAAGAACCAGATGGAGGCAGGAAAGCCTCCCTTTGAGGTCCAGCCTCAATCAGAGGCCCCAGTACGGGACCCCTGAACCCCCACCCTTGCTGAAGGATACAACACACAACACAATCCCTTGAGTCCTTCTAGGCCATGGAGAGAGGCACAGGTCATCCAGAAGCGCTTTCTTCTCCCCTGTGACCAAGTCCCCAAACCCTTTAAAGCCTGTTCTCTCCGCTGACCAGCTTTACTGTAGCCCATAGTAGTGACCATTCTCAGCCAAAGTCTGAAACCTCTGTCTCCTCTCTCTGCTTCCCTTACCCCAGGGGATGATATGGAAGACGCGGGTGGGGGAAGGTCCTCGGAAGCTCTCGGATCCCCAGTCTGCCCCCCATGGCTCTCCCCAGAGGCTGGCGTGGCTCTGGGACCATGGAGTGTCACCTAGAGCCCACATCTGCCTGAGCCCAAGTGGAGGGTCCAAGCTCTCCTCACCGGCCGAGTTAATGAGGCAAGAAGCCACGGTCATAGAGATGCCCCTCATGTCCTCTCCACCTCAAGACCCTCCGAGATCTGGTCTTGAGGTCTTGAGGTCTTGCGGTATCCATTGCCCCGACTACTAACAGTCCCAACCAGCTGAGGAAAAAAGTCCCACAAAGAGGTTCCACCCCAGGAGACCACGGAGGCCACCAAGCCCTCTCTCCACCAGCAGATTTAGGTAAATGGGCTGGGAACTTCAAAGTAGCTGGGCAGTTGGTGAAGAGCCGTGGTCCGTGGCCTGGCCACAGCCCCCCACCCGAAAAGGCCAGCCCAGGGCCTCGGGCAAGCATTACTCACCACGGATGAAGGTCGGCGAGTAGGTCGGGAAAGAATCGAAGATGCTGTTCGATGCCATACCCCGCTCTGAGGAAGGCGAGAATTCAGCCCTTCAGGGGGTTGGGTTGGGATGGACGGGGTTGGCTGTTGTTTTATTTTTTCCTAGCTACTTTTGAAAATAAAAGGGATGGGGGGAGGATGTTGCTTTTTGTTTTGTTTTGTTTGTTGGAGGTTTTTTGTTTTTTTTTTTTTTGGTCTTGTCTTCTTTTTCCCCCTACTGCTACGAAAAAGAAAAAAGGAAAGAACGCGAGAGTGTGTATGTGAGCAAATGAGAGAGAGAGAGAAAAAAAAATCCCCAAGGAAAAGTAAGTTTCTGTTTGTACCCAAGAATTTGGATTCCTGGTCCCACAGGAATGTCTACCCACAAATTCTCAACAGAAGCGTATGCAGAGTGTATCATTAGATCGCGGGCAAGGCCTTCGGCAGCCAGGGTGGAAAGTGTGCAGGGGCAGGGAGAGCAAAGCCGGGCTGCACCACCACCAAGGAATGAATGAATGAGGCTTACCCTCCACAGAGCCCAGGCTCCAGTGGGTGCGAGGGCGGCCAGGGGGTGGGGAGGACCCGGAGCCAACCAGCTCCTGCGCAGCGCCCGGGAGGCAGCTGAGGGCCTGGCCTTGTGGTTCTGTGGTTGAGGGACCAGGCCTGCACAGTGTCAACCCAACCTCAGCTCACAGGATGCAAGAAGCCAGCTCGCGGCCTTGGCTCATTGGCTGGGCCACGATCACCTGGGCTGTGACATCACAGCCCTTTAGAGGACCTTGTGGCAGCTTCTCTCTCTCTCTCTCTCTTTTTGGAAAAAAAAGAAAAGAAAGAAAGAAAGAAAAAGCAATGGTTTTTATTTGTGGGACTGGCCTCAGCACGCGGCCAGTAAAGCAGAACTGAAAGCAGTTGGCGCGGGGGCGGCCTAGTGGTGGCTGGATCCGGTGTGGGAGACTCCATAATGGTCTGGATGGCTGGGCCTCCCACCGGCCCCTTACTGATGGGACTCCCCTCCATGACCTGGTTGCTCCTGGGCTGCGGCCAACACCCTGCCATTGTCCACTGCCTCTGCTGCTGGGGAGAGGTGTCCACATGTGTGGCTGGGTGGCACTTCAGGGGGGTTTTATGGGCATTGGGATTAAGTACAAATGGGAAACACATGAAGGCTTCACCGACACTCACACCCACCATGGCCTGCCCACCATGAGGGCTGTCCTCATGGAAGCTGCTGGAACCTCTGCGTGATGTACTTCTGAGCTCTCACCTTGTCATTCAAGGCTCTTTGCCTCACTTTGTTCACCTGTGTATCCCTTTGGGGTTTTCTAAAACAATAAAAAAGCAGATGCTATGAAGTTGATTCCAAAGCATGATGAGTCCATGTGTGCCAGAGTAGAATTGTGTTTCAGAGGATTTTCATTGACTGTGATCTTTTGGAAATAGATTTGCCAGATCTTTCTTCCAAGGTGCCTCTGTGTCAATTTGAATCACCGGCCTTTGAGTTTGTAGCCAAGCATTTAACTCTCTGTGCTGACCAGGGACACCTTTGGAGTTCTTTGCTCTAGCCTAACACGCCGGCACCTACATACCTTCAAGTCTTTGTTGACTCCTTTTGAAACCCTTCATGTCTCAGGGGATTCAAGGAACAGAGATCTCAAAAGTAGAAAAGACATAGAAGACAATTCAGTCCTTTATGCTATTATTCTCAGAAGCTCAGGCAAGTGTCCGGGGAGGGTGCCTTGCAAGCTCTAATGGCTCCATTTCACAGGCCAGATCAGTAAGGCCCAGGACATTGAAAGCAGTTTGTCTAAGGCCATACAGTATTCTAGAATGGGCAGAACTTCAACCTCTGACTCACTGATTGGGACCTCACAATGATACCATAATGGGCTTCAGCATCCTTTAAGCTAAATCCAGAGATCACAGAAAGATCCTCCTGCAACCTGGTTATTGTCTCCTGGATGCCCCCAGGAAACTCTGGCACCAGCTTGGGACTCCCAGTGGCTCTACAGACTGACACAGAGCCGGAGAATCCTTTGGGATGAGGAGAGGCTTGTTCAAGGCCACACCATGTTTATCACCTGTGAGCAGGATGTCTCCTCTGGGAGCTCAAGACAGTTCAGCCCTTGTCCATGAATAGGGAGTTTATTGGGGTGTGGGATAGGGAGAAGAAAGATGTGAGCTCTAATTTGATCCAAGAGGAAGTAGGCTTATAGTGAAAGCTATGCAGACTCTGAATTAAGTTGGACGTGAGGTTCAGTTCCAGCTCTGTTGAATTTGAGCTGTGAGACCAAAGGACAAGTCACTTCCCTTCTCTGAGTCTCAGTTTCTTTCTCTGTAAAATGGGGATCACACCTTCCTCAGAGGGAAGGGAACAGGTGAGGGCATCACAAACACTGGTTTCCTTGACTGAATCTCGGTGACGTGATTTGGACTCCATTATGAGTAAGTGCACATCACAGTCAGCCTGCAGGACAGACCTGGAGACTCACTGGCTGGCCCACCTAGACAGGGTCGTGGGGGTCAGCGGTACAGATGGAGTCTGACGAGGTGTCTTGGCCTTCTGGTTAAATTGGAAGCATTTTGGAGTTGGCCAAGGAGACCGCCATTTTATAGAAGTGGAAATTGTGACACCAGCAGGAGCAGAGCTGTGAGTCAGTAGAACCCAGGCCCCCAATTCTCAGCCCAGGAGTCGTTTTTTGCTCTGCTGACACCGCCTCCAGTTTCTAATACACCATCCTACACTGTGTGCTGTTTTTTTCCATGCAAAAGAGTGGGCCCCGTACAAGCAGATTGGGTCACCCTGAGGGACTCTCCCTCCCTTCTCCCAGCCCCTCCTAGAGTCCAGGCTTGGTGTTTTAGGTATCTGCTGCTATAACAGAAATACCATAAGTCAGTGGCTTTAACAAACAGAAATGTGTTGAGGAGGTGACAAGTCCAAATTCAGGGTGTCAGCTCTAGGGGAGGGTCCTTGTCTCCCTTCAACATCTGTGGGCCTGGAGGCCCTTGAAGACTGCCTGTGTCTTGACATCAATCTTCCTGGGTCTAGGAGGTTCTCAGCACAGGGATGCTGAGTCAAAGGCTTCAATCTACTCCCAGTTCTCCTTTCTTGGTAGTAGTCAAATACCCTCATCTCCTTGCTTCTCTCTCCTTTTAGCTGATGTAAGATAAGAGCTTCCACAGTGCTGGGAAAGGCCCCTTACTTTGGATCAGGACTGTAACCTGAATTAAGGTGTTGTCTCCCACCCTAATCCCTTATAGACTGACCACATCAGATCACATGATGTGGATGGCGATGATTACATCATTACACAACTGCCTGATTGCTTTACTCTGCAATGGGCAAACCACTGAGAGGCATGGCCCAGCCAAGTAGACACATATTTTGGAGGACATACGAAATCTATGACACTTGGGAACATGAAGGAACCCAAGAGGCCATGATGGACCCACAGGCCTGTGTGTCAGGTGGTTTAACTCCGTTTCAGGGGAATGCAGCAAAAGTTTACTGAGCACCAGGCTCAGTCCTTGCCCTCACTGTATGAGCTCATAAACCCATGCTAGAATATGAAGGAATCCCCAAGGCTACCAGGGGAAGTCGAAAGAGTACAGAGGCTGGGACCAGTCAGAGGGGAAATTCGACTTTGGCTCTTACAAGATGATATGCAAAACACTTTACACTTCTGAGTCCCCATTCTCTCACCTGTGGAATGGGGCCAATTTCAGGACCCACCTTTTGGATGCTATTATGAAGAGGATTAAATAAGGAAATAACTATTTATGAGCTGGGCTCATGGTAGATGTTCAATTCCCAGAGTTCTCTTCTTCTCTTCCCGTCACTTCTGCACTGTGGCTTCCCTTGACCTGCAGTGGGCAGTCAGATCTCCTTCTGTTTCCATAGGGAGGCACAAATCCAATCATATAGAAACCTCTGAACCAATTAGATCAGGTTAATCAAAAAATATGGCTGAAGAAATGAATAAAAAAAAATAGTACCTCCTTTATTCCTTTAACTTTGAACTTATAAATGCACATTGAATGGTCTTCCCTTATTCTTCTGGCTTCAGCCACCCCAGAAAGGGACCACCTACAATTCCCAGTCTTGGTTTCTTTACAGTAGACCATGAATGTAGAGAAGTTTATGAAGCAATCAGTGTGCAGCAGTTTCTAGATTTTACTATTTTCCTCCAATCTTTTACAATGTCCTACCCACATCTAATTAGATTTTTTTTTTTCAGCAGCTTGCCTTTGCTGAGTCTTTCCAAAGTATTCACCTTAATTTTCATAAAAACAAAGACTCCAGTTTTGCATCAGATTGTCAGTAAGATCACCATCCTTCAGGGCTCAACCAGTAAAGGAGAAGTCATTCTGAATATTGGAAACTGAGGGAAGTTCATTCATGGAGTTGACAAGACAGGTGATGGAAGAACTGAAAAAGAAGACATAGAGGGGTCCCAGGATGAGTCACAACAAGAAGCCACCACTATCCCTCGGATAAGAGGGCACAGGGAGCAGTTAGCAGATGCTGGGCTGGCCCGCCTCATAGGAACAGAAGCATAGTGAGCCAGCCTAGCATTTGCTGGAGCCACAGAGGAGACCCTGCCACCATAGAGACATCACCTGAGACAGAAGGAAGGGGAGAAATACCCCAGCTTCTCCCTTTCTGCCACCCTTCAATCTCCTCCTTCTACCTCCCATTTGGTCAAATGAAAGCGGCACTCAGTTAATTTAGGGGCCTTCTCCAGGCCCCTCAATGTCATCACAGCATCATCATGTCTACATCGAAGGCTTAGTAGCACTGAGGACAATTTGCCTCTTAGAGACAACAGAGGAAGGGTAGGGACAAACTGGCCCAGAGCTGGGGATCTGTAACCATGAAAATCCATTTGGAATAGACAAGTTTTGGGATGAGCGCAACTGATGTTGGTAATTTGACAGCTCAGTGGATAATGGAAGCAGAAACTATCGTCTCCCAGAGAGGGTTCTGCTAGCCAAGGATATTGATTGACATTTTATACCGGGGGACATGGTGAACTCCATGAGCTGTCTACACTGGGGCAAATTACCAACGTTAGTGGTGATGAAAGCAGTTTTCATAACGTGTGTTAAGGGCTGATATTGTCAAGATAACCTTGGATTATTGTGCTTGAGGAATTACGTCGCCAAACGTGAGCATTAGACACAGGTTCTTTTCTTTGAACTTTACAAAGAACCCCTCACTTTTCAGGTATGGCTAAAATAACCCCCAAATTTTAGCCTTCTGGACCAGACAGGTCACAGATTTGAGATGGGCACTACTGGTTTTGGAGTTCAAATCCAGGCTTTCCACCAGCAAATCACTGTGCTGGGCTCGTGGAAAGCTCTGGAAGCACTGCAGGCTGCTCAGAGAGCTTCACATCCAGAAGCCAGAACGGAGACACCAAGCTCAGTCTATCCAGTGCAGGCTCTGATCCCACCAAACCAAGGGCTTCCAACTGACAACTTTACACACAGTCTTCAGGACATTCACCACGCTAAGTGCTTTCCTGCCAGTTTCCACAGGAGTGTCAGCGAGGTGTAGAGACTTGCCCAAGGTCCATCTTTATCTGCTTTCTGGGCCTCTTCCTTTCATCCTAGTTTCTCTGATTCCTGTGTTCAGTTAGCCTCATGAAACTGCTCATGGTGTTCTTTAGAACAAAACCTTCCCCTCTCCTACCAGAGACATCACAGCCAACTCAATGGGCATACCTTGTCATATCCCCTACACCTTAGGTTTTGTGGCATTGAAGACAGTCTTTAATTATCTTTACTCTAAGCATCTGCCTCAGCCCACTCCACTCATCGCCTTTGCCTAGGCCTGTGATTCCACCATTAGCGTACTTGTTGGTTTGAACACATTTCATTGCTAAGCTCTCTGTTAACCAGACAACTAGAGTTAGGTAAGTGGAGGAGTCTCTGAGGGGACTGTTCAATAAAGGTGGAAAGAGTTCAGGGCTAGGCCTCTCTCCAACCACCATCAACAGGCCTGTTCTCAAGAGCACTGCCCCCTCTCCTATCCCACCACTGCCATCTACCCACAATGCTTTCTATGGCAGTTTTCAAAGCAAACTGGAGAGGCCAGAGAGGTTCTTCCCATTTTACAGCCATGGAGACTGAGGCTTACAGAGGGGAAGTGACTCACACAAGACCACATGATAAGAGGAATTCCTGCCCTCAAATCCCACATTCAATGGTGTCTCCAAGACACCCCTTGACTCCCCTTCTCCCTAAAGTTTCTTTCAGGGAGGTTGACATGCTGGGGCTTTGGAGTTGGGACAGAGAGTTCAAATCCCTACTTTTGGTCTTCCTAATGGTGTGATGTTGGCTGGACCTATCAGAACCTTACTCTCCTCACCTGTAAAATGGGTGTGACAGGGAAGAGGTGACCCAGGAGGCCCTTGGTCAGAGTGAGCTTCTGTCACTATGTTTGTTGCTAATAGCTGTGTGAAGCAGAGGCCTAGGGACCAGAGAGGATGGGTAGTATGTGGGGTGCACACAGGACTGACTCACCACTTTGCTGGGTCCTTGGTGTCCCCAGCAGATTCCTGTCCCTGCTATTTTTTAGCATCCAAGTGCTCTGTCAGGGGCTTTGGCCTGCTGTGGAACAGGCTTTAAGTTGTCTAGAGGTGGGCTGGAGGTGGCACTCCTTAGTCAGGGTGGGACAGGAGAGCGGCCGAGGGGAGGGAGGGACTCCTTTCTGTTCCTGTTCAGTGAACATCTGTTAGGGATGATGTGCATCTCTGTGAACCCTCCCCTCAAGTCTAACAGTAATGACAGTAACTATAGCAACAGTAATCAGCCAACACGTATACAGCACTTACCAGGCACTCTGCCAACCACCTTATGTGAATGAATTCCAGTTATTTAGCACAAGACAAGAGTGAGGTGAGGAGGTGAAATGATTTGCCCAAATTCAACTCAGAAGTTACGGAGCAGGGTTTGAACCCAGGCAGACATAGTGCTGTTATTTAGTTAGATTTTAGGTTCTTGTGGGTGGCACAAGTGGATAAGCGCTTGCTTACTAACTGAAAGGCTGGTGGTTTGAGTCTGTGTAGTGGTGTGTCGGAATCTGTGTTGGAAGAAGCACAGCCAGAATGCTCCTTGGAAGCCAGGATGCTCAGACTTTGTCTCTCATACTTTGGACATGTTATCAGGAGAGACCAGTCCGTGGAGGAGGACATCATGCTTGGTAAAGTGGAGTGTGAAAGAATAAAGGAAGACCCCAACAAGATGGATTGGCACAGTGGCGTCAACAAGGGGCTCAAGAGTAGCAATGATTGTGAGGTTATCGCAGGACCAGGCAAGAGTTTCGTTCTGTTGTGCATAAGGTCTCTGAGTCACTACCAACATGACAGCACCTAACAACAACAAAGTGGTGTCTCAGAAGACAGATCTGGTGATCTGGTCCCAAAAGATCACAGCCATGAAAACCCTAAGTTCTCAGTTCTACTCTGACATCCATGGATTTGGAGAAGCTGATACATTTGCTCAAAATAACCTAGATACCACATGGTAAGGTCAGGATTTATGAACAGATTGCCTGATGCAGCATCACCTCAGGGGGTGGTGGGAGGCACTCACCCAGGACCTTGGGGTTTCCAGGGCAGGGTACCTGGGATTTCAGTTTATTCTCCCAATCAAAGGTATGTGTAGGAATGGGGAGGGGAGTACTATCCTTCTCTCCCATTTTACTGAGGAAGAAACTGAGGTTCAGAGAGACAGGACTTGTAGTTAGAAGTGATGGAGTAAGGGTTTGAACTCATCTTCTGCATTCCCCAAAGCCTTGGTTAGAAGCTGTCATCTCAACCCTTGTTCCCCACCCTATCCCCAGTCCCTACTGTTTTCCTCTTTGGCTTTCTTTGAGGGGGCTGGGCCCCAAGAGCAGCCAAAATCAGGCTGTAATTAAAGAAAAAAAACAAACAAAAAAAGATTTGGCCTTACCGTTTTTTTCCCTTTCTATGTCTCTTTCTTTGTATCACTCATAATGACCAAGTTTGTAGGGTGGTGCCGGCCCAGCAAATTTGCTGACCCAGGCAAAAGGAAGGGGGGGGAGGGGTGCCATTATGTGGTTGGGAAATGGTGGGGCATTTCGTATGCCTCCGATCTAGCATCCTAGGAATTTCATCAACCCTCAAGGAAATTAGAGAATTAGCTAGCATCCAGGACTGTGGCTTCCCCGTCGCTGTGGGTGTGCATTTTCCTGCCTTTAAAGTAGGGCATGTGGAGTGTCTGAACAGAGACAGTGTTGTCAGGGGCGGGGCTGCCTGGGATAGGGAGTGAGCTCTGGCTGGGGGAGGCACTCCGGGGATCCAGGCTCAGAGAAGGCAGGAACTTGCCATAGGCCACACAGCTAAGACCAAGATGGACATAACCTGAGAGTAGCTTGCTGTGTTTCCTCAGCTTTGAAAGGTGGAGGAGAAATTGCTGTCTTAGTGTGGGTTTCCTGAAAGCACAATCTGAGGGTGAGGAATGAAGTGTGTGCAGTTGATCTGGGAGGTGATCCCAGGAAGCCAAGTGGGGCAGGCAGAGTGACACAGAGGAGGGAGGGTAGCCTATGAGGGTGTAGGAGTGAGCAGTTTACCATCTGGGCACCTGGAGCTCAGTCCCAGTGGAACTCACTGAGGGCCTGTGTGGAACACACCTGACTGCTCATCCAGAATTGCAGGGGGATAAGGTCTGGATTCACCACCCTCTGTTTCATTGGTTTTTCCAATAGTGTAACTCTCCAGCAAGGATCTGGGCAAAGGTTGCTCAAGGCCAACTTGCTCTTAACAGGGAATTTCTATTCAGGGCATATAATTTCTGTCAGTTTGTCACACTGTGGTGACTAGTATGTTGTTGTGATACACTGGAAGCTATTCCACGGGTATTTTGAATGTTGGCAGGGTCACTCATGGTAGACAGATTCCAGATGAATTTCCAGATTAAGACAGACTCAGAAGATGGAGAGGCAGACGAATTCCGAATTGTTTAGCCACCGAAACCTTATGAATAGGAATGGAACACTGCCAGATAGCACCAGAATATTGAATTTTGAAACATGATGAAGAGCACCAGAATATTGTCAGACACAGTGCCAGAAGACAAGCCCCTCAGGTTGGAAGACACTCAGAATACGACTAGGGTAGAGCTGCCTCCTCAAAATACAGTTAACGAACGATGATGCGAATGGAAAAAAGCCTTCGGGACCTTCATTTGCTGATGGAGCACAACTCAAAATGAGGAGAAAAAGCTACAAACATCCATTAATAATTGGAATATGGAATATACTAAGTATGAATCTAGGAAAATTGGAAATTGTCAAAAATGAAATGGAATTTATAAACATTGATATCCTAGGCATTAATGAGTTGACATGGACTAGTATTGACCATTTTGAATCTGACAATCACATAGTTTACTATGCCGGGAATGACAAATTGGAGAGGAATAGTGCCATATTCATTATAAAAATAAATAAATAAATAAAAAATCAAAATCTGCCTTGAAGTACAGGAGCTCTGGTAGCATAGTGGTTACGAATCAGGCTGCGAACCGCAAGGTCAACAGTTCAAAACTACCAGCTGTTCCGCAGGAGAAAGATGAGGCTTCCTGCTCCTGTAAAGATTTACAGCCTCGGAAACCCTGGGCAGGGTCGCTATGAGACAGAACCGACTCCACAGCACATCACAACAACAAGTACAGCATTGTCTGTGATAAGATAATATCCATATGCCTACAAGGAAAATAATTTAATATAACTATTAGTCAATTTTATGCACCAACCACTAAAGGCAGTAGTGATGAAATTGAAGAATTCTACCAACTTCTTAAAACTGAAATCAATCAAACATGCAATCACGATGTATTGATAATTACTGGTGATTGGAATACAAAGTTTGGAAACAAAGATGAAGAATCAGTAGTTGGAAAACATGGCCTTGTTGATAGGAATTATGTTGGAGATCGCATGATAGAATTTTGCAAGACCAATGACTTCATTGCAAATACGATTTTTAAACAGCATAAAAGATGACTATACACATGGACCTCACCAGATGGAATACACAGAAATCAAATTGACTACATCTGTGGAAAGAGACGGTGGAAAAGTTCCGTATCATCAGCCAAAACAAGGCCAGGGGCAGATTGTGGAACAGACCATCAATTGGTCATATGCAAGTTCATGCTGAAGGTGAAGGAAATTAAAACAAGAACATGAGAGTCAAAATATGACCTTGAAAATATCCCCTATCCCAGCTGAATTTAGAGATCATTTCAAGAACAGATTTGATGCATTAGACACTAGTGACTGAAGACCAAAAGAATTGTGGAATGATATCAAGAACATCATACCGGAAGAAAGCAAAAGGTCTTTAAGAAGACAAGAAAGAAGAAAAAGACCAAAGTGGATATCAGAAGAGACTCTGAAATGTGCTCTCCAACATAGAGATGCTAAAGCAAATGGAGGAAATGAAGAAGTAAAAGAATTGAATAATGTTGGTGGTTATGTATGTGCTGTGGAGTCAGTTCTGACTCAGTGACCTTATATAGGGTTTCCGAGGCTGTAAATCTTTATGGGGGAAGAACGCTTCATCTTTCTTCCATGGAATGACTGGTAGTTTTGAACTGCTGACCTTGAGATTAGCAGCCCTGCTTGTAATCACTATACCAGAGCTCCTTAAAGTAACTGAATAGAAGATTTCAAAAGCCAGTTCAAGAAGACAAAGTCAAACATTATAATGAAATGTGTGAAGATCTGGAGTTAGAAAATCAAAGGTAAGAACACGCTCAGCACTGAGGACTAAGGTGTACCTGACCTAAGCCATGGTAGTTTTCAATCACCTCATATGCATGTGAAAGTTGTACAATGAATAAAGAAGACCATAGAAGAATTGATGCATTTGAGTTATACTGTTGGAGGAGAATATTAAAAGTACCATGGACCGCCAAAAGAACAAACCAATCTGTGTTGGAAGAAGTACAGCCAGAATGCCCCATAGAAGCCAGGATGGACGGCCTTCATCTCTCATACTTCAAATATATCATCAGGAGGGACCAGTCCCTGGAGAACTACATCATGCTTGGTAAAATTGAGGGCCAGCGAAAAAGAGGAAGACAGACAAAGAGATGGATTGTGGCAGCAGGTAATGGGGCTCCAGCATGGTGACAATTGTGAAGTTGACACAGGACCGGACAGTGTTTCATTCTGTTGTGCATAAGGTCGTCATAAATCGGTACCGACTCAAAGGCAAGTAACAACAATAACAATACGGTCCATGAGCTGGACGTACCCCACTCCAGGTTTAAAGAGTCAAACATTTCTGTAAGTCTCCCTTTCGTAACTCTCAGAGACAACCACTTCCAACGCTTTAATAGCTTCGTTTAGTATTTATGCCATATCTTTAACAAGATTATCAAGCTCATTTTGATTTTGCACTTTTAGGTATTGTCTATCGCCTTCCCGCTATGTAAAAGGATTTCGCTCCCTTTTATTCCAGCCTCTTCTCATCCTGAGCCTTTTTCATTCTCCCAGGAAAGCTAAAATTTTGGCTAGATTAATTTTTAGCATTTATCTTTTGGTGGCTTGGCATATGCTTTTCACAGCTGAGTAGATAGTATGCAATACCCACTTTTCTTTCCTTGCACAGCTTTTGTTTTGTTTTTTTCAGAGTTGTAATTTATGTTTTTTTTCATTTGCTGAGTTTTTTTTGTGTGTGTAACTAACATGAATTGTTGTTGTTAGGTGTGTACCGTTGTGTTGTTCTGACTAATAACTACCCTACATATAACAGAATGAAACACCAATGGATTTGTTGGTTCTTCTGGAAGTCCGTGGCACTTTTAATATTCTCCTCCAACACCATAACTCAAATGCATCAATTCTTCTACGGTCTTCTTTATTCACTGTCCAGCTTTCACATGCCCATGAGATTATTGAAAATACCATGGCTTGAGTTAGGCACACCTTAGTCTTCAAACTAACATTTTTGCTCTTCAAAACTTGGAAGAGGTCTTGTGCAGCAGATTTGCCAATGCAATATGTTATTTGATTTCTTGACTACTACTCTTTTGATTGTGGGTTCAAGCAAAATGAAGTCTTTGACAACTTCAATCTTTTCTCTATTTATCATGATGTTATTTATTGGTTGAGTGGTGAGGATTTTAATTTTCTTTACATCAAGGTGTAAGCCACTCATGAAGATCATATTTACTCATGAAGATCAAAGACCACACGGCTGTGGTCTTTGATCTTCATGAGTAAATAAATATTTGAAGTTCTTTTCACTTTCCACAAG
The DNA here is from genome assembly GCF_000296735.1 of Chrysochloris asiatica. Classification (NCBI taxonomy): domain Eukaryota; kingdom Metazoa; phylum Chordata; class Mammalia; order Afrosoricida; family Chrysochloridae; genus Chrysochloris; species Chrysochloris asiatica. Next base: position 13,034,912 of record NW_006408565.1, on the reverse strand, counting down.
CAAGATTGTATCATCTGAGTATTGCAGGTTGGCAATGAGTATTCCCCAATCCTTCATATAATATGGTTTCTCAGGTAATATGCTCAGCATACAGATTGAACAAATATGGTAAAAGAATACAACCTTGGCACACAACTCTCTTGATTATAAACCTTTCAGTATCCCCTTGTTCTGTTCAAACAATTGCCTCTTGGTCTATGTACAAGTTACTATGAGCACAATTCAGTGTTCTGGAATACCATTCTTTGCAATGTTATCCAGAGTTTGTTAATGATCCACACAGTCTAAAGCCTTTGCATAGTCAATGAACTGCAAGTAAACATCTTTCTTGTATCTTCTGCTTTTAGCCAAGATCCATCTGACATCAGCTATGATATTCCTAGTTCCATGTCCCCTTCTGAATCTATCTTGAATTTCTGGCAGCTTCCTGAAATATATTGTTGCAAGCATTTTTCCATTTTCTTCAGCAAAAATTTACTTGCATTTGATATTAATGATATTGTGAGATGATTTCATCATTCTGTTGGGTCACCTTTCTATGGAATAGGCACAAATATGTATCTCTTCTAATCCCTTGGCCAGGCAGCTGTCTTCCAAATTTCTTGGCACAAATTCATTAATGTCTCCAGTGCTGCATCAGCTTGTTGAAGCATTTCAATTTGTATTATGCCAATTCCTGGAGCCCTGTCTTTCACCAATGCCTTCAGTATAGCGTGGACTCATGCCTTCAGTGCCATTGGTTTTTGATCATATACTTCCTCTTGAAATGGTTGAGCATGGACCAGTTCTTTTGGTTACAGCGACTGTATACTTCTTCCATCTTCTTTTAATGCTTCCTGCATCATTCAATAGTTTGCCTACAGAATCCTGCAATATTGCAACCCAAGGCTTGAATTTTCTTCTTCTTCTTTTTTTTTTTTTCCAGCTTGAGAAATGCTGAGTGTGTTCTTCCCTTTTGACTTTTCTAGCTCCAGGTGTTTATACATTTCATTTTAATATTTGACTTTGTCTTCTTGAGCTGCTCTTTGAAATTTTCTGTTCAGCTCTGCTACTTCCTCATTTATTCCAGTTATCTTAGCTTTTCTACAATAAGAGCAAGTTTCAGTGTCTCTTCTGACATCCATTTTGGTCTTTTCTTTCTTTCTTAGCTTTTTAAAAGCGTTTGCTTTTTGATGTGTGATATTCTTGATGTCATCCCACAGCTCTTCTGGTTTGGGGCCATTAGCATCTAATGCGTCAAATTTGTTACTGAATTGGTCTTCAAATTCAGGTGAGATATATTCAAAATCATGTGTTGGGTCTTGTGGACTTGTTTTAATATTCTTCAGCTTCAGTCTGAACTTGTATATGAGCAATTAATGGTCTGTCCCACAGCCTGTCTCTGACCTTGTTTTGGCTTTTCCACGGTCTCTTCCCAGAGATGTAGTCAATTTGATTCCAGTGTATTCCATCTGATAAGGTCCATGAGTTAAGTGTCCTTTTACATTGCTGAAAAAAGGTATTTGCAATAAATACATTGTTGGTCTTACAAAATGATATTATACGATCTCCAGCATCATTTCTATTTTCAAGGCCATATTTTCCAACTGGTGACCCTTCCTCTTTGTTTCCAACCTTTACATTCCAGTCACCAATAATGATCAATACATCTTGATTGCATGTTTGTTCAATTTCAGACTGAAGAAGTTGGTAAAATTCTTCAGTTTCATCCTCATTGGCTTTAGTGGTTGGGACGTAAATTTGAATAATAGTGGTATTAACTGCCCTTCCTTATAGGTATATGGATATTATTCTATCACAGACAGCATTGTACTTTAAGATAGATCTTGAAATGTTTTTTTGATGCTGACTGTAACATGAACTTATGCTCACTGATACTGATTAATACACAAACTCTATCTAGATTGTTCTCGATGTCTGCGTCTCAGCTGCCAAGCTGGGATCTTTGCTCACTGTCATTCTGGAGTTCTCTTTGTCTCCTCTTACATTGGAGCTCCCTTTTCTCTGGATCTCCTGTTCTTCTTGGTTAGGTCACTTGCTTTTGATGGCTATTTCTTTCAGTAGCTTTTTGAGAAAGGGTGCCCAGAAAATAGACTTATTTATGACCTTGTTGCAGTTATTAGTCTAATAGCACACTTTACAGGCAGTTTGGCTGGGTATAAAAATCTGGTTACAATCATTTTCCCACAGACTTTGACATTGTCTCCCTATTGTCTTTGCATTGTTTTTAGTGCTGCAGTCCGTAAGTAGGAAGACATTTGATTCTTAACCCCTGAAATAATGTGCTATTTTTTCTCTCAGAAAAAAGTTTTGAAGACATTTCTTTGTCTCCAGGATCCTGAAATCTCACAATGATAGGCTTTCATGAGAGTTTATTTTTATCCATTTTTCTAGACATGCAAGTGACCCTTTTCTTCTACAACTTGATAGTTATCGATTCAGGGTGGTTTTCATGAATTATTTCTTTGCTCATTTTCTCCTTTTTTCAGTTGGAACTTGAAAATTTTCAAAACATTCTAAAATTTGTATCCTTTCTTAATTTCTGTTTTTTGTGTTCTTAGTCTATTGTATATTTCCTAGGCAATATTGTCACCATTTTTAATGACTATTGAGTTTTAAATTTATGTTATAATAATCTTAATAAGCATTTTTTTTGTTTTCTAATTATATTCTCTTTTGTATCTACCTTATTATTTTGAAGTTATTACTTCAAAGATTCAACACCTTCCCTTATCTGTCTGAGGATATTATATTAATGATAGACTATTTTAAGAAGATGCCATCTCCTAGAACGGTCTGCTTCCTTCAAGTTCCTCCTTTTTTTTTTCAGTTTTAGCTTGAGTTGTTTTTCATGGCAGAGTATTAGCTGTCTGCCCCACTGGGACACCAAAACTCTGATTGGAAGCCCTGTGCAATTGTGTGGGTTGGCGGATTCTGGACTTCACAGAGGTGGCCTGGCTTGGTCATTTCTTTGGTCAATCTCTTAAGACTTTTCTTCTTAGTCTGTTCACATTCCCTACTGTAGACTCTTCTAATCAGCCTAGAAGGTATCTGACTGGCTGCCAGTGTTCTGGGGTAAGAGGGTTGTAAACATACGTACATAATGTTCACTTGATTCTTCATTTTCAGTACAGTAGCCACTGTCTTTTATGTGGCCAGTCCCCTGCTGTCCAGAGACCCTCTATTTTTCCTCCTCCAGAAAATAAACATCAAATATTCTGCTGCGGTGGGTGGGTGGGGAGATGACTTGGGGGGGGGGGTCTGCTTCCTGAACAAAATTTCAAATAGTCCTTCTGTTTTCAGCTTCTTCTCACCCCCATTTCTGGATGTATCTCTTGTGCTGCCAAGCCCTGAATCGTTGGCGGTTTTGCAGTGTAAGCCGAGTTGCTTTCTGGCTTTTTTCACTTCTGTAGAGGAATTCAGGTCTCCCAGTCAGTGCCTTCTCATCCCAGTGCTTTCCGTCTTTCTACACTTGCTGTTATCTTTCCTCATGTCTCTTTGACCTTGAAGGTTTATACTAAAAACAAACAAACCAATGAAAACACACAACCAACCCTCCACCGCCGCCACCAGTAACAGCGACACTTTATGGGCAGGGAGCAGAGGTAAATGGAAGCATTCACCCACTGCCTTTCTGCTTTCCAGATTAAGGTTGTAGAAGAGTTTTGTTTGCTATGAGGTTTACAGTCCAAATCGTGTACAATTGGACTGTACTTTTCAGTCTCCTATCTTCTGTCAGTGTCTTTTCTTTGGGAAGACTTAACTTTAAGAAGATGCGAATTCCTCCGCAAATTAATTTATAAATTATATCAGCAATGCCCATAAGAAATTCCAACAGGGTCTGTATAGAACTTGACAAATTGTTTCTAAAAGTCATATGGAAGAAGAAATAGCCAGGAAAACCCAAAGCAGTCCTGAAAAAAAAAAAGAGCAAGGAGGCAGAGGTTGGATAGGAAGGGGGCACTCACTACTAAATATCAGGATGCAGTATGTTACAGTAACGAAGCCACAGGGATTAGACACTAAGCTAATGAGATAGAATAAAGAACCCAGAATCAGATTCTCCTCTATCTGTTTCAGCAGTCAGAACCCCTACAGGAAACAGACGACACCCTGTCTTAGTGTCTTGGAGCTGCTATAACAAAAAGCCATACATTGGGTGACTTTAAAAAAACAGAAATTTATTCTATCAAAGTTATGTTGACTAAAAGTTCAAATCAATGTGTTGGCTGGACCGCGCTCCTTTTCTGTCAACTCTGTTGCTTTGCCGGAGCTTCTGGTAGCTCCGGGCATGTCTTGGCTTGTAGATACATCTTCACATGACTCTTCTTCCTGTGTCCCTCTCTGTGTTTGTTCTCCTCATTTATAAAGACAACATTCAGATGGGGCTAAGCCTTACTCTATTCTAGTATGACCTCATGTGAGCTGTGGCGATAACATCTTCAAGTGGTTTATTTCCAAGCAAGGTCACATTTAGGGATGAGGACTTCAACATGTATTTTGTGGGGAACACAATTCAATCCATGACACCTTCAAAGGACTAACTGGAGAGTGTTTAATGAAAGAGCTCTTTATGGAGATGTGGGCAGGACTAAGGGAACCAGTGAAGGATGATGATGCGCCCAGAGACCAGCAGCAACAGGAAACCGTTACCACCAGCCTGAAGGGGTGAGGGAAGGGAGGTGTTATAGGAACTCAGCAACTCTAGGAGAGGAAATAAATGCCTGAAGGAAAGAATGCAAACACTGTCCAAATCATGTACGATTGGACTGCGTTTTCAGTCTCTCTCTTCTCCTATCTGCTGCCAGTGCCTCCCACTGACTGAGCCCAATTAGAAGTCAGAGGGTAGGGAAGCCAAAGGATGAATGCCATGCATGTCTGCCTCCAGGTGAACAGAAATGAAGAGCAGATCTGATGGAGGTGAATAGAGAATGACCAATGCATGTGGACATAGCCAACAATCTACCAGATGCCTCCACTCAGATGTCCCCTCAGACAACACAAATGCTGCAGGACCCAAGTGGACTCCATCAGACAGAAGCCCCTATTTCTTGTTCTGTGAATGACAATGCCACGCACCACATCATCAAGCTGGATTCTAGGTCATTTTTCATTCCCCATTTACTGTTGATTTGTCCTTCAAATTAATTCTCAGACAATCTCTTGTCTGGCAGTAGAAGCACTTCACTCTCCATCGTCAGTCAGAGTGTTCAAGAGCAGGTAGGAGAACTTGTTGCACGGGGCCTCCTGGGGTCGGAGTGTCCATACATACATGTGTTTCCTGCTACCAAAGATGGAAGGGCAAGGTGTACCCTCTGCTGTTGACTTCCTTTTAAGGCAGTCTTGGGGGCTCCTGTGATGTGTCCCAACTACCTCTGAACAAGACCTGCTCCCAGCCACACCTACCTTCTGTGAGGGCCTCCCCAGGAGTCAACCACCTTGGAGCAAGGGGCAGCCTTTCCCAATACGCATCTCAGAACTGGAGTAGCTTGAATTGTTGTTGTTGTGAAGTGCTGTCGAGTCGGTGCCGACCCATAGCGACCCTGTATAGGGTTTCCGAGGAGCACCTGGTATGCTTGAACCGTTGACTTTGCAGTTCAAATGGCTTTGCAGTCTGACACATTAGCCCACAGCACCTGGAATGGTAGCCCTCAAAAAGATATGACCCTGTGTTAAGTCCCAGAACCTGTGAACATTACCTTATATGGCCAAAGAGCAAATACTTCCTTATATGGTGACATATGTGATTAAGTTAAAGATGAGGAGATTAAATGCTCTTATGAATACCTTTATAAGTAAAATGCAAAGAGACAATGTAGAAGGAAGAAAAAGAAGTAATGTGATCACAGAAGCAGAAAGTGGAGTGATGTAGCCACAAGCCAAGGAATGCTGGCCACCATCAGATACTGGGAAGTGTGGCCTTGTTGATACCTTGATTTCAGACTTCTAAAAGAATACATTTCTATTCTCTTCAGCCACCTAGTTTGTGATCATTTTTTTTTGGCAGCCATAGGACACTAGTACACCAGCTGAGCTCCCTCTAGGACTAGCTATTTGGTTTTCTGTCAAAGGGGCCTAATTTGTGAGGAGGGAATAGATTTTGATATTTCCAGAATGACCAGCACAGAGTTTGGCACACAGTAGCTCCTCAATATACACTCATTAAGCTGAATTGAATTGAGTTCTCACATGTAAAAGGCATGGACTTGTCAACCAGGCAGTCTTGGGTTCAAATCTCAGTTTCTGCATCTGCAAAATCAGAGGCAACAGCAACATCCATCTCATAGAGCAGCTGTGTGATTCAGGGGAGGTCACAGATGGCAAGGGTGCTGGTTCTGCGTTTAAATTACAGCTCTGCTGTATGCAAGCACTGGGCCTGGGGCCAGCACCTTAACCTCTCTGAAGCTTTATTGTAATTTGAAGGTGGGGTGGCATCAAGGAATTGGATAGGGCAGAGGACAGTACTGGGTCTTCAGGGAGCAGACTCACAGGCCACTCAGCTGCCCTGGAGCCCCGCCCTCGGTCCTGAGCCCCTGGAAGGGCCAAGGCACCAGGGAGTCTCAGAAAATGATCCAGTTACGGAGTGGAAGGGGCTCCTCAGGTCCTCCCCTTCCCCAGCTCCCACCCTGCCCTTGACCCTCATGCACAGATGTTCAATTTCCCCCTTTTGAGGAAACAGATCAAAGAGCCTGCAGTTGTCTTGACTCCTGGGGGCTGGAGGGGAAGAGCAGACCCGAGTTGGGGTTGAGCTCTGCTCTCGAAGTCCTGGGAGTCTCAGCAGAGCCATCTCTTAGTCTCCTCCTGACAGTCAGACATAGCTGTCCCATTGAACAGATGGGACACTGGAGGCTTATGCTAGACAAGCCAGTAGCCCTGAAGGCTGGGGAGGTGCTCCACAGGCCTGCCCACCGAAGCAGACCCCTGGGACTAACCCACTCTACACCCACTGCCAAGCTCTTAAAATGCCGACTGAGTTCATCGCCCTCTCTGATTATAAAAATAACACATGTTCAGTGCTGAACAATAGCAGAGAATACTAAAAATTTTAACTGCTACCCCAGCCCTATTGTCTAGAGTTGAACACTGTTAATGTTCCGGTCTCTCGAAGAAGGAGTTATGAAAATGACAATGACATTTGGGGAAAGAATGAGGAAGGAGAGATTTCCATGAGTCTCTTCCCATGTGGAAAGGTACTACTCCAACCTGACATTTTTACCCTGAGCACACTGCCTCAGAGGGTCTGGGGGGCTCCTGGAAATTACAAGCAACATTACATTACAACAAGCTTCTGCTAAGAAAACCCAGAAGAAAATCCTTACTGCTGTCACTGACTCAGAACAATACTGTAGATAGAGTGGAACTGCTCCACACTGTAGAGTAAGCACTGTACTACTAATCACAAGGTTGGCAGTTCAAACTCACTTGCCGCTTACTGTAAAATGAAACTTTCTGCTCCCATGAATTCTTACAGCCTCAGAAACCCTGTAAAATTCTGCTGAGTTGGAATCCACTGGATGGCAGCGAGCTTGGTTTGTTTTAAATTAATCTTTATGGAAGCTAACTGCTACATCTTTCTCCTGAGGAGTGGCTGGTGGGTTTGAACCTCTGGCCTTTGGGTTAGCAGCTGAGTGCTTTAACCACTGTAACACCAGAGCGCCTTTCATAAAAGCCTTGAAGGAGCCCAGCAAAGGGTAAGCTCCCTTAGGAGCCCTGATGGTGCTGTGGGCTAAGCATTGGACTGCTAACTGCTAGGTTAGCAGTTTAAACATACTTGCCACCATGCAGGGGGATTCTGAGGTTGTCTGTTCCCATACATTTTGGTAGTCTCAGAAACCCTAAGAAACAATCCCACTCTGTCCTATAGGATGACGGTCAGTTGGAAACCACTCAGCCACTGTGGGTTCTTTCTCCTGTGATCTCCAGTCTTGGGTCCTGCCAGCCCGGGTCACAGACTCCAGTGGGCCTGAGAAGGGGGCTAACCCTGTCCCCACTCTGGGACACCTGCTTGGCATGCATGGTCCTGGCTGTGCAGGATGAGCCTCAATTAGGATTTTCAGGAAGAGGCCTGGTACCCCTGCATCTGGGGTTTGTGAAAATACAGATTCCCAGATTCTTTATAATGCAGAGACCTGTCAGCCCCCCAAGAGCCCCCAGCACTTTTAAAGGTTGTAAAAATACCCTCTAGTCCTGAGTGTCCCTTAGCTTCACAGAAGGCCCCTACGTTGAACAAATGGTTTGTGCTTAACTACTAACCTAAAGGTTGGAAGTTCAAATCCACCAAGTGGCACCTTGGGAGAAAGCCCTGGGGATCTACCTCCATAAATATAGCCAAGAAAACCCTACAGAGCAGTTGTGCCCTGTAACAAATCATGAGTCTGAACTAACCTGTCAGCAACGGGGTTGGGTATTTGATTTTAGCTTTGCAGAGCCAGGAGGGCATATCCAGCTACTTCCTGTGGGACCTCCAGGGTCAAGAGTCAAAATGGGAAAATGGAGTTTTCTTCCACCCATTGATATTTTACTTAGTCTCTACTAAGCAAAAGGTTGGAGGTTTGTGTCCACCAACAGGTGCCCTGAAGATCTTTTTCTGAAAAATCAGCAATTGAAGACTCTCTGGAACACAGTTCTATTCTGGCACACATGGAGTCACCATGAGCTCAACTTGTTCCTTTCTTGCCCCCACTCCCCAGAATCCCTGTGCTTTCTCATCCTCTCCCTGTCAGAAAGTGCTCCCAGAAAATGATGGAAAGACCTTCCTCAGAGGCCTGGTGAACCAGAGAGCCACCTGCCTACCACCTGCATTCTGGTGAGCTGACAGGTCAAGGTGGCAAGAGCTGTCATGGTGTGGGGCAGAAAGGAGAGAAAGATCTTCTCAGAGAAAGAGCATCCCAGAGCCAGCTACTGTCATGGCCTTAGGGAAATTCTGTGTCCTGCCAATTCAGGTGACCCAGTAACAACAGCCAAGTCCCCTCCTGTTGCAGACCGTGTAAGACTGGTCAGAGGTTCGAGGTCCTATAGGCCCGAGTGTAACAAATGAGGCCACTGGCAGTTAATGGCAAATTGCTTTCATCTTAATATTCAGTTATATATATTAAATTAATACACGGAGCCTTTGAAAATCCACAGATAAATGTGATATTTTCCTAAAGCTGAGACTAAAGGTTGCAAGGTTAAACCTTTCTCCAAAGGATTAACTAAAAATATCTTGAGCTACTTCTGGGTTCTTTGTTCTATAGACAAAGAACCCATCCTCCCTAATCCCTTTTCCAGGTGCAGCCCATTCACCTGGGCGTCTCCTGCAGAACTCTCACCTTCCCCCATCTGACCTCAGGGGCTATAGATATGTTAATTGGGCCTGAGAATCCAAGTTGCTGGCCTGGGATTCGAACCAGCGAAGTATGATGTCAAGTTACCTGAATGTCTGGAAAAGTACTGATGTTAGCTGTACTTTGCCTAAGTCCCTCCCAGCTTGGTGTGAAACTCCTCCCCTAAATAAAACAGAGGCCCGGGCCTCCCCAGGTGTGCATTACTGGTTGGAAGGCATGCAGTAAAGATTGCAGTGCATTACGGGTTGGAAGGCATGCAGTAAAGATTGCAGGGTAGTGAGTTGCTGCCTGCAGAGGCCACGATGCCTGTACTCCCAAGCCTGCCCACCAGTGATGTATCCACCCTGGCTTTGGGGTGCCTCATTGTCTCCCTTCTTCTGTCTGTCTGTGTATTCTTTTGCTATCCCTATCACCGCTGGATCTCCCCTCCTCGTGAACCAAACACTCGTGAACAAAACAACTATGTCCAGGTCAGACCCCAACACCCTCCCAGCCCTTTCAGAGGCTACAATAGCATCTCGGAAGTCAGAACAGTCAGAAGCAGTAGAGAAATCATGACACTTCCCTCAACGGCTCTGCTGCTCTGTGCCTTGAGGCACATCAGATAAGCCTCTTGTCTTGTCTGTGGTGGAGGTGTCAGACGGGGCCAGCTGGTGTGTGCTTCATTCCGTGGTTCTCACTGCTCAGCTGGGCCTCCAGGAAGCCTGAGGAGAGTGTGTGTGGTCAGAGGCCTCTCACCTATGAAGCCTGGGTAGGAATGCACTGGTTGGATTCCTGGCCAGTGCACCTTAGCTGCAGCCTGTTCATCTGTGTTGCTATGGTGCTGAACGGGTTTCTACAGAACTTCCAGACTAAGAAGGGTTAGGAAGAAAGGCCTGGCGATCTATTTCTGAAAATCAGCCGATGAACACTATGGTCTGATCTGCAGCCAGTCTTTGGCTCATGGGGTTGTCATGAGTTGAGGGAAACTCAACGCCAGCTAACAACAACACATTTCACTGACATATTAAACACTTACTCTGTGCAGGGTGGAGTCTTGGTGTGGCACTATAGGATAAGCACCGAACTGTTAACCACAGGGTTGATGGTTCAAACCCACCAGCTGCTCCTCGGAAACTATACAGAGTCCCTATGGGTTGGAACTGACTCGACGACACACAACACAACAGTGTACATGGTAGAATACTAGGTAGTGCAAATTGTCTAAGTGCAGAGCTGTTCACTGAAAGGCTGGAGGTTCAAGTCCAACCAGAGGCGTCTAAGATGAAAGGCCTAAAAAAAACCCAGCCATTGAAAACCCTTTGGGGCACAGCTCTACTCTGACACACTTGGGATTGGCCACTGGAGTTGATTTGACTGTTTATGTGCAAGGTATCTTCCTTACATTCTCCTCCTTAGTAATTCTCAGCAAATAGGATTTTACATGGCATCCGTTTAGCAATCCCTGCTCCCCTGTTCTTATTGTTAAGTGCTGTCGACTCATAGTTGTTAAGTGCGGACTCATAGTGACCCTGTGTAGGGTTTCCAAGGAGCAGCTGGTGAGTTTAAACTGCCAACTTGGCCGTTCAAACCAGTCTTGTGGTCCAGTGCTTATCTTATAGCACCACACCAGGATTCCCTTTTTCTAAATCCTAGTCAGATTGTCAGGGTTGATTTTCATTGGCCTGGAATGGGTCTTTCATTTTCTCTTAAACTAATGGAATACAGTGCTCTAATTGGTCAGACCTGGGCCACATGCTTATCTGAGAGCTGGAGGATGATGTCATTCTTACCCACACCACATGGATTGAAAGTATGTGCATGAGAGGCCATCCCTAAAGGAGCATAAAGGTGTTATTTCTAGAAGAAGTAAGAGTGACTGGTGAGCAGGCCCAGAGGCAGAGGCCTGCTCAAGGACCAAGTTTTACTTATTGCTGGAACTGCATGTACAGGTAAGAGAGCTACACTTACCTCAGTCCTCTGAGCACCCTGCCTGCAGCATTGCAGCCAGGAACCTGGCTTCATTTAGCAGTCATGTGGTCAGTCCTAGGTAATGACCTCTGCCCCCCACAACTTCCTCCTGTGGCACTCTGGACTCACGTCCAACACATTAGAATCTAACCTTTTGGTCCCTTCCTGCTGGGTCTGCCAGCATGTCATAAACACCCCCATGGAATATCAGCACCCATCATGTTCTTGTGTGGCACTGAGGGTGATGTGCTGGACTGCAATGTTGGTTTGAACTGCAAGGTCAGCAGTTCAAGCTCACCAGCTGCTCCTCAGAAACCCTATACAGGGTTGCTATGAGTCAGAATTGACTTGACAACACTTAACGCTTAACAACAACAACAACCGTGTGCTAAGCACAGGCTGTACACTCACAGCCACCATCTCGCCGTAGGTGTTAACATTCCACTCAGGGGCTGAGAAGATTGTGCAAATTGCCCAACACACACAGGGGCTCAGAAGATTGTGCAAATTGCCCAACATCACACTGCCAGGGTATGCAGAGCTGAGATTGAATCAACACAGGTGAATAAGGCAGGTGCCCTGCCTTGAGTGTCAGTAATAATCCTGGTAACCACCTACTGAGCACTCACTATGTGCCTAGTGTCATACCAAGGGCTTGATACGCATCATCTCATTTAGTCTTTTCAACAACCACGGAGGCTGCGTGTTATTACATTCCATTTAACTGGTGGGGAAATGGGGGTGAAGAAACGTTATGTGGCATGGTCAAGGAACCAAAGTGCCTGAGCTGGGATTTGGATCCAGGATTCTGATTCCGGGTCCTTCACAATCACTCAGTGCTGTCCCCTCCTTGCCCCAGCAGTGACCCCTTCTGACTGATGCTGATCTGACATCCATGTTGTAAACACAGAGAAACAGCCAAACAGAAGGACAAAGATCCTGTGTGCACAGAGTAGGCCTTCTAGTGGGGGACTCAGAGAGAGATGTTGTTGTTGTTGTTGTTAAGTGCCATTGAGTCAGTTCCAATACATAGCAACCCTGTATAGGATTTCCAAAGAGTGGCTGGTGAGTTTGAACTGCCGACCTTGTCCTACTGTTGGCTGTTTCTACCATGATAAGAAACTACAAAGAATAAATAAAAGTGAACTATGTCAGATGGTAAAGAGCAAGAAAAAGGAAACAACATTCTGGAGAAAAAGGTGAGAGTTCCACAGGTATCAGCAGAGACCTCTTAAATGAGGTAACATTTGCCCAGAGACCTTGAATGAAGTCAGTGAGAGAGCAAGCCAGAATGTTATCTGTAGGAAGAATGTGCCATACAGTGGGACTAGCATGTGCAAAGGCCCTGAGGTGGGAACAGGCTGGGCATGCTCCTGGAAGAGTGAGACGAGGCAGAGTGGGAGGAGAGGAATCAGAGAGGAACAGGAACCTGAAAAACATTGTGAAGATTTTTCTCTCCTCTTTCCAAGGCGATAGAAGCCACTCGGGGACTGTGGGGGCTTGAACAGAGGGGGTGCATGATCTGACTTGTGATTTTTGTGGTTCACCTCAACTGGTGTGTGGAGAAGAGACCATGGGGGCCAAGTGTGGAGGTGCGGCAACCCTAAGGAGGCTCCTACAAATAACCCACTCTGGAGCTAATGGTGGCTGGACCAGGTGGAGACAGTGGAGTTAGGAAGAAGTGGTCAGACGTATTTTGAAGGTGGAGCCCACAGAACTTCCTGTCAGACTGTATGAGTATGTGTGTGTGTAAGAGAGTGTGTGAGGGAGAGAGAGAGAGAGAGGGAGAGAGACTGCACCTTATGTTGCTGGTAACAGATGCTAGTTGCTCATGATGAACAATCATTTGAATTCTCTTGTAAACTTAGCCACTGAAATCCAAAAAATAAATTATAATAAAATCATTCAAAATTTTGCAGATTTAAAAGCAAGGCATTTTTCCCCTTGCTTTTATACAACAGTGTCTGTTACCAAAGTTTCTAAATAGGTTGTTGTTGTTAAGTGTCATTGAGTCGGTACCAACTCGTAGTGACCTTATGCACCTCAGAACGAAACGCTGCCCGATCCTGGGCCAACCTCACTACTGTTGCCACGCTTTAGGCCATCAAGTTACTTGTATAATGACACATTTATGTATTGTTTTGACTGTTAGGTTTTTAACCAAACGTAATTGTCTGTTTTTGTATGTACCAGTTATACTTAGGGATGGACTGAACATAAATGTTTATTTTTTGTTCCCAATAGTTGTAATGGTGTCCTGGTGTGGCACTGCAGGATAATGCACTGGACTGCAGGGTCAGTTTGAGCTGCAAGGTCAGCAGTTCAAATCCACCAGCCACTCCTTGGAAACCCTCTAATAGGTTTGAACCGACTTGCAAGTACTCAACAAGAAAGATCCTGTACACACAGAGCAGGCCTTCTAGTGGGGGACTCAAAGAGAGATGTTGTGGTTGTTGTTAAGTGCCATCGAGTCAGTTCCGATGCATAGCGACCCTGTATAGGATTTCCAAGGAGCGGCTGGTGAGTTTGAACTGCTGACCTTGTCCTACTGTTGGCTGTTTCCGCCAGGATAAGAAACTACAAAGAATAAATAAAAGTGGCCTGTGTCAGATGGTAAAGAGCAAGAAAAAGGAAACAACACGCTGGAGAAGAAGGTGAGAGTTCCACAGGTGTCAGCAGAGATCTCTCAAATGAGGTAACATTTGCCCAGTAGTTACAATACTAACAATGACAGCAATGATACGACCACTGAAAAAAGTATAATTTTATTGGATGCAGTCTGTATGCAAGGTTTATTTCTTACTTTGTTATTAAGTGTATCTTAATCACATTCCTTTCTTCAATTTGCCATTTTGTTACTTGAAACAAAGTAAACAAATAGCATGGCTTTTTTTTTTTTTTTTAAGGGTTGCTATGAGTCAAAACTGAACTTCACAACAATAATGACATTATGTTAAAGGGCATTGCCCAAACCCCTGGGATGCAAAAATATTTTATCTGGCCCTGGGGGGTGAGAGGGGAGTCAAGGATGAAACAGTGTTTTCCAGCCTAATAAGTCGGTTCCAGCCTTATAGAGGGTTTCCAAGGAGTGGCTGGTGGGTTTGAACTGCTGACCTTGCAGCTCAAACTAACCTTGAGTGAGTGGAAGGATGGAGAGAATTGTGGGAGGCAGGCTTAGAGGAGAACAATCAGGATTGTGTTTTGGTTATGATTTATTTGAGATGTCAAGTAGACACATCAGGGCACAGCTGGATATGAACCTGGACGTCAAAGAAGAAGGCATAAAGGAGGGAGGGACCGAGTGGTGATGGAAACCATCAGAAAATTTGGGCGCCATTCGAATCTCATTTCTACGGAGTCTCACAAATAACACCCTCACAGCCATGGTCTCAGTGACTACTACTCAGCAATGCCATGAGGTTGACAGAAACTATTGTACCCATTTTACAGATGAGAAAACAGTTTCAGAAAGGAAAGTGGCTTGCCCAATGTGGGGTACTGGAAACAAGGAAGAGGGAAATAGTTTTATTAGTCAGGACAAGTGACAAGTGATAGAAAAATCCAACTTTCAAATTGATTTACACAAAACAAAGCAAATGAACAGGCAATAAAGCCCTGTGTTGGTTCACAGGACTGAAAAACGTTTTGCTTCAGGTACAGCTGGGGGCAAGGACTCCACATTCCCACCAACACTTATTATTTTTCTGGTTTCATTTATTATTATGACTATTTCCATCCTAGTGGGTGTGAAGTGATATCTGATTGTGGCTTTTATTAACATTTCCTAATGACCAATGATGGAACTCCTGGTGTGGTTTTATAGCATCAGCACTGGACTGTGAATCCCAAGGTCGGCAGTTCAAACCCACCAGCTGCTCCTCAGAAATCCTATACAGGATCACTGTGAGTCTGAACCAACCCAAAGGCTCTTAACAACAACAACAATGACAAATGATGAGTCCTAGTGGGGTGTTATGGGATAGGCACTGTACTGCTACTCACAAGGTGGGCAGTTCAAACCTACCAGTCACTCTTGGAAACCTTAGAGTGGTTGCTTTAAGTTGGAATCAACTCAATGACACACAACCGCAACAAAGACCAATGATATTGAACACCTTTTCAGTGCTTTTGTTGAACTTCTTTGGAGAAATGTCTATTTTTGAATTTATTATCTTTCTGTTGAATTGTAAAACCTTTATATATGTATACGAAATGGATATTAAACCCTTAGCAGATATATGATTAGCAAATAGTTTGTGTCTTTTTATTTTTGTATAACATTCTTTGAATGCAAAAAGGTTTTAAGTTTTATGAAATCTATTTTATTCCTTTCTTTAGTAGTTCATACTTTTGGTGTTATAACTAAGCATCCATTGCCAAACTCAAGATCATAAAGATTCACTCCTATATTTTCTTCCCATAGTTTTATAGTTTTAGCTCTTATAGTTGGGTCACTGTGAGTCAAATTTTTATATGATGTGAAGTAGGGGTCTGACTTCATTCTTTTACATGTGGTTATCCAGCTATATCAGTAGACGATGACCACATTTGGCACCATGTCAAAAAGCCTGCCTGGGAATGGAGCTCAGGCAGAGGAAGTTACCATTGAGAATTGAGAGAGGGGGACAGAGAGAGACATTCTGACAAACATCATTGGATTTCTGAGGAGCAGCTAGTGGGTTTGAACTGCTGACCTTGGAATTCACAGTCCAGTGCTGATGCTGTAACACCACACCAGGAGTCCCATCATTGGTAATTAAGAAATGTAAATGAGATGTTAATAAAAGCCACAATCAGATATCACTTCACACCCACTAGGATGACAATAGTCATAATAATAAATGAAACCAGAAAAATAATAAGTGTTGGTGGGAATGTGGAGTCCTTGCCCCCAGCTGTACCTGAAGCAAAACGTTTTTCAGTCCTGTGAACCAACACAGGGCTTTATTGCCTGTTCATTTGCTTTGTTTTATTTAAGTCAATTTGAAAGTTGGCTTTTCTATCACTTGTCACTTGTCCTGACTAATAAAACTATTTCCCTCTTCCTTGTTTCCAGTACCCCACATTGGGCAAGCCACTTTCCTTTCTGAGACTCTGTTTTCTCATCTGTAAAGTGGGTACAATAGCATGGCATTGCTGAGTAGTTACTGAGACCATGGCTGTGAGACTCCGTAGAAATGAGAGTCGAATGGCGCCCAAATCTTCTGATGGTTTCCATCACCGCTCAGTCCCTCCCTCCTTTATGCCTTCTTCTTTGACGTCCAGGTTCATATCCAGCTGTGCTCTGATGTGTCTACTTGACATCTCAAATACATCATAACCAAAACACAATCCTGGTTGTTCTCCCCTAAGCCTGCCTCCTCCTCATTTGCCTGCAAGCTCCTTGAGGACAGGGTCACGTTGCTTTTCTCTATATCTCCACACCTAGACTGGGCAGGAAGGCAGGAGCTACTGGGTGAAAGGAATGAATGGTGAATGGACGAATGAATTGTAATTCAACGATGAAAGGGAGAGAGAGAGAGAAGAAGAAGAAGAAGGAAGGAAGGAACCATGGTTCAGTTCAAACGTCATGTCTCTTGGGAGCCGCCCCTGATTTCCAGGTTCTAAAACCCAAGTGATTTATTCCTTAGCACATTTCTGGGTGTGCTGGCTTATTTCTTCTTCCTCCTGTGATGCCAGGAAACACATATGTTTTCATCATTTCCAGGAGCCCTGGTGGCATTGTGAGATAAAGGAACACTGGACTGCTAACTCTGAAATCAGTGGTTCAAATATACCAGCCGCTCCATAAGAGAGAGAGGCTGTCAGCTCCCCTAAAGATTTATGGTCTCAGAAACCTTGTATAAGGTCGCTTTAAGTCAGAATCGACTCAATAGCAGTGGGATTTTTGCTTGTTTTTTTGTTTTTAGTAATCATCTTTTTCTTCTACCTCTCCACCCTCTTCCAACACCCTCTCTGGCATTTTGTGAATAAAAGGACCTAATAGCGACTGAATAAAATGACTAAAGATCTTATAAATGAATCTATAAGGATTAAAGCTTAAATCTGGTTTTCTATGATGGAGAACCTCAGGCATAAATGGAAGAGAAGAGAGAGTAAAGTTGACAGGTTTCTGAGTTCCCTAAGGGAAGAAGTGGCAAAGGGATGTTTATTGGTACCTACTATGTGCTAGTGTGGTACTGTGGGTTAATGTGCCAGACTGCAAAGCCATTTGGACTGCAGTGTCGGTGGTTCAAGCTCACCAGCTGCTCCTTGGAAACCCCATACAGCGACGCTATGGGTTGGAATTGACTCGACAGCACTTGACAACAACAACTATGTGCTAAGGAGCTCTGGTAGCATAGTGGTTACGAATCGGGCTCCTCAAGGTTGGCTGCTTGAAACTACCAGCCTTTTCGCGGGAGAAAGAAGAGGCTTTCTGCTCCTGTAAAGATTTACAGCCTCGGAAACCCTGCGCAGGCTCACTAAGTCAGAACTGACTCCACGGTACTTAACCACAACAGCACTATGTGCTGGTGTGGTGCTGTGGGTTAATGCGCTGGACTGCAAGGTCGGTTTGAACCTCAAGGTCGGCAGCTCAAGCTTACCAGCTGCTCCTTGGGAACCTTATACAGGGTTGCTATGAGTCGGAATCAGCTGTAGGGCACTTAACAACTAATTGCAGCTATTTTATATATAATCTGAGTTTATTCCCCCAACACCCAGGTTTGATGGATAGTGAACTAATAAACTGGTTCTCACACACACACACACACACACAAATCCTGATTGTAGTGTTTACCAATTCCCATCGTGCAATGCTCCTGGTGCGGCGCTGTGGGTTAATGCACCAGACTGCAAAGTCAGTTTGAACTGCAAGGTCGGTGGTTCAAGCTCACCAGCTTCTCCTTGGAAACCATATACAGGGTCGCTATGGGTTGGAATCGACTCAACAGCACTTAACAACAACAACAAATGCTCCCAAGGCCAATTTCAAGCTACCGATAACGGGCAAGGAAAATTTAAAAGTTTCACAATTGCCTCTTGCAAGTTAGTGGGAACCAGTGCAAGCCAGTTCCAACACACCACTTAAGGCCTGTCTGGTCCCCAAACCAGACCTGCTGCCACAGCCCTGGACTAGGTGAAGGTGGGGAAGACAGACTGGGTAAGGTCGGCAGCCTCAGACTCCCCTCTGTTTCTTGCTGTCTCACTGGCTCCTCTTGGCCCACCCTGTCCCTCCATCCCTCTGCCAGCTTCTCCTGCTTCTGCCCACACCGAGTCTCCCTCCAAGTGCTGTGTCGGCTAGATGTCTGTTGTTTTCTTTCTGAATCGTTGTCCTCTGCCATGTTTTCCTTCTCATTTCTATCTGAAGGTTTCTCTATCTCTCCTTTTCTCAAACTCTCCCTCCCTCTCAGGAAACATTTCAAAGTCTGCTTAAAAAACAACACGGTGACTGACTTTATAGGTTTTTTTTCCTCTCTTCTCAAGAACAGGACGTGAGAAGGCCAGGTTGAATTTCCTGTGTGAAATGATGTGTGGGCTTTCTGAGCAAAACAGGGGTCATGCTGTGGTCCTGGAGGAGCCAAATGCCAAGGTCACCTGGAATCAAGCTTCAGACAGGGCAGCACATGGGGTTCCCAGACCACTCTAGCCCTGCCTGGGGGCGGGTTTTCCGGACTTGTGCCGGGACAGACACAGGACGGACGTTCCACCGCACACCAGAATCCTGTCCCATTTATCCACTGGGCAGGTCCTGCCCCACCTCTTCTGTAGGTGTGTCCTGGGGCAAGCCACCCTGTCTCTCAAACCTCAGCTTCCTCCTCTGTAAAATGGGAATGATAAGGCCAACTCTGCCATCTTGCCTTGCAGGTAATGCACCCCGCAAAAAACTGGCAAGTTGGGATTGCTGAATAAATGATAGTTATTTGTTCCAAAGGAAGGGAATAGGGAGGACGGAGAGGGAGGTGTTCCATATCAATATTAACAGAAGTCCAATCCTGGTACGTGCAAAGTGACAATTAATTTAACCTCTTATGATGAAAACTTTCAATAGCTGCTGTAGGGCCTTAGGCAAGTTATGTGAACTATTTGTGCCTCAGATTCCTAATCTGTAAAGTGGGGTTTATAATGGGATCTACCACATAGAGACCTGGTGTGGCATTGTAGGATAATCACTGAATTGCTAACTGCAAAGTCAATGGTTCAAACCCGCCAACTGCTCCTCAGAAACCCTATTCAGGGTTGCTATGAGTTGGAACTGACTCAACGGCACTTAACAATAGCAACAATCATATGGGAGTATTGCAAATATTTCATGTAACATTCTTGTAAAGTGGCTGGCATATAAACGCGTTGCCTTCACATTGGTTCTGATTCATGGCAAACCCATGTGTGTCCGAGTAGAACTATGCCCTATAAGGGTTTTCAGTGACTGCTTTTATAGAACCGGAAAGTAGACCTCTGGGCCTTTCTTCTAAGGTGTCTCTGGGTAGACTGGGACATTATCAGTCCACACTGCATAATTAAATCTAGGGGGGCATCTGATCGGAACACCTCTGTCACATTTCCCACCACGATCTGCCCCTCCCTCATCAGGAGTCTTAACTTTCCTTGGTGCCTCAGTGTCTCCATCTCCAACCTGGGGGTAGTAACAGTCTCTGTGGACTCCCGGGGTGGTGCTGTAGGAGCAGCACTGGACTGCAAACCCCAAGGTCAGCAGGTCAAATCCACCAGCTGCTCCTTGGAAACCCTATACAGGGTCGCTATGAATCGGAACCAATTTGACGGCATTTAACAACACCAACAGTCTTCACTGCTAGATAAGGTGGGTGCAAGGACCCATGGACAATACTTGTTATTGTTGTTAGGTGCCATCGAGTAGGTACCGACCCATAGCGACCTTATGCATAGCAGAAGGAAACACTGCCCGGTCCTGGGCCAACCTCACTACTGTTGCCACGCTTGAGTCCATTGATGCTGCCACTTGGCCAATCCATCTCACTGGGGGTCTTCCTCTTTTTCTCTGACCCTCCACCTTACCAAACATGATATCCTTCTCCAGTGACTTGTCCCTCCTGACAACATGTCTGAAATATGAGAGAGAGATGAAGTTTGGCCATCCTGGCCTCCAACACTTATAGTGGTGGTAATTACTCCCTTTCTCTTCCTGGTGGCTCGGATTCCACTGTGCTGTGGGTGCAAGGGTTTTGTTTCCCTGTGGCTCATGGAGTTCAGGTGGACAGGGCTAGGCCCTGGCCACGCCCCCATCTCCAGGGGGCAGCACCTGAGCCAAACCCAGCCACTGAGGTGATTGGTTTGGGGCTGAGCATGTAACTGGCAAGCCTTTGTTCAGGCAGCAACCAGGATGGCTGACATTTTTTCCTTGTTTATCGTCGGCCATGGACTAGTCTAAGAAAGTATGCATGATGTTATTGAAACTTCACAGCACTATCTCCCCATGTTACAGGTACAGAAATCAGAGTTGAGAAGCCTGGTTTCTGGTCCCGGTTTTGCCAGTGACTCACGATGAGATCTTGAGGAAGTTCTCTCATTTATTTATTTGAAAAACATTTGGTAATGCCATGTGCTGAGGAATAATACCAGCATTTCTTCAACTCTCGCTCTGGCACAACTCTGTAACGCTTTACACCCAGAAAAAAACTGTTTTTATCATTCCGATTTTACATGTAGGGAATCTGAGGCATGAAAAGTACCCTCAGCTAATAAGTGGTCGAGCTGCCATTTGATCCCAAGTGTCTGATTCATAGTTCATACCTAGGTACTAAGGCTACCACCTCTGCTGAGCAGGGGCCAGACTCTCTGCTTCATGACCCTGCTCTCTGGTTTCCTGACTGCTTCGCATTTGAAGGAAGCAAAGAAGACTGTGCTTGCAGGCTGGGGGTTCCAGCTCCGCCCTCACTCACTTGTGACCTGGGGCCAGGTCATGGCTCTTGGGGGGTGGGGGCTGTGTTTCTCTTGCTTTCAATGAGATGGGTCCTCAAGCTGCTCCAAGCTCTTTCCACCTACTGGGAGTGGCTGGGCTCCTAGCATCCTCCCCACACTCACTCAGGCCCCTCTGTACTGTCCATTTCTCCCTACCCCAGAGCCTGACTATTTTTCGGGGGCTAGCTCTTAGAACCAGTTGGCAGAATATCTCCTGGTCTCCCTCCTCTGATGGGGGAAGCCAGACAGTTGGGGCAGGAGGGAGCAAAGGTCCCGGGTTGGTATAGATCCACCGCCCACCAGCCACACAAGCCTGTCTGGTTTGGGAAGGGGCAGGGCTATTTCTATTGATCAATGTTGTCAACATGGGGAAGGCAGTTGTTTTCCCTCCAATCTGAAATCAATGCAAACCAGCCTAGCAGATGGGGGCAGAGAGGGTGGAGCCAGGAAATATTTCCCATAGAGGTTTGGAAATACAGGCCAAGGTAGATCAGGCCGTGTTTGCTTCCAGGGTCAGTAGACATGGCAGGGAACAGAGCATGCTGGGAAGCTCCTGTCTTGGGGGAGGAAGAACCCTGGACCAGGGACGCCTTCCCAGTTAAGGCCCTGCCTAGATGCTTGAACAACTTTGTAATTCAACTTGTCAGCTCTGGACTCTGAGCCCGTTAAGCAGTCTAGCTGTGAAGCTCGGACTGTCCCAGCCCCAGCTCTGACACTGACCCACCTTGTGACTGTGGGCACATGCCTCAGTTTCCCCAAGGATCGAAGGAGGAAGTCAGATCAGTGCTCAGTAATGATGGTTTCACTCTGCCCTCAATAAAGATGGCGATAATATTCTCTCCTATTGGGATATGTCACACCCTCCAGAGAGGGCTCATTGGGTGGGCGTGGCCCTTGTGGGGGCACAACTGGCCCATCCCAGAGTGTCAGGGCTACAGTTCTCATGGTGCCTGGATTGGGATTTTTCCATGGGATGGAACTGGCCCCAGATCAGGTTCTTGTAATGGCATCTGGAGCTGAACTTGATGCTTGCTGGGAGAAGGAGCACTGGGCTGGGAGTCTGAGCTAGGCCCTAAGCCCTAGACACAGCCTGATGTCTGGCCGTCACTGGGCTGGACACTGTAAGGGCCCATCAAGCTGATGCTGTGTGCACTTGCTTTCTCTGCACTCCATGTTTTATTTGTCTTTCCTCCCTCCTCCCTTCCTGCTGCTGCCCTGCCTTTAGGAGTCTCCCACATCCCTCCGTCTGCATCTTCATTGCCTCTTGACCTAGATGGTCTTTCTCTCCTTCCTCTCTCCCTTTCCTCCTTCCTCTGTTCTATTCCATCCTCAAGATTAGCCTCAAAAGCATAAATCTGATCAGCCCTTACCCTGATCCCTGTTGCCTGAGACATAACGATATGGGCGTCTGTGCTCTCTGCTTGGCCAGCTCTCCCACTCTCACCCCGCTTCCCCTACCCCCAAGGTGCCTTCAGCTGTTCTGATGCTGGCTGCTGGTTTGTCCAGTGAGCCCCAGTTCCTCACCGCTAGGCCTGGGTTGGTATTATTCCATGTGCTTACAACGCCTCTTCTCCCTTTTTCTTCTATCTAAACCCTGCCCATCCTTCAGGGCCCAGCATAAATGTCATGTCATCCCCTTCAGAGCCCACAGAGCACTGACTACAGTCTCTCTGACCCTGCAGACCTTGGTCAGACTGGAGATGGTCCCTCAAAACAGGGAGATCACTTCACAGGGGGTGGAGACAAGGACTAAGTCATCACTCTCCCTATTGTTGTTGTTGTTGTTGTTGCTAGGTGCCATGGAGTTGGTTCGGACTCACAGTGACCCTATGCATAGCAGAATGAAACACTGCCCAGTCCTGTACCGTCCTCACAATTGTTGAGGACTTGCTTCAAACTGAGTCAAAGTAGCTGCTTAATACCATGTTGGAAGGAATCAGCCTGGGTTGCGCATTGAAGGGAGAACATGGGATCGTTTGTTTGGAACTGGGTTGGGTTAAACCGCATTGAGTTGAGTTGGGAGGGCCCTCTATAACCACATGAGTGAGAGAGACGGTCACTTAGGCTGGTTAGGCTGGGTTTGTTGTTGTTGTTGTTGTTAGGTGTTGTAGAGTTGACACTGACTCATAGCAACCTGATGCACAACAGGATAAAACACTGCCTGGTCCTGCACCAACTTCACAATTGTTGCTACTCTTGAGCCCAGTGCTGCTGCCACTGGGCCAATCCATCTCATTGGGGGTCTCTGTCTTTTTTGTTGACACTCCACTTTAACAAGCATGATGTCCCTCTCAGGCTGGGTTATCTGGGATCAATTGGATTGGGCTAGTTAAATTAGTTGAATTGGAGTGATCAGTAAAGTGGGGCTAGATTGATTGGTTGGCCTGATTGGTTGGCCTGCTTAGTTGAATTGGGTTGGATTATTTATATTGAGAAAGTTGGGGTGGTCTGGGCTGGGTCAATTGGGAGGTTTAGACTAGTTGGGTTAGTTCATTTGGTTTGGGTAAAATGGTTTGGGTTGGGCTGGATTAGTTAGATTTTGACTGGTTAATTGAGTTCAGCTGGATTTGGTTGGTTAGTTGGATTGTCAGCCTGCTGAGTTGGGTTGGGTTGGTTGAGCTAATGAGTTGGGTTGGGTTGAACTGGGCTACATGGACTGAGCTTGCTGATTTAATTAGACTTGGTTAGGTCACTACTTGGTTTAGATTAGTCGGTTGGGTGATTGCTTTGGGTTGATTGGGCAGGGTTAGTTGGGTAGCGCTGGTGGGGTGGGCTAGGTTATGTGGTTGGCCTGTCTGGCTGGGATAGGCTGAGTTACTGGCTAGCCTGACCTGTCCTGGTTCCGGCTCTGTGGGGAACAGCCACAGTGCTAGGCGTTCTGCTCAGTCTCCTGCTCTGAGCCAGGGAGGTGGGGGGTCGGTGGGTGCCTTGGCCACAAATAGCTGTGGGGAACACAAACAGTTTGGTCTTCAAAGACCTCGGTGGTGGCGGCTGTAACTTTCCATACAGCTCCTGCAAGCACTTCTCTAGGCCTCGTGTTCAGGCCCAGCTGCTGCTTCCTCTGTGAGCAAACCACAATGTGGGGGGCGGGAGAGGTGGGGAGCTTGGGGGTTCTGAGCCTCTCCTTCACAGGAGCTGGGGTGGAGGGCAGGACTCACCAGGCATCCCCCAGCCTAGACGCCAGGTACTCTCCACCAAGGGGAGAGGGAGAGAGACCCCATGGCGTGGGGCAGGTATGTCCCCTTCCTGTAGCAGTTCTGGCAGGACTGATGGGTCACACCTGTCTAGGGAGCATGGAACCAGGAATGACTGTGGGGGTGGGGGGCAGGAATGGAGGTGAGGCTGATGGTTAACTACAGGCCTTGGGAAACTCAGGGGTCTTTGAGACCTTGGTTTCTCACAACATTGTAGAAGCTGGACCAGATGTTTATTCATTCATTCAAAAAAATGATTTCTTGACCACTCACCGAGCACCAAGACCTGGCAGGCAAGAGTCACAGACAAGGGATGGCAAGAGTTCAGAGAGACTGAGGGGGTTTCTGAAGGGCTGTGTGACCCCCGTACTTGCTGTTTTTTTACTCCTTAAGCTCAGTCCCCTCTGCCCCTCCTTTGAAGATGTCCACTGTGGACAGCTTGGGGTCCCTCCTGTGCCCAGCCAGGTATATGCTGTGGGCAGAGGTGTAATGGAAGTCACACTCAAACAGGGGGCTCGTGATTCAGTCCCACTTTGCTCTTCTGCTTTCTGGCTTTGTACTGCATATCACTTTCTCCTCTCTCCTGGACCCTGGGAAGGCCAAGCATCTAAGCCCAAGAGACCTCAAGGGTTGTCAGATCTAAGCCCAAACTTCATAGATGAGGAAATTAAGGCCCAGAGCTGGGGCATGACTGGACTAGGACAGACGGTGCATTGGAAACAGAGCTAAGATCCTGGTTAAATGTCCTGATTCCCCACACCAGGAGTAGCTGCATGGCTCCCTGGTTTGTTATTTACATCCATGTGTCGTGCCTGAATCTCTCAGCCTCGGTGCCCTTAAGGGCAGTGATCCTCACCTTGGGTGATTTTGCCTGTCAGGGGGGATTTGTCAATGTCTGGAGATGATTTTGGTTGTCAGGCTTGGGGGTACTAGTGAGTAGAGGGGGCAAGGATGCTGCTAACTATCCTACAGCACATAGAACATTGCCCACAACCAAGACTCATCCAGCTCAAAATGTCAACAGTGCTGAGGTTGAGAAATTATTCTGCAGCAACCTATGGCCCAGTTTGCTCAGGACTGAGGGTTTTCCTGAGACATAAGACTAAGGGTAGAGGGAGAGAGACCCTACAGGGTGGGGCAGGTTGGCATTCCCTTCTGGGGTATGTGCTGGCAAGCCATGTCACCTTAGTTTCCTCCTCTGCAAAATGGAACTATAGCCACCCACCCCTCTCACAGGATTGTCATAAAGTTGATGTGCGATCCTCTCTATCAAGCAAAGCTTTCGTGCCTGCCAGGCATGGGTCCTACTCAGTAACCAGAGTGGGTATTGTTCTCACCAAGCTTGCCAGACTCCGTCCTCCTGTGGGTCTTTGCTTCCATTTCTCCATGGTGGACACTACTTTTCCCTCCTGTAGGCCTCATCCATTCTGTTCAAGCCTCAGGCCCTGAGACTGCTGTTTAGGAGTTTACAAAACCTCACAGTGGTAGTCAAGATTCCAAAGCCTCAAGACAGTCCAGCATCTAACTGAGACCTCTGCCTGGATGGGGACCAGAGACATGAACAAAGAAGGAAACAGGTTCTCCATTCTCACTCTGTGAGTTAGAGCCCATCAATCATTTCATATACTGTCCTCTGGAAACAACACCAGACAGACACTCTTTAGGCCTTTCTAAGTATAGCCTTCTATGACTTTGACCACCACTCTCCGCTCTGGTAGCGTAGTGGTTATGAATTGGCCTGTCAACCTCAGGGTCAGCAGTTTGAAACTACCAGCTGTTCTGCGGCAGAAAGATGAGGCTTTCTGCTCCCATAAAGATTTCCAGCCTCGGAAGCCCAGTACAGGGTCACTACGAGTCGGAACCGACTCCACGGCACACAACCACCAACCACTCAGCTCCGTCCTTTTTGGTCACATGTCATGCTGAACCTAGAATTTGAGAATCGACTCTGCAAAGTGCTGCGCTAATATCATTATTAATTCTGCTTCTCAAACTAAGCCGAGCTGACCTTTGTAGCTTCTTTGATTCCTTGTAACTGTTGAGTGGAGCCGAATCTGGGTCTTGATTAAGTGTCAGGGCATTTAGTGGCTTTCAGTGTTCCTGAGCTCTGGTAGCGTAGTGGTTACAAATCAGGCTGCTAACCTCAAGGTTGGCAGTTCAAAACTACCAGCTGTTCCATGGGAGAAAGGCTTTCTGCTCCCGTAAAAATTCACAGCCTTGGAAACCCTGTACAGGATCGCTATGAGTCGGAACCGACTCCACAGCACATAACTACCACCACCACAGTGTTCCTGGAGCTGAGCGTGATTCAGAGACAGGGCTGGACTGTGTCACTCCAGGGGTCTAAGATGAGCCAGACTAGAGGAACCTCCATATGGACAACCTTACTCATTGTTCTATGAGGGCAGTGTTATAGGCATTACTTGGTCATCTGTAGGGTTTAGGAGGAAAAGGCTCTAGAGACTCAAACAAGTGGTTTCACAGATAAGACTTCTTAGGATGAGGCTACAATTGAATTCAAAGAAGGAATTAATTTTTTAAAAATAAGGAAGATGAGGGGCTTCAAAAAGTTTGTAGAAAAATGTCATGATGTTTTAAGTCCATTTCCCCATAAACTTTTTGAAGCCCCTCATGCGTATTACGTGAACTATAAAACTAGCGCAAGAAAAGTCACAGAGCTGTTACTGGAATGACTAAAATTTGGAAAAAAAACAACACACCCATTTTTGAGAGGACAGTTCACCACAGAGTGTGGTGGCCCCAGTGCCCAAGGTTTGTGGGGTGTGGCACTGTTTCTCCCTGACTCATCAAGGCAAAAGTCAGGGAGTTTCAGAGGGGCCCCTGTTCCTCCCTACCCTCACCATGTCTTTACGCCCCTTGTTGAGGATGCTCAGCTCTGAACAATGGGCTTAAGGCCTCTGAGGTAGAAAACACCTCTTTGTAAGACTAGCTGCCTGGCTGAGCCTGGCAGGACAGTGGCCCTGCTCTGTCCCATAACTGCTGACCAGTGTGTAGTCTGCGGCCTTGCCAGTCGGGGCCAAAGGGCCAACTACTGTGGTGGCCTGAGCCAGCTGCCCATAGGTGTCAACTTCCTGCTCAGGAGGAGCCCTGAGAGACTCCGGAGTCTGCTGTCCAGTGGCCAGGGAGGGTAGCTGGAGGGAGACTTTGTGGCCAGGGTGGAGGGGGCACAGGGTGGGGTGCCTGGAAGATATGTCAGCCCAGTACCAGGCAGGAAACACAGCAACCAGTAGGACTTCATCTCAGCAGCAGAAAAAACCCAGCATCGGTGGAGAGTAAATAAATCCAACCCTGCCCAACCTGAGCTCTTCAGAGAAGCCCTTGTCTCCTGGTGGGCAGCTTGGGGGGTCCAGGGCAAAAGTTGTGGAGGTCCTTGGCTTAATTTCCTGATGCTGCTATGACTCAAATATTGTAAGTGGGTGGCTTTACAGAACAGAAATTTATTTTCTCAAAGCTCTGGAGGCTAAAAGCCCAAATCAGGGTCTTGGCTGTACCTGTCCCTTCCTTGTCAGTAGCCCAGGGTGTTGTTTGGCTCCGGACAATCCTCACATGGCGTCTGTCTGTCCCAGTAAGTGTGTGCATAAGTGTGTCCCAGTAAGTGTATTTAATCTGCTCTTCATGTAACTCAAAAGTGATGAGATTTAGGATCCACCCTACATGGATAAGCAGGGTCTCATGAATAAAACAAGGCAATTCTACTTCCAAATAGGATGATCCCCACAGACACGGGATTCCAATACATACTTTGAGGGGACACAATTCAATCCATGTCCTGGGGTTGCCTCTTCAAAGAGAACTGGTGGACCACTGACTCAGCTTGCATCAGCATCACAGACCCCAACCAAGAAATGCATTACAAACCTTTTCTAAAGCATGAAAAACACAATGGCTGTTTTAAACAAGCAGCTACATTTGGGGATCAATAACTACAGAGCGACAGTAACTGGAGCAATCAGTGACACACTCATGTGGTTTAATATCAAAAAGAAGAGAATGGCTGGGTTCAGCTATAGGTGAAGGCTGCCAGAGGCTGAGGCTTTGAGATGTCACAGCCTCCCCATTCCCACCCCTTTTATCTGTGGTCTCACAAGTGACAAATATTTGTTGAACACCTACTGCATACCATTGTTGCTGTTGTTAGGGTGCCCTGGAGTCAGTTTTGACTCACAGAAACAACAAGAGCAAAACATTGCCCAGTCCTGGGCCATCCTCACAATTGTTGCTGTTAGAGCTCATTGCTGCAGCCTCTGTCTATCCATCTTGTCGGGGGTCTTCTTTATTACTAAACCTCCACTTTACCAAGCAGGATGTCCTTCTCCAGGGACTGGTGCCTCCCTTGGTAACAAGTTCAAAATAAATGCACAACTTCTCACCATCCTCACTTCTATGGAGCATTCTGGCTGTCCTTTTTTCCAAGATTGATTTATTTGTTCTGGAGGAAGTCATGATGTATTCAATATTCTTCACCAACACCACAAAATCAAATGAATCCATTCTTCTGTTGTCTTCTCTATTCATTGTTCAGCTTCCATATGCATATGAAGCAACTGAAAGCTTGGGTCAGGTGTCAGGTCCACCTTAGTCCTCAAAGTAACATCTTGGTCTTTAACACTTTAACACTGTCAAGAGGTCTTGTGCGACAGATTTGTCCAGCGCACTGTGTCCTTTGATTTCTTCAGTGCTGCTTCTGTGGGTGTTGATTATGGATCCAAATAAAATGAAATTCTTGACAGCTTCATTTGTCATGATGTTGCTTATTTGCCCAGAATACAGATTGAATAGAATGGTGAAAGGGTACAACCTTGACACACGCCTTTCCTGATTTTAAACCACAAAGTTTTAATTTTATTCTATATGCAACATATAGAATAACACAGGGAGCATCAAAAGAAGATGGAAGGAATACAGAATCACTGTGTTCTATACACAAGACTGCCTCTTGGTCTATGTACAGGTTCCTCATCAGCACAATTAAGTGTTTTGGAGTTCCCATTCTTCTCAATGTTATTCACAATTTGTTATGATCCTCACAGTCGAAAGGCTTTGCATAGACACAGGAAACATCTTTTTGGTATCTCTGCTTTCAGCCAAGATCCACCTGACAGCGGCAATGATATATATCCCTTGTTCCACATCCTTTTCTGAATCTGCCTTGAATTTCTGGCAGCTCCCTGTCAATGTATTGCTGCAACTATTTTTGAATTAGCTCCAGCAAAATATTGATATTGTTTGATAACTTCCATGTTCTATTGGATCACCATTCTCTAGAATGGATCTCTTTCAGTCAGCTGATCAAGTAGTTGTCTTTCAAATTTCTTGGTATAGAGAGCACTTGCAGCATTGTAACCATTTATTGAAACATCTCAATTGGTATTCTGTCAATCCCTAAAGATTCGTTTTTCTCCAATGCCTTCAGTGCAAACTGGATTTCAGTACTATTGGTTCTTGATCATATGCTATTCCTAAAATGGTTGAATGTACCATTTCTTTTTGATACAGCGACTCTGTATTTCTGCCATCTTCTTTTGATGCTTCCTGTGTTGTTCTGTACGTTGCATATAGAATGCTTCAATATTGCAATTTGAGGCTTGGGGTTTTTTCCTCCAGTTCTTTCAGTCTGGGAAATGCCAAGAGTGTCCTTTCCTTTTGTTTTCTAACTA
Organism: Chrysochloris asiatica; assembly: GCF_000296735.1. NCBI lineage: Eukaryota > Metazoa > Chordata > Mammalia > Afrosoricida > Chrysochloridae > Chrysochloris > Chrysochloris asiatica. Next base: position 13,004,843 of record NW_006408565.1, on the reverse strand, counting down.
TGGGTCTTTGCACTTAGCATGCACTTAGCATGCACTTAGCATGCACTTAGCATGCACTTAGCATGGGCAATTTAGGCATTTCTAAAACACTCCTGGTGTGGTGCTGTGAGCTAAAGCACTGGACCACAAGGTCGGTTTGAACCACAAGGTCGGCGATTCAAATTCACCAGCCATTCCTTGGAAATGCTATACAGGGGCTCTATGAGTCGGCACTGACTTGACAGCACTTTACAACAACAATAACAGAGGCCTGGGATTTCCCATGTGGTACAAGCAGTTAACATGCTCAGCTGCTAACTGAAAGGTTGGGAGGAATCCACCCAGAAGAAAGGTGTGGTGGTCAGCTTCTGAGAACTTAGCCATTGAAAACCATACGAAGCATAGTTCTCCTCTGACACACACCGTGGTACCATAAGTCAGTGTAGACTCAACAGCAACTGATTTGGGCTTTGAAAAGAGGCATGATGAATGGAGGTGGGCAGGGAGGCTCAAAGCACAATTAGGAGAGAGATCAGAGACGAAACTAACAAATCTCAGAATCAGGCAGGGGCGGCCAGGCTTTCTGCATTCTTGGATCACACCAAGAGGCCAGGGCCCAGGTCAGATCATCTTTGAATTAGGGACCTCCGGTGCTGCTGAGTTCTGGTGTAGCGCTGTGGGCTAATGTGCTGGACTGCAGGTTGGTTTGAGCCAGAAGGTCGGTGGTTGAAACTCACCAGCCCCTCGACGGCTCTTAGCAACAACAGTGCTGCTGAAAGGACCCCTGGTGGTGCTGTAGGATAAGCGCTTCATTGTGAACCGCAAGGTCAGCAGTTCAAACCCACTAGTCACTCCATGGGAGAAAGATGAGACTGTGTGTTCCCACAGAGATTTACAATCTCAGAAATGCTACATAGGGTTGCTGTGAGTCAGAATTGATTCAATGCAGTGGGTAAGTGGGTAGTGCTACCAAGGATGCAGGAGGGGAGTGAAGAAAGGGAGGCATATCTGGCCTAGAGCAAGCAGCAGAACGTCTGAAGTGTGAGAGGTGAGACTTTCAGAGGAACATGGAAGCTCTGGGAGGAGCACTGGGCTGGGAGCTGGAGGCCCAGGGCCTGTGAACTTAGACATTCATTTCTTTAACTCTGTGAATATTTGTGAAGGACCTGCATGTCTGGCCTTGTGCCAGGAACAGGAAGTGGAAAAATGGACACCAATTGGGTCAGTTGCTGAAGTTCACTGTTCAGGAGAGGAGAGAAAAGCTGGGACTTGTGTTTGATCACAAAAAGCTAAAAGTGTGTTTGATCAGGATCATGGGACAGTAGGAGGGAGGGCTGTGGGGCTCGGGATCGGGTGGGGGCAGAGGAAGCTGTTCAGGTGAGATGTGGGGAGGACATTCCAGGCACAAGTCTGAGATGAATTAAGGCCTGAAGGAGGGAACATCATCTTGGGGAGGGAAATACGTCTGGAGAGTGTGCTTGGTACCAGATTAGAATGGGTGTTGAGTGATCAGTTTGAATTTTTATACTGCATTCTGTAGGCATCAGGAGCCAGTGGAGGCTTTTGGTGAGAGCAGGTCGGTAAGTGTGTAAATCAGGAAGTGACACCTTTTGATGCTTCTATAGGTCTCAGTTTCTTCATCTGCAGATTGGGAGAATTGAGCTAGATTTGAGACAGCAAATACCTGACACTTTGATCATTGCTGCCACCTTCTGCATGCATCACAGGCATCACTATTCGATCGCAGCACTGTCGGCCATTGAGTGTAGTTTCAGCTCCATAACACCCCAGACACACTGAGCCAGCCTACGCTATACCTCCGACTCCCCTACACTACGTTGTCCCTCCACAAGATGATGATGATGACAGTAATCACATGACGAGGTGGCACTTTTTAGCTCACAGTGCTTTTGTCTCATCTTGCTTTCGGATGAACTCCCATTATTGGCTCCCATCTTCCAAGGAGGGAAACTGAGGCACAGAAATTTTTTTTAAAAAGGCTTGCATAAGACCACACAGCTTCCTACAAAAGTCTCTCCCAGGCTAATATCCCAGGGCTTGATCCCATCATTTCTCAGCTAAATCCCAACTGTATTCTCAGCCCAGATCATGGAGGGATGATTTGGGGGCAGGGACACTTCCAGCCTTGCCACTGTCCCCAGAGCTTCTGGGGACTCTTTTGCGGGTCTGGCTGCTGCCCTGGTGGTCCCAGACGCAGAGATTGAAGAGCTCCTGGAATTGCTGGCACAGGGCGGACGCCCAGTTAGTTAGAAAAACATGTGGCTTACTCTTCCCTCCACGGCCCCTTCAGCCGCCACCACCTTCTAATTCAATTTCCCTTGAAAAACAATGGTTTCAATGAAGGGGGAAACAAGATTTTCCGAAACTTTGTAAAGTTTTGCAAAATAATTACCCCCCAAACTGGCAAACTCCCTCCCCCTTCCTCCTGGAATGAAAGTCTGTAGGACATTTTCACAAAGACTTAAAATCCCAATTGGCTCTGCCCCCCACTCCCCTTGAGGCTGCCTACCCCCAGTCTGTCCTGGGCGTCAGCTGGTCATGCACCCATGGGGTCATGGCCTTTCCTCCTGGCTGCCCACCTCCTCTTTTGGAGAAGACCTGGGAAAGAAGACAGCAGAAGGGACCTGGCTGCCCCCCAGGTGCCAACCAGCCCCTATTTTTGTACCTGAAGCCATGGGACGTCTCCAGGAAAGGTGGCCTGTCAGTTGTCAGGCTCCTCAGGACCACGTGAGCAAAGCACGGACCCTCCTTCCTTCTCTGCTTCCCCAAGGGAGCTTTCTGAGGGATCAGGGGTGGCCCAGCAGTGTGTCTTGGCTCTGCTGTTGGTGGTGGGTCTGGGGACAACCCCTAATTAGACACACAGACAGACAGGCACACAGACAGACTGACAGGCAGGGACAAGCCCCAGGACCCCTTTGCTCAACACAGAACCTTCTCGCTGCCTTATTCTGCCCTTCCCTTTCATGCCTTTGCCTACCCCTGATGCCTTCACATGGCACTTAGTGATACTGTACAGTGAACAGCTTCCTTCAAGGGCTCCCACCACACATTGCTCAAAGTGTCTCCCCTTCCAGATCTCTCTGGTGTTTTCTGGAGCCCCCGGTCAGGGACACTCACCAGGTGCCCTGATTAGTCTTCTATCCCTCCAACCTTAGCTCTCACGTCCCTAGCTTCCATCCCGAATTCCATCTTTTTCTACTACCAGAAGGAGAAGGTTGGTGAACTAATTTATACTAAAGTGTGAAGGACTTACCAACTTAGTTCTCCCAGAAAGAAGCTTGATGCTAGGCTGAGATTCTAGGGTGGGAAGGCTATTTTGAAGCTATAACCAAGTGCTACAATGAGAAACTTTGAGGCAGAGCCCCCTGCCTCATGCCTTCTGTTCTGTAGTAGTTTCAAAGGTGACTGACTAGGAAGGGTGCTGGGCAGCTAGGCAGCTGGACATAACTCCTGCTTTCTATCTTCACCAACCATGACTTCTGGCCAGAAGAAACTTCAGTGCTGTAGATTAATGTGCTGGAATGCAAAGTTGGTTTGACTGCAGGGCCGGTGGTTCAAACTCTCCAGCTGCTCCCCAGAAACCCTATACAGGGTCGCTATGGTTCGGAATGGTCTCGATGGCACTTTGTAGAGTTGATTCTGACCCCTAGTTATCCTGCACAGGGTTTCTGAGTCTATAGTTCTTTGTGGGAACAGAAAGTCTCTTTCTCCCGAGGAGTTACTGGTATACCCAAATCGCTGACCTTGTAGTTCATAGTCCAGTGTTTATCCCAGTCAGTCCTCCTCACTGTGGGAAAGGATATTATAAGGGAGTAAATACCAGAAATCAAGAGTTATTGGGGTTATTCTGGAGATGGACACCTCTAAGTTTCTTCTGGCCAGAAGTCATGGTTAGTGAAGGTAGCAAGCAGGAGTTACCTCCAGCTGCCCAGCACACTTCCTATTCACCTTTGAAATGACTACAGAACAGAAAGCATGACATATTCCAACATTCTTTCCCCAATGCTCTGTAACTGGGTTTCCCCAGTTCTCCTTTGAACCAACACTATCATCTTACTGGCTCCGTCATTCAGGAGTTGAACAAATTTCTGACATGTTTTGAATTTATATTCAAACGAGAGCCATGCTTTTATTATTTTTTTGAAATTACACTTCTGCAGCTTGCATACCACCAGAGATGGGGAGCTCGCTATCCATCAGGAATTTTAGGGCAGCAACTTACATGAAGTTTCTACTCTTACAGTTGCATCCTCTAGCCCTAGTTCCCCCTTTGGATAGTCAGGAAGTGAGATGAACCCCTAATTCCCATGACAGCCCTTCAAATTTGGTAATTTCCCACTGCTCTGCAGTGCAAAGTACATATTTTGAAATTAGAAAAAGAAGTTATTCAATAAAAAAAAAATTGTGGTCTAAATTTTTGTTCTGTGAGTTGATGGAGAATGGGTTTGGGGAAGAGCCATTTATTGATGTTACTCTGTGCCTAAGAGACGAATGTAGTTAGAGGAATTAGAGATGGCAGGGGTCCACTCTGACCTTCCGTCCAATTCCTTCTCCCTAGATTCCAGAGGGGTCTCACTGGCTAAAACTTCTCCTCTCTCCCCTGGTTTCCCTTCATGGTCTGTGGGTCTTGGGGTACAGGTCATCTCTTCAGCATATCCCCTGCATGGTCTGGCCCCGAGCTTTGCCCACCTCAAGCTCCCGCTCTTGTCTTCTTCATTTCAATCACAGTTTTACTCTCTTGGACTCACTGTGGTCCCTCCTACTACCTGGCCTTTACTCATGCTGTTCTCTCTTGGGACTGCAATGCATCCTCCAGCTCTAGGGGAACTTCCTTCTTGCCGTGATCAACACTCACCTGAAGCAGAGGCTCTCAGAGCACCTGGACCTAACTTTCATAAAGTGGGATGATTTGCTTAGTGCTGGCCTCGCCTGCTGGACTGTGTGTCACAAAGGACGGGGACCACCTCTGCCTTGTGCTATGTATCACTGGGGCTGGGGACAGTGGACACTCACATCCCATGGGGCCTAGGTCTGGGACTGAGGAAGCCACAGGGGGAGTTTGCTAAGCAAATGAACACAGGTTGCATCGAGAGTGGTGGAAGAATGGTAATGGGCTCTCAGTCTAGTGCTCCTCCCAAGATCCCATGCACAGAGAGCACAGTGGGAGGCTGCACTGTGGCTTGTTCAGGTGCTGAAGATGCCGTGACTCAGATTACATAAGGTGCCTCCCAGTGTGCCCGCTCTTGTCTCTAAAGAGCCAACTTAATAGTCACAGGCCATGTCTGGACACCTGCTGGCACCTCTGCTTGGTCACAGACCATTTCTTATTTCTTTATATGTGTATGTATGTATATGTTGTCGTTGTTAAATGTTATTCCAGCAAAATAAACAAATCCGTCTTGGAAAAAGTACAGCCAGAATGCGCCATAGAAGTGGGAATGGTGACACTTGGTTTCATGTACTTTGTACATGTTATCAGGAGGAACCAGTTCCTGGAGAAGGACATTATGCTTTGTAAAGTGGAGGCTCAGAGAAAAAGAGGAGGATCCTCAATGAGATGGATGGACTCAGTGACTGCAACAATGGCCTCAAATATAACAACAATTGTGCGGATGGTGCGGGATTCTTGGAGGTGCAGTGGTTAAGCACTCAGCTGCTAACTAAAAGTCTCCCAGTTCAAACCCACCAGCAACTCCCCTGGAAAAACAACTTGGCAATTTGGTCCCATAAAGATTAAAGCCTAGGAATCCCTTTGGGACAATTCTACTCTGTCATATAGGGTCACTGTGAGTGGGAACTGACTTGATGGCATACAGCAACAGCAATTATGCATATTTTATGCTGCAATAGAGATGGATTTTCATTGAATACAACATAAAGCACTGCTGAAGTATGGTGATTGTAAAGTGGAGTCTTCTTTCCATTGTACTGCTAATAACTAAGTAACCACTGCTAACAACTACCATCTACATGCTTAACTTAATCATAATAATTATCATTGGTTGCTAGGTGTCATGGGGTCGGTTCCAAATCATAGTGATCCTTTGCACAGCACAAGGAAGCACTGCCCAATCTTGTGCCGTTCCCACAGTTGTTGTCATGCTTGAGTTCATGGTTGCTGCCACTGTGTCAATCCTTCTTGTGTGTGTGTGTGTGTGGGGGGGTCTTCCTCTTTTTCACTGACCCTTCACTCTACCAAGCATGATGTCCAAAATATGAGAGACGAAGTCTTGTCATCCTGGCTTCTAAAGAGCATTCTGGCTATACGTCTTCCAACATGGCAGTCCATGGTCCTTTAGAAATTCTTCTCCAACACCATCATTTAAATGCATAGATTCTTCTATGGTCTTCCTTATTCATTGTCCAACTTTCACATGCATATGAGGTCATTGAAAATACCATGGTTTGGGTCAGTTGTGCCTTAGTTCTCAAAGTGATGTCTTTGCTCGTGAACATTTTAAAGAGGTCTTTTGCAGCAGATTTACCTAACGTAAAATGTCTTTTGATTTCTTGACTGCTGCTTCCATACACCCACCACTCATCTGTTCATTTGTCATACTGTAGTGACTTCATATTGCTTTGATTCTGAAAGCTATGCCATGGGTATTTTAAATACCAGCAGGGTCACCCAAGGTGGGCAGGTTTTAGCTGAGCTTCCAGACAAAGACAGACTAGGAAGAAGAAGGACTACTTCTGAATATTTAGTAGTTGGAACACTGTCAGCACCAGATTATTGAATATTGAAACATTATGAAGAATACCAGAGTATTGACAAATATACTACCAAAAAATGAGCCCCTCAGGTTGAAAGACACTCAAAATGTGACTAGGGAAGAGCTGCCTCCTCAAAGTAGAGTTGACCATTATGATGTGAATGGAGTAAAGCCTTAGGGACCTTTATTTGCTGATGGGGCACAACTCAAAATGAGGAGAAACTGTTGCAAACATCCATTAATAAACAGAACATGAAATGTATAAAGTATGAATCTAGGAAAATTGGAAATTGTCAAAAAATGAAATGGAATGCATAAACATTGATATCTTAGGCATTAGTGAGCTAAAATAGACTGGTATTGGTCATTTTTAATCTGACAATCACATTGTCTACTATGCTGGTTATGACAGATTGAAGAGGAATTGTGTCTCATTCATCATCAAAAAAATCATTTCAAGATCTGTCTTGAAGTGCAATGCTGTTTGTGATAGGATAATATCCATGCTCTGGTAGCATAGTGGTTACGAATCGGGCTGTGAACCACAAGGTCAACAGTTCAAAAATGTCAGCTGTTCCACGGTAGAAAGATGAGGCTTTCTGCTTCCATAAAGATTTACAGTCTCAGAAACCCTGTACAGGGTCACTATGAGTTGGAACTTACTCCATGGCACATAACCACCAACCACCACAAGGAAAAACAGTTATACAACCAATATTCAAATTTATGCACCACCTAGCTTTGATGGTTTGATGATCAGAACTTGACTAGAGGAAGATAAAGAAATTTGATAAAGGAAACAAGTGTAAGTAGCTACAGTTTGATGAACTTGACCTATACTTCTGGATATAGTAGCTCAAAATACCAACTGAGAGGGAAGGAGTATCCACATTAAGTATCAAACCTATCCCCTCAGTACACAGGGTTGATGGGGGGTGGGGACTTAGACATTGACTACCTAAAATGGGGGAGCCATAAAGGTGTGAAGTAGCTGGCTTACAAGTTTTCAAGATGGAGTTTAGTTTTAGAGAATGTGGGGGAAATGTAGAATCCCCACTAAACAGTTTTCCTCGTGTCTAGATGGGTCTGGTGAAAGGAGATGAGGCTCAGATTCACTGATTCAATAATGAGGACTTGTTATCATGACTAATTACAACTGTAACAACTGTAAAGGTAGAAGTTGTGGAACAGAATGTGGGGAGTTGTTAATCTTACATTCCAGGAGCAGAGGATCCCAGCACCATCAAGAAAGAAGAGCATGAGCTGAACATGGGACCCTAACCAGAGAAGGGGCGACACCAGAGATGATGGCATGGAGAAGTTGAGCAGCTGAGGACTCTAGACTCATGGAAAGAGAAAGGCCATGTGTTAGTGGCCAGGAGGTTGACTTACAGAATGTACCCCTCGGTTGTTTAAATGATTACATATACCTGTGTGGTTTTTGTTTTTTGTACATCAAGGAGGAAAATAAGAGAGGGGGTTTTCTTGATAAAAGAAACAATCTATGAGGGTCTTTTGGGGAACGAAGAAATGATACATATGCTAGAATGTAGACACATGTTGATATGCATGATGGGGGCAGGCAATCACAATTGGAGGAAGGTTGGCAGAGGAAAGATGGGGTGGCAGGAGACACAGGGAAGAATGCAGTGGTTAAAGAGGTAAATGCTGTTAACTGTTGGTGCATGGAGGGGAGTGCAACCATATAATGAAGTGAAGTCTATGATTTGTTGAATGTAAAACTGATCATCTGCTCTGTAAACCTTCACTCAATTCACAATAAAAAGTTAAAAAAAAAATACATGTACACACCAACTACTAAAACCAGTGATGATGAAATTGAAGACTCCTACCAACTTCTTCAGTCTGAAATTGATCAAACATGCAATCGAGATGTATTGATCATTACTGGTGGTTGGAATGCAAGTTGGAAACAAAGAGGAAAGATCAATACTTGGAAAATATGGCCTGAGTGATAGAAATGATGCTGGAGATTCCATGACAGAATTTTGGAAGACCAATGTTTATTGCAAATACTTTTTTAAAAACAATATAAAAGACGACTATACACATGGATGTCACCAGATGGAATACACTGGAAATCAAATTTCCACTACATCTGTGGAGATAGTGGAAAAGCTCCAGTGCATCAGCCAAAACAAGGCCCCAGGCAGACTGTGGAACAGACCACCAATTGCTCACATGCAAGTTCAGGCTGAAGCTGAAGAAAATTAAAACAAGTCCATGAGAGCCAAAATTTGACCTTGAACATATCCCATCTGAATTTAGAGATCATCTTAAGAATAGATTTGATTCATTAGATACTAAAGACCGAAGACCAGAAGAGTTGTGGGATGACATCAAGAACGTCATACAGGAAGAAAGCAAAAGGTTATTAAGAAGCCATGAAAGAAGAAAAAGACTGCAATGGATGTCACAAGAGTCTCTGAAATTTGTTCTTCAGCTTAGAGATGCTAAAGCAAATGGAAGAAATGAGGAGGTACAAGAGCTAAATTGAAGGCAGCTCGAGAAGCCAAAGTCAAATACTATAATGAAAAGTGCAAAGACCTGGAGTTTGAAAACCAAAATGGAAGAAAATGCTCAGCATTTCTCATGCTAAAGGAACTGAAGGAAAAACTCAAGCCTCGACTTGCAATATTGAAGGATTCTATGGGAAAAATATTGAATGATGCAGAAAACATCAAAAGAAGATAGAAGGAACATGCAGAGTCACTGTTCCAAAAAGAAATGGTTGATGTTCAACAATTTCAAGAGGTAGCATATGATCAAGAGCCAATGATCCTGAACGAAGAAGTCCAAGGTGCACTTGAAGGCATTGACAAAGAACAAGGCACATCCTGGCCTTGTTGAAATCTTTCAACAGATGCAGCACCAGAGGCACTCACTCATCTATGCCAAGAAATTTGGAAGACAAGTACAGTCTCCTGATTCGAAGAGATCCATATTTCTGACTATTCCAAAGTGAGGTGACCCAACGGAATGCTGAAAACATTGGACAATATCATTAATATTGTATACAATTAAAATTTTGCTAAAACTTATTCAAAAACAGCTACAACCATACATTAACAGAGAACTTCCAGAGGCTCAAGCTGGATTCAGAAGAGGACTTGGAGTGATGAATATCACTGCTTATATCAGATGGGCCTTGGGTGGAAGTAGAGAACACGAGAAAGATGTTTACTTGCGCTTTATTGACTATGAAAAGGCTTTCAACTGTGATGATCATGACAAGCTATGGACAACACTGCAGAGAATGAGTATTTTGGAACACTGAATTGTGCTCATGTAGAACCTGTACATAGACCAAGAGGCAGATGTTCACATAGAACAAGGGAACACCGAATGGTTTTAAATTAGGAAAGCTATGCTCCAGGATTATATTCTTTTATCGTACTTATTCAACCTGTATGTTGAACAAATAATCCAATAAAATGGATTATATGAAGAAAAACGTGGCATCAGGATTGGAGGAAGGTTTATTAACAACCTGAGATATGCAGATGATACAACCTTGCTTGCTGAAAGTGAAGAGGACTTAAAATACTCAGGGATGAAGATCAAGGACCACAGCCTTCAGTATGGGTTGCACCTCAATATAAAGAAAACAAAAATGCTCATCGCTGAACCAATCAATAACAACCATATAAATGGAGAAAAGATTGAAGTTGCTGAAGACTTCGTATCTCTCAGATCAACTATCAACACTGGAAGTAGCAGCCAAGAAATCAAATGATGAATTGTATTGGCAAATCTGCGGCACAAGACCTCTTAAAAGTGTTCAAGAGCAAAAATGTCAGTTTGAGGACTAAGGTGTGCCTGATACAAGCCATAATATTTTCGATAACCTCATATGCATGCAAAAGTTCAATAGTGAATAAGGAAGAACGTAGAAGAACTGATGCATTTGGTTTATGGTGTTGGAGGAGAATATTAAAGTACCTTGGACTGCTAAAAGAACAGTGTTGGAAGAAGTACATACTTCAGATGTATTACCAGGAGGGACAAGTCCCTGGAGACAGATAGCATGTTTAGTAAAGTGGAGGGTCAGAGAAACACGAAGACCCCCGACGAGATGGATTGGCACAGTGGTAGGAGCAATGTGTTCAAACATAGCAATGATTGTGAGGTTGGTGTAGACCCAGACAGTGTTTCGTCCTGTTGTGCATAAGGTCGCTATGAGTTGGTACCGACTTGATGGCACCTAAAAGCAACAAGCTTCCATGAACATTGTGAATACAAGCAAATGAAGTCTTTGAAAACTCCAATCTTTTCTCCATTTATCATGATGTTATTCATTGGTCCAGTTGGGAGGATTTTTGTTTTCTTTACACTAAAGTGCAATCTTTGATCTTTATCAGTAAATATTTCAAGTTCCCTTCTCTTCCAGCAATCAAGGTTGTGTCATCTGCATATCAAAGGTTGTTAGTTTTCCTTCAATCCTGATGCCACATTCCTCCAGTTTCTCAGATTATTTGCTCAGTATACAGATTGAATAAATCTGGTGAAAGGATACCACCTTGGATATAAAGATTTAAGTATTATCCTATTTAAAGGATATAAGTGTTATCATAATTAACACTTATATGGGGCTTACTCTGGGCTGGACTACTTAATAATAAGACTTGTGAGTCACCTCCATAAGGTGAGTACTTGATCTTCACCCTATTTCATTGATTGTTGTTGTTGTTGTTGTTAAGTGCCGTCGAGTCAGTTTCGACCCATAGCGACTCTGTACAGGGTTTCTGAGGATGTAAATCTTTACGGGAGTAGAAAGCCTGATCTTTCTCCTGCGGAGCAGCTGGTAGTTTCGAACCGCCGACCTTAATGTTCGCAGCCCAATTCGTAACCACTACGCTACCAGATTTCATTGATAGGTAAATGAAAATATGCAGAGAGGTTGAGTTAGTTGCCTAAGGTCACATAGCCAGTAAGTGGCAGAGCTGGGCTTCGGACCCAAGCTGCAGGCCTCTTGGCTCTCTGTAGGTTTACACTTGAGGTTTTATAACACAATTGCTCAAGTATTGAGTGTGAACGTGAACCTTGACTCTGCCCCGTCCCAGTATTGTGACCTTAGGCAACTTACTAGAGTCCTCTGGGCCTTGGCTTCTTCATCTATAAAATGGCTATGAGTTGGTGGGAGCGAAGTGCTTGGAGCAGAGTTGGCATGCAGTAGGTGCTCAGACAATGTTGCAATCATCAATGTTACCTGTGCCAGGCCTGAGGTGCTCTCCAGATGTGAAGGCACAAACTTCCACTGTCCTGAAACAAGCCCCGGTCCAGCGCAGGTCTCAACACCCACCTCCTTCTCTTTATTCCAGCCTAGTGCCTGAGGCCAAACATCCGGATCTCTTGTAGATGTTGCCCCTCAACATCACAATGGCTGTCATCCATGCAGTACCCAGCAGGTGCCAGGAGCCCTGCTATATGCTATATGGCATTTCTGCCCATTACAGTTAACTTAGGGCTTGGAGTTTGGGAATCTGGTGGCCCTGAGCTCATATTCGGGCTCTGGCTCTTGCTGGCCAAGTTGCTTTATCAGTGGCAGATATAGAGTAGGCACACTATGAAATGGGTCTCAGTTTCCTCATCTGTGAAATGGGAATGGCAGCAGCACTGGTGCCTATGTGTCGTGTTCAATGATGGAGTGAGATGACACTAGCACTATCTTTCGATATGGTCTGCGTGACATCAGCTGTGAGCATGACCTAGTTTTCTCCCCACCACAGCTTCTCGAGTTAGGACTTCAGACACAGTTTACAGGCAAGGAAACTGAGAGTTACCCGAGGCAGTGATGTGTCATGCAGTGGAACCTGCCAGCAACCCAGATCTGTTCGCTCAGAGGTGAGTGTTCTCAGCCACCGAGTCTCATGGCTGCTTCTTAGAGCGATATTCCCAGCACCCTGGGCAGGCTCCCAACTCCTGCCTCCAAACTGTCGTCCCTTGTACCAGGGACCACCTACAGCCACTCAGCTGCAGCCCCTCATATTATAGCATCCCACCTGGATCCTCAGAGACACTAGGGATGGGGTGGGGGTGGGGTGGGGGGCTGGGGTTGTAGCTGCCCAGGAAGGAGAAACCCAGAGCTTGCAATTCTAGAATCTCCGGTTCTAGAAGCAGATCTTCTAGAAAATGGCGAGGCTCTATTGCCCATCCTTCTGTCCTGCAGCCTGGCAGATGTGTCCAGCGTAGCAATTCTCCCGCTCTGCTCACACTGGAGGGATGCTTGCTGCCCCCTGAGGCCATCTGCTGCACTGCGGGATGGCGCTGGCCTGTAGGCAGCAAGAGTTCACACAGACTGGAGGAAAAAGCGTCCTTTCTGGGAAAGCCCCAGGGCAAAGTCCACCACAGCCACTCCACCCCACCCAGGGCTGAGGTCCACTTCCCGGAACGACCATCCTTATGATTTCCACTCCAGCTCATTGAGAACTTCCTCTGTGTGTGACAGAACTTCGTACATACCACCATCGGATCCCGCCCCAGCAGCCCAGTGCAGGGAAGCCTACAACTAGCTACTAATAGAGAAACTGAGGCATGGAGAGCTGAGGTGGTGTACTCAAGTCCACAAGGTAGTAAGAAGCAGAGCTGGAACTCCAGCCTCTGTCTGACTCCTGTGTCTACATACCTAATTCATTCACTTGTGACATGCTGGAGGTAGAAGGGCCCTCCACCTGGCTGCCCTGTTGCTGTTGGTGTTAAGTGTCATTGATTTGGTTCCGACTCATAGCAACCTTGTACAAGGTTTCTAAGGCTTTACATCTTTGTGGGAACAGAAAGTCTTATCTTTCTCCACAGAGCAGCTGGTGGGTTTGAACCTTGGATCTTGTGGTTCACAGTCTAGTATTTAACAGATGGAAACACTGTGCTCCCTAAGAATCACCTGGTTGCTTGTTGTTGTTAAGTGCTGTCAAGTCATAGTGACCCTGTATAAAATTTCTAAGGAGTGACAGGTGAGCTTAAACAGCCGAATTTGTGTTTCAAACCTACTTTGCAGTCCAGTACATTAACCCACAGCACCACACCAGGACTCCTAAGAATCACCTAAGTCATTTAAAATAGTGCCCACCCTGGAAATGTCCTGGTGGCACTGTAGGATAAGCACCGAACTGCTAACTGCATGATTGGAGGTTCAAACCCACCTTGGAAAACCTATACAGGGTCACTATGAGTTGAAACCAAGTCAATGGCATTTAACAACATAAAAACCCTACAAGCAACTAAGTTTATGTTATAAAAGCCCCCAGGTACAGCAAATGTTGAAAATGGAGCTCCTCTCCCATTTTACAGGTGGGCGAAACAAAGGCTCAGAGAAGGCAAGCGACTTACTCAAGGTTACACAGCTAATCAGTGGCACTAGAACTAGGTCCCAGAGGTCCCTTGATCCAGCAGGGCTCTGACACTTTCCAAGGTTGATGTTAAATGAATGAATTGTATTTGGCTGACCAGTGTGCCACCCATCCACTCCACTACCTGCCCAGGCCCAATCTTGTTTCTTCACCAGTGTGTCCAGTTCCTCTCTATCCAGAAACTGAGGGAAAACCCACCATGGGAAATGGTGGTAGGTGTGGGGTTGCCTTGCCTGCGTCTGCGGGTTTTTCTTCCTCTTACCTCTCATGAGAGGAGCTGACGGGTGAAGACACAGTGTTCTTATGGAGCAAGGAGGGCCATACTTCTGCAAAGATGTGAGGTTGTGGGGACGACTGGACTCAAAGGCTGCCGTGTCCCAAGGGTCCCTGCCACAGGAGTGGCATCCCGGTTCAAAGCTCCCTCTTCTACTTATTGCTGGGTGAATGTGGCCTTCAACTCCCATCTCAGTGGTCAGTGAGCACATGGACCTGGCAGGGTTCAAGAAGATCACACATAGGGGCCTTCCACAAATATGTGGAGGCACTTGATACTCTTATCCCATAGGCACATGCTTGCAACCAGACTTTACAGGTGCTGGTTCCAGATGGCTCAGACTTCTCTGTGTGACCCTGGCCAGGTCTTTTTCATCCCTAAGCCTCAATTTTCTCCTCAGTAAAATGGGAAGTGCGTGATCTCTACTGTTCTTTTTACTCAGTTGCCTAGGGCATTTTCACCTGTTCTTTCTAGAGGGGTTGAGGGTAGACAAGGCTGAGAGCAACACACCTGGCCCTGGTCCTTTAGGTACCATTAAGTCAGGCAATGCTGACTGCCTCCCACTCCAGGGCCCTGGTTAAGGTCCCGGAGCCTGAAATTCCCTTCTTTGTCTGGGCTCTCTCCTATGTGCCAAGTCTGGTGATATGGCAGGACTGAGTGAGGCCCAGGCCCGTATTGCCTGAGTCTCTGTCCTCTCACTTCTGTCCAACATTGCTGAAATGATGCTGATTCTGCCTCCTATCAACGCCTCACGATGGTACTGGGAGTTTACAGAGGATGGTCAAAAGCCTGAGTTCAAATCTTGGCTTTGTCATTTGCTATGTGACCTGGGAGTAAGTTACTTAACCTCTCTGTGCTGCAGTTATCACACTTGTAAAATGGCTTCTTTCTGTAGGAACAGAGTTTAAAGTGGAATGTGGGAGGCACCCTGACAACAACTACCTCACCCGGTGATGAAGGTCAAAATCAACAGTGACAAGTCATGTGGTTAGCATATGTCAAGAGCTATAATATGATAAAAGTAGAACTTTTTAAAGTGGTCTTCCTCCACCAGACCCATAACGTCTGGCTAATCTTGAGAAAACATGAGATAAATTTCAATGAAGGCATCCTACAAAACACCTGTCTGGGACTCGACAACCACTGTCCAGATCATTCAACACTTGCACAGAATTCTGCAACACTGCCCAGGACATCCAACACCTGAGAGGGACCACACAACACTGTCCAGGACATCCAACACCAGTAAAGTTAGAAACTGCCATCGTCAAGAGGAGCCTACAGAGACGTGAGGACCGAATGTGATGTGATGTCCTGGATGTGCTCTTGGGACAGAAAAGGGACATGAAGCAAAAATGAAGGGCATCTGAATAAAGTATGGACTTTAGTTGACAACATCGGCTCAATATTGTGCTCCAGAGGTAACGGTAGCACCATCTAAAAGGAAGGCCGTGACAACAGTAGTAGGGTTCAGAGGAATATATGAGAACTCAATACTGGCTTCTCAAATTTTCCATAAATCTTAAACTGTTCTAAAAATAAAATTTGTATTTTGAAAATTAAATCAGTAATAGTTGCTACCTCATAAGGTATTGGGAGGATAAAATGAATCTGAGCACATGGAAACAGAAAAGTAAGTGGTACATATGATGAAACTCCAAACCAAACCATCGTCATCAAGTTGATTACGCTCACAATGACCTCATGTGCTGCAGAGTGGGAAGGTTCCATGGGGCTTTCTTGACTTAACCTCTATGAAACACATCACCGGGACTTTTTTCCCATGCACAATGGGATAGGTTCGAACTGCCAATCTTTTTGGTTAGTTGTTGTTGTTGTTGTTGTTATGTGCCGTGGAGTCAGTTCTGACTCATAGCAACCCTGCATAGCATTTCTGAGGCTGTAAATCGTTACGGGAGCAGAACGCCTCATCTTTCTCCCACAGAACTGCGGGAAGTTTCGAACTGCTGACCATGAGATTAGCAGCCCGATTCGTAAGCACTACAGTACCAGAGCTCCTTTGGTTGGTAGACAAGAACAAACCATTTACACTGTCCAGGGACTTGGTATGTACGAAGCATTCAAGACATGCTTGCCATTTTTGTTATCATTACATTATTTTGTTCTTGCTGAAGACCCCAGACTCTGGTTCTACATCCAGGGATGAGACACCTGGCATGCAGACCTCAGAGCCTGACTATAGAAGATCAAATAAACTTCAAACCCCAAAGGCAAGGACTGCTATTTGATCTTTTATGACCAATTCATTGCATTCAACTCCTTGGCCTTTAGTCAGCCACAGACCAAGCCCCGATGCCCACACACTGAATCCTGACACTGATTTCAGGTGAAGCCATAACCACAGAAAACACAGAGCCTTGACCCTGAGCATCCTTGGCAGAGACACAGATGTGGGCCGTGGAAGAGCCCAGACCCTCACTCCCTGAGGCTGGGTGGGGCAGGGGCAGGGGTATAATCTCTGCATGTCCAGGCTATCCCTGTGGTGCCCAGACAACCTGGACAAACACCAGCTAGCCCTCGCTGGCCCTCAGGGAAGCTGACTGTCTCACTGGTCCTGCACCATCCCACTGTGTGACTGACTTTAGGATGCCCCTACCTGAGCCTCAGTCTCCCTCCTCTGCCCTATGAGGGAAGAATGGATGACCTTCCCAGCTCCGGCAGCTGGTGATTCAGGAGACAAAAAGTGCTTTTGTGGGCATCTTGCCAGATTGTTCCCAGCTCTTGCGGCCCTAGCCTAAATCCCATCAACTCTGCTCTTCTGGCTTCAGACTCTTAGCACCTGGTTAGAATCACCCTTGAGACCACACAGACCTGGCTTCAAAACCCAGTTGTCATATCCTAGCTGGGGGACCTTGCCAAGTTTCTTAGCATCTTAGAGCCTCAGTTCCCGCCTCTGTGAAGTGAGGATTGCAGGTGTTGGGAGGATTTATGTGGTTGATGTGGGGCTATCTTTTAGGGCATGAGAAAGTATCAGAAAGTCAGAGCCAAACACACCACTTTGCACGGGCTTTTACTGAGGTCCTAGAAGCTCTGGTAGCATAGTGGTTACGAATCGGGCTGCGCACCTCAGGGACAGCAGTTCAAAACTACCAGCTGTTCTGTGGGAGAAAGATGAGGCTTTCTGCTCCTGTAAAGATTTACAGCCTTGGAAACCCTGTACAGGGTCGCTATGAGTCGGAACAGACTCCACGGCACATGACAACAACAACAATGGTGATTTAATGGTTACCATCTGGCTCCATAGAATATGCACTGGATGGCGAACCACAACATTGGTGGTTCAAGTCTACCAGCTGCTCCAAGGGAGAAAGAAGAGGCTTTATGTTCCTGCAAAGATTTAAGGTCTCAGAAACCCTATACAGGATCGCTATGAGTCAGAAACAACTCAACGGCACTAAAAACAACAACAACAACTTAACATAAAGAAAACAAAACGTCTCACAACTGCATCAAGATAAACAAAGAAATAGATTGAAGAGGTCAAGGATTTTATTTCACTTGGATTCACAATCAACACCATGGGAAGTAGCCGTGTAGAAATCAAATGACATATTGCATTAAGTAAATCTGCTGCAAAAGACCTCCGTAAGTGGTTAAAAAGCAAAAATGTCACTTTGAAGACTAAGGGGCACCTGACATGACCCAGAGTATTTTCAACCATTTCACGTGCTTGTGAAAGCTGGACAATGAATAGGAAGATGGGAGAAGAACTGGTGTCTTTGAATCATGGCGTTGGCAGAAGAATATTGAGAGTACCATGGACTGCTAGAAGATCAAACAGATCTGTGTTGGAAGAAATACAGCCAGAATGCTCCAGAGAAGAATGGATGATGAGACTTCATCTCTCATATTTGGACATGTTATCAGGAGGGACCATTCCCTGGAGAAGGACATCATGCTTGGTAAAGTAGAGGGTTTACATGAAAGATGAAGACCCCCAATGAGATGGACTGATACAGTGGCTACAACAAGGGTCTCAAACCTGACAGTGACTGTGAGGATAGTAACAGAATGGGACAGTTTTGTTCTCTTGTAATGAGGTCACTGTGAGTTGGAGCCAACGTGCTGGCACCTAACAACACGGTACCATGCAAGCCCTTTCCCTTTTCTCAGTGAGACACTGAGGCCTAGACAATTCATGCTCCTTTCCAACTCAATGGGAACTAAGTTCCGTGTTATTCCTTTTTCCTCCAAAGTCCATTTCCCTGGATAGTCCTGGCCAGGTGGCCACCCCTCTCTGTGCCTCAGTGGGATGTCCCCACCCAACTCCTTCAGCTTCTCTCTGGTCCTAAAGGGGTCCTTGCTGTTACTAAATAGGACAGGAGCATGCTGGGTAGGAGCTTATGCTGGATGCTAGGGCTTGAGAAACCTCTGGAATGTGGGTTTGAAAGTTTGGGGCCCGATTTTGCTACAAGGGTCCCGCTTCTCCCCTCTTTTCCCTTCATGATGTTTCACCAACTGTTTCTTCCCTTAATCCAAACCATTGTTTTCCCAGGCTGAGATTTCAATCAAAGACACGTGGCTGCCTCAACACACACTCCTACCAAATGGAAGTGTGTTCTGGGAGAAACAATGATCACCTTGATGAAGGGGATCTGATCTCTCTGTGAGACCAGCAGGCAAACACGGTCTGACAAGGACTTGGAGGTTTCGAGTTGGCCTGATCGTGATGGACTTGGAATTTTCCAGGTCCAAATGTGGTTCAGATGAGGAGTGGGGATGAGTTGCACTTTCTTTTCTTTTTTTTTTTCCCTTTAATGTTTTATTGTGAATTATGTGATCATTTACATGGGAGAACATTAGCTTTACATTCATCCTATCATATATCGTTTCATTGCCATAATTACAATCCCCCCCACGCATCATCAAACAACCAAAGGGCATACTCTGCAAGACTGTCTCTCAGTCATCAGCACACAGCCCCTCTCCCTCTCTGGGTCTAGACTCCCCAGCAGCTCCATCTCTCCACGTTTTTGTCTCTGCCGATGAGCTGCACTTTCAGTCTGAGGGCTCCACCCTATAAAAAACCCCCACCTTAACCTGCCTCTCACAGGGGCAGCTCTGTGAGCCTTGGCCATTTCAGTGACTAAAAGACTGTTAGTGATGTGGTTTAGAGGCCAAGAGACCTGCAGCTGGAGGCAGGTTTGTTCCTGACCAGCATTCATGTACTGTGTGGCATTGGACACATTCTCTGAGCCTTAGCTTCCTCTCTCTTGAGGGCGTGATGAGAATGGAGTAGATAAAAAGCCAGCTCTATGTTGGTGAAGCACCAAGGGCCAGGAGCATAGTGGGGCTCACTAAAGCAGCTCTGAACCTGGGCAGAAGTGAAGGCAAAGGAGGGAGACAATAGGTATAATGCTGAGGAGTGGGCACAGAGCAGCAAGGGGAAGGGTAAAGGAAGGCAGGACAATCCAGGTCCAGGCATGGTATTGGGGTTTGGGGGCTTTTTTGAATGGGATGATTCAAGAAGGAGGGGCCCGGGGGCTCACAACTTACATTCCAGCCTGAGTCAGTCCCCAGGGATCACCCTGACAGGGCCTTCGCCAGGCTTGACCTCTGCTTTGCATAGTCTGGCTCTCCCAGGTGGGCCTATGACTTGGAGTTTCTGAGGGGAGGTCAGAAGAGCAGGGAACAACCTTCCAGGCCCTGCACACAAAGAAAGCGCACTCCTGTGTCTACATGCACAGACGTAGACTGATGCCCACATGTCAGGCCCACAGAAACACGTTTCCACACTGGAGGCAGACATGGGTGTACATGGGAACACCCTCTCTCTCTCTCTCTCTCACACACACACACACACACACACACACATGAATGTATACATATACAGAGCTCAGACAGGAGTGTATACTGCATGGAAATACACCCTCTCTCTCACACATATACACACATACATCATGTATACAGACACAGACCTCAGACAGGGGTGTACATGCATGGAAAATGTCTCTCTCTCACATGTACATTCAAACATGCATGCATGCACAAACAGACCCGTAGTCAGGAGTGTACATGCATGTCAACACTCTCTCACACACACATGCACACACAGACACTCAGATATGAGTCAACATGCATGGAAACACACACTCTCACACATATGCACACATACATACACGTGTAAACACTCATGATGAACAAGGATGCAGAGGCTTTTTACAACACAGACTCAGGACAGACAGCTTTCTATTTAGTTATTCCACAAACACGAATTGAGCACCCACTGTCAGACCCTAGACAGAAGACAGACACACAGCCCTGGTATCTCTGGAGCTCACATTCTAGTAAGAAAACATCAACAGATGTTATTGTTAAATGTCCTTGACTCGGTTCCCACTCCTAATGACCCTATGCACAACAGAATGACACACCGCCCGGTCCTGCGCCATCCTCACAATTGTCGCCATGCTTCCACTGTGCCAATCCATCTTGTTGGGGGTCTCCCTCTTTTTATCTGTCCCTCCACTTTATCAAGCATGATGTCCTTCTCTAGGGACTGGTTCCTCCTGGTAATATGTCTGAAATATGAGAGATGGAATCTGGACATCTTGACTTCTAAGGAGCATTCTGGCTGTACTACTTCCAACATAAATTTGTTTATTCTTTTGGTAATCTGTTGTACCTTTAATATTCATCTCAAACACTATGCATCAATTCCGCTACAATCTTCCTTATTCATTGTCTAACTTTCACATGCATATAAGGCTATTGAATATGCCATGCTTGGGCTAAAAGCACTTTAGTCCTCTAATTGACATCTTTGTTCTTTAACACTTTAAAGAGGTCTTGTACAGCAGATTTGCCTACCACAATACGTTGTTTGAATTTTTCACTGCTGCTTCCATGAGTGTTGATGATGGAACCAAGCAAAGTGAAGTCTTTGACAACTTTTTTTCTCCATTTTTCTTGATGTTATTTATAGGTCCAGTGGTGAAGATTGTTTTCTTTTCATTGAGATGAAACCCATACAGAAGGCTGTGGTCTTTGATATTTATCAGTAAGTATTTTAAGTACTCTTTGTTTTCAGCAAGCAAGGTTGTATCATCTGTATATTGAAGATTTCTAAAATAAACCTTCCTCCAATGCTTATGTAATGTTTTTCTTCATATAATCCAGTTTCTCATATTATTTACTCAACATGCAGATTGAATAAGTATGGTGAAAGAATACAACCCTATAGCACACTTTTCCTAATTTTAAATCATTCAGTGTTCCCTTGTTCTGTTGAAACAACTGCCTCTCGGTCTATGTACAGGTCCCTCATGAACACAATTAAGTGTTCCAGAATACTCACTCTCCACAGTATTGTCCATAACTTTTCATAATTCACACAGTTGAAAGCCTTTGCATAGTCAATAAAGCACAGGTAAACATCTTCCTGGTCTTCTCTGCTTTCAGTCAAGATCCATCTTTGTTTCACATCCTCTTCTCCACCACTCATCTGTCAGTTTGTCATACTGTGGTGGATTGTATGTTGCTGTGATTCTGGAAACTATGCCATGGATATTTTAAATACCACTAGGGTCATCCAGGAGCTCTGGTAGTGTAGTGGTTACGAATTGGGCTGCCAATCTCACAGTCAGCAGTTCGAAACTACCAGCTGTTCCACAGGAGAAAGATGAGGCTTTCTGCTCCCGTAAAGATTTACAGCCTCGGAAACACTATGCAGGGTCACTATGAGTCAGAACCGACTCCACGGCACATAATAACCAACCAAAGAGTCACCCATGGTGGACAGGTTTCAGTTGGACTTCCAGACAAAGACAGACCAGGAAGAAGGAGAAATGGACTACTTCTGATATTTAGTCACTGAAAATCTTATGAATAGCAGTGTCACACTGTCAGATAGTACCAGAATATTGAATATCGAAACATGATGAAGAACACTAGGATATTGCCAGATACACTGCTGGAAAATGAGTTCATCTGTTTGGAAAGCACTCAGAATTGAACTGGGGAAGAAAGGCCTCGTTAAAGTGGAATTGGTTGTGATGACGCAAATGGAGTAAAGCTTTTGGGACCTTCATTTGCTGATGGAGCACAACTCAAAATGAAGAGGAACAGCTGTAAACATCCAGTAATAATCGGAACATGGAATGTACAACGTATGAATATACGAAAATTGGAAGTTGTCAAAAATGAAACAGAAAGCATAAACATCAATATCTTAGGCATTCATGAGCTGAAACGGACTTGTATTGGCCATTTGAATCTGACAATCACATGGTTTACTATGCCAGGAATGACAAATTGAGGAATGGCATTGATTCATTATCAAAAAAGAGCATTTCAAGATCTGTCATGCACAACGTTGTCTGTGATAGGATAAATATCCATACGCCTACAAGGAAAACCAATTAATACTGTTATTATTCAAATTTATTCACCAACCACTAGAGCCAGTTATAATGAAATTGAAGAATTCTACCAAAGTCTTCAGTGTGAAATTGATCAAACATGCAATCAAGATGTTTTGATAATTACTGTTAAATGGAATACAAAAGTTGGAAAATACAGCCTTGGTGATAGAAACAATGCAGAGAGCACATGACAGAATTTTGCAAGATCAATGACCTGTTCATTGTAAATACCTTTTTTGAACAACGTAAAAGATGACTATACACATGCATCTCACACAGAAACCAAATTGACTACATCTGTGGAAAGAGATGGTGGAAAACTCCGTGTCATCAGCCAAAATGACACTGGGGGCAGGCTGTGGAACAGACCATCAATTGCTCATGTGCAAGTTAAGGCTGAAGCTGAAGAAAATTAAAATAAGCTCATGAAAGCCAAGATATGACCTTGAACATCTCCCACCTGAATTTAGAAAATATCTCAAGAATAGATTTGATGAATTAAAGGCTAATGCCCGAAGACCAGACGAGTTGTGGATGACACCGAGAACATCATATAAGAAGAAATCAAATGGTCATTAAGAAGACAAGAAAGAAGGAAAAGACCAAAATGGATGTCAGAAGAGACTCTGAAACTTGCTGTCCAGCATAGAGATGCTAAAGCACATGGAAAAAATGAGGACGTAAAAGAGCTGAATAGAAATTTTCAAAGGGTAGTTTGAGAATACAAAGGCAATATTATAATGAAATGTGCAAAGGCCTGGAGTTAGAAAACCAAAAGGAAGACACGCTCCTCATTTCTCAAACTGAGGGAACTGATGAAAAACTCACCTCGACTTGCAATATTAAAGAAATTCTATGGGCAAAATACTGAATGATGCAGAAAGCATCAGAAGAAGATGGAAGGAATACAGTCACTGTGGCAAAAATAAATGATCGATGTTCAAACATTTCAACAGGTAGCATATGATCATGAGCCTGTGGCAATGAAGGAAGAAATCCAAGGTACACTGACTGCATATACAAACTGAAATCTTTCAACAAATTGACACAACACTGGAGGTATTCACTCATCTCTGCCAAAAATTTTGGAAGACAGTTACCTGGCCAACTGATTGGAAAAGATCCATATTTGTGCCCATTCCAAAGAGAAGTGACCCAATAGAATGTGGAAATCATCAGACAATATCATTAATATTGCCTGCAAATGAAATTTTACTAAAGATAATTTTTTTTAAATGGCAGGGAATTGCCATAGCTTCAAGTCAGAGTCAGAAGAGGATGTGGAACAAGGGATATAATTGTGGCTATCAGGTGGATCTTTGCTGAAAGCAGAGAATACCAGAAAGATGTTTACCTGTGCTTTACTGACTATGCAGAGGCTTTCAATTGTGTGGATCATGACAAGCTATGGACAATATTGCAAAGTATAAGTGTTCTGGAACACTTAATTGAGCTCATGAGGAACCTGTACATAGACCAAGAGGCAGTTGTTTGAACTGAACAAGAGAACAATGCATGGTTTAAAACTAGGAAAGATATGTGCCAGAGTTGTATTCTTTTACCATACTTATTAAATCTGTATGTTGAGCAAATAATATGGGAAACTGGATTACATGAAAAAGAACAGGGCATCAAGGTTGGAGGAAGACTCATTAACAACCTGAGATATGCTAATGATATAACTTTGCTTGCTGAAACCAAAGAGGACTTAAAATACTTACTGATGAAGATCAAAGACCACAGCGCTTGTTATGGGTTGCACCTCAATATAAAGAAAACAAGAATCTTCACCACTGGACTAACAACTAACATCAAGATAAATGGAGAAAAGATTGAAGTTGCCAAAAACTTCATTTTTTATAAAAGGGAGCTACTAATTGTACATTCTGCATAGTATTTCTCTAAGCTGTAGATTATATAAAGTATGATGTGGCACTGTAAGATAAGCACTGGACTGCAAGGTCAGTTTGAACCGTAAAGTCGGTAGTTCAGTTTCACCAGCTGCTCCTTGAAAATCCTATACAGGATCGCTATGAGTCGGAACAACTCAATGGCACTTAACAACAACAGCAACAAGCACTTTGCACAGATACTGTCAAGTCATAAACGTATGTGTACTGCTACTTGCTCACATTAGTATGAGGGTTTTTAATCATGGTTACAGAAATCCTAGAAGAAACCTAGGAGAAAAATACAGATCAGTTAAACATGGCCTTGCAGGAATAACCTGTCTTAATAAGGAATAAAAGCTACTACTGACACACACACACAAAAACAACTACCCTACAATTTCATTTTGCTTGGATTATCATCAACATTCATGAAAGCAGCTGTCAAAACACCACTGCATTCGGCAAATCTGCTGCACAAGACCTCTTTAAAGTGTTCAAGAACAAAGTTGTAAGTTTGAGGAGTAAAATGTGTCTAACCCAAGCCATAATATTTTTAATAACATCATATGGATCTGAAAGTTGACAGGGAATAAAAAAGACCATAGAAGAATTGATTCATCTGAGTTACAGTGTTGAAGGAGAATATTTAAAATACCACGGACAACCGAAAGAGCACATAAATCTGTATTAGAAGAAGTACAGCCAGAATGCTCATCTCTCATACTTTGGACATATTATCAGGAGAAGCAGTGCTTGGAGAAAGACATCATGCTTGGTAAAGTGGAGGGTCAGTGGAAAACAGGAAGGGTCCCAACGAGATGGATTGGCACAGTGGCAGCAGCAATGAGCTCAAACATAGCAATGATTTGGAGGTTGGTGCAGGACTGGGCAGAGTCTGTTGTACTTTACGTTGTTAAGAGTTGGTACCACTTGATGGCAGCTAACAACCTAGTAACAGCAGTGTCCACATCTGAATCTGGCTTGAACCTCTGGTAGTGTCCTGCCGATATAATATTGTAGTTGTTTTTAAAATGTCTTCAGCAAAATGTTACTTGCATGTGATATTAATGGTAGTTTCTGATGAGTTTCACATTCTGTTGGACTGCCTCTCTTTGGCACTAATTGCTTCCCGCACAATCCACATGATCTTGCTCATTTAAACCTCAGAATGATCTCTCTGTGCAGATGAGGAAATTAGGGCCTGAAGTCCCACAGTCAATGAACAGCCAGTCGGGGACTCAGGCCAAGTCAGCCTTACTCCTCACTTGGTAGGGTTTGGGACAGAGGTCTCTGTTTTCTCAGGGGGCCATTGGAGGAGTGTGAAGCCTCTACCCTAATGAAGGCAGGATAGACTCTGGGGACATGTTCTGGGGCCAGCTGAGGGGTGTGAGCTATTCCCAGTTTCTCAGATATGACAAGAGACCCTTCCAGAACAGCCAGCTAGTGGAGAAGGACAAGACTGTGAACCTGAGGCCACTGTCTGAGTCAGCACCTCAACCTCCCTAAACAGTGAGAGCCTTGCTCTAAAGTGTCAGTTCTTAAACTGGTCTCTGTGGGACTCTAAGGTGGTTCCAGGAGGTACCCAGGGCATTTGCGGACTCTAAAAGGAAGCTCCCACCTTTTTAGTCTTGTGGTGGTGTGCCTCTTGCTGAAAGTTACGTCACTAGTATTTCAAATACCAGCATGTCACCCATAGTGAACAGGTTTCAGTGGAGCTTCCAGACTAAGATAAACTCGAAAGGAGGACCTGGGGAATCTGCTTTTGAAACAATTGGCCACTGAAGACCTTATGAGTAGCAGTGGAACATTATCTGATAAAGTGACGGAAGATGAGCCCTTCAGATTGGAAGGTACTCAAAGTATGACTGGAAAGGGCTGACTCTTCAACGGAGAGTTGATGGTAATGGTGTGGATAGAGTTCAACTTTCATTTGCTGATGTGGAAAGACTCAAAATGAGAAGAAACCACAGCAAACATTATTAGTAATCAGAAGATGGAATATACGAAATATGAAAGAAGATAACTGGAAGCTGTTAAAAATGAAATGGACCACTTGAAGGTCTATAACCTAGGCATTGGTGGTGATGTGCCGTGGAGTCGGTTCCGATTCATAGTGACCCTGCATAGAGTTTGCAAGGCTGTGAATCTTTATGGGAGCAGAAAACCTCATCTTTCTGCCACGAGCGACTGGTAGATTTGAACTGCTGACCTTTCAGTTAGCAAGCAGCTCAGCTTGTAATACACTACGCTATCAGAAGATTAGTAAACTGAAAAGCTGAAACAGACGACTATTGGCTGTTGCTAATGGGACATTCTGTGGTCTACTGTACTGGCAATGACAAATTGAAGAGGAATCATGTCACATTTATCCTCAAAAAGAGCATCTCAAGCTCTTTCCTGAAGTACAGTATCATTAGTGTCAGACTAATATCCATCCACCTACAAGGAAAACCAGTTACTATGACGATTATGCAAATGTATGCACTAACCACTAACACCAAAGATAAAGGCTGCTGCTGCAATGGACAGTGCTGGCATCATTATGTCGTTAGGTGTCACTTTGTTTTTGTTGTTAAGTGCTGTGCAATCGGTTCCAGCTCATAGTGACGCTGTATAGGGTTTCTGAGGTGTAAATCTTTACAGGAGCAGAAAGTCTCATTTTCTCCTATTTCTACCTGGAATGGCTGGCCAGCTTGTGGTTCACAGTCCAGTGATTGTTTTACGGAGCCACCACTCTCCCCAGATGTTGCTTTGTTGTTGTTGTTAAGTGCCGGTGAGTCAATTCCAAGCTATAGCGATCCTGTAGAGGGTTTCCAAGGAGCAACTGGTAAGCTTGAACCAGCGACCTTGCAGTTCAAACTGACTTTGCAGTCCAATGCATTAACACACAGCGCTACACCAGGACTCCAGATGTTGCTGGTAGCATAGTGGTTACGAGTTGGACTGCGAGCCGCAAGTTCAGCAGTTCGAAACTACCAGTGGTTCCGTGGGAGAAAGATGAGGCGGTCTGCTCTCATTAAGATTTACAGCCTCGGAAACCCTGTGTAGGGTTGCTATGAGTCGGAACCGACTCCACGGCACACAGCAACAACAACAAATTTTAAAAGAGTAATAAAGGAAATGAAGACATCCAAAGTCAAAGACAATGTCCTCTTTGCTATGTTTGACCATGAAAGTGGACAGATCTGTTACTCTTATTACATTGTGTATATTCAAAAGAAGAGAGAAAATACATATGATCATCATTTCCACTTAACTGATTTTTACTTCTAGCAGGTAAATGTAGGTAGCAGTGCAGGGATGATCTCTGTTCTGTCCCTTGGCATGCAAAAGGCCCTCCTAATACTCCATGGTCAAACTGAAGAGGAAAGTTGGAATCTCTAATGAAGCTGCTGTCTGTATTTATGAATATTAATGGCTAAAAATGGTTTGGATGGTTTATCTTTTAAAAAATGATAAACATTGTTACCAAATTCTGCAATGTGAAATTGATCAAACATGTGATCAAGATGCATTGAGAATTAATGGTGATTAGATTGTGAAAGTTGGAAACAAAGAAGAGAATCAGTAGTTGGAAAATATGGCCTTGATGATAGATACGATGTTGGAGATTGATGACAGAATTTTGCAAGACCAACGACTTATTCATTGGAAATACCTTTGTAACCAATAACATAAATGGTGACTATACATGTGGATCTCTCTGGATGAAATACATAGGAATCAAATGGACTACATCTGTGCAAAGTTCAACAGTCAGAACAAGGCAGGGTCTGACTGTGGAACAGACCATCAATTACTCACATGCAAGTTCAGGCTGAAGCTGAAGAAAATTAAAACAAGCTCACAAGAGCAGAAACATGGCGTTGAGTAGGTTCTGACTCATAGTGACCCTAGATAGAGTTTTTGAGGCTGTAAATCTTTGCTGGAGTAGAAAGCCTCATCTATTTCCCACAGGGTGACTGGAGGACTGGAACTGCTGACCTTGTGATTCTCAGTCAAGTGTTTCTCCTACAGAGCCACCATGCTCCCCTTGAGTATGTTGTTGTTATGTGCTGTGGAGTTGGTTCTGACTGTAAATCTTTACGGGAGCAGAAAGCCTCATCTTTCTCCTGCCGAACAGCTGGTAGTTTTGAACTGCTGATCTTGCGGTTCACAGCCCAATTCGTAACCCCTATGCTACCAGAGCTCTTTGAGTATATCCTACCTGGATTTAGAGACAAATTCAAGAATAGACTTGATGAATTGCATGAAGACTGAAGACTAGATGGGTTGTGGATGACATAAAGGAAGAAAACAAAAGGTCATTAAAAAGACAAGAAAGAAAGGACAGACCAAAATAGATACCAGAAGAACTCTGAAACCTGCTCTTGAATGTAGAATAGCTAAACCAAATGGAAGAAATGATGAAGAGAGCTGAACACAAGCTTTTAAAGGGCAACAATGTGCACAAACCTGGACTTAAAACCAAAAGGGAAGGACACGTTCAACATTTCTCAAGATGAAAGAACTAAAGGAAAAATTCAAGTCTTAAGTTGCAATATTGAAAGTTTCATTGGGCAAAGTAGCTAACCGGAAGCATCAGAAGAAGGTGGAAGGACTATAGTCACTGTATTAAAGAGAACTGGTTAATGTTCACCCATTTTAGGAGATAGTATCTGATCAGGAACTGATGGTATTAAAGAAAGAAGTCCAAGCTATGCTGAATGCACGGGCTAAAAACAAGGCTCCAGGAATTGGTGGAATACCAATTGAAATGTTTCAACAAACTGATGTGATGCTGGAAATGTTCACTTGTCTATGCCAAGAAATTGGAAGATCTGGCCAACCACATACACATTTGTGCCCATACCAAAGAAAGATCATCCAACAGAATTGTGGAAATTGTCAAACAATATCATTAATGAAACAGACAAGTAAAATTTTGCTGAAGGTAATTTTTTAATGGTTGCAGCAATACATTGGACAAGGAACTGTTAGAAATTCAAGCTGAATTGAAAAGAGGACTTGGAATGAGTAATATCATTGCTGACATTAGATGAATCTTGGCTAAAAGCAAATAATACCAAAAGGAAATTTACCTTTGTTTTCTTGACTATGCCAAGTCATTCAACTATGTTGATTACAACAAAGTATGGATAACATTGAAAAGAATGAGAATTTCAGAACACTATTTATTGTATTCATGACAAACATGTACATAGGCCAAAAAGTTCTAATGATGCATGAGGATACTGTTTCTTCTGTTATACATAGCGTTGCTATGAGTATGTTGAATGGAAAACCAACACAATGGCAGCTAAGAGCAACAAAAGGAAACCCAGAATTTAGGGCGCACCCCTTGTAGAGGCTTTGGGCACCCCACCCCTCCCCCATGTTCTCCAGCTGATAGCCCACTCCCAGTTGATGTCAGCTGTACCTTTTGATCTTTCCCATGTAGCTTTTCCTCTTCTTACTCCTTTTGCAACTCCTGGAAGAAATTATTCAGCCCATTATACACAAGAGAACATGGAGTCTCTTCACTGTTGAGCAGAACTGGGCACAGTGTGCAGCATCAGGGACCTCTCTGCCCCGGGGGGACAGAGACAGGGAGGGAAGCTACATCTTCTGGGCATGGGATGGGGAGGTTCCCAAGGCAAGCTCCTCTTGCTTATCCAGTGCTCTAGCTATCTCAGCCAACACTCAGTCTTAATCAACCAGTCAGCAAGTCCTCACTGACCCTGGCCTTGGGCTAGACATGGTGCTTGACACCAGGAGACAAGACAAGCAGAGCCCTCAGCCTGCTCTTGAGTCCCAGCCAGTCCCATTTGCTCCAGGCTCAGCCCTCTAACCATAGGATGACCCAACTTGTCTTTACAACTTACCTAGAAACACTGCCAGGTACTGCCAAGTCTGAGAGAGCCAAACTTATTGGATGCCAGAATGAAGGCATACAAGTTCAGGAGCCTACAGACACCAACTCCTACCTTTCCTTGCCTCCAAGTCTCTGGGCAGACAAGACAAAAGACCCTTTCCTTACCCCTAGACTGAGACTGGTAGAGACCTGGAGCCACCTGCCCAGCATGGGAGGCATCAGGGAGGGTTTGGAGACAGGGGGCAATAGGCACAGACTACAGAGGGCTGGAACAATAACACTGGGTTGGTGTGTACATTTTAGAATGATCAACCATTTGAGATCAACAGGGTAGTATTTACTCAAGGGCAAAGTTCAAAAAGGTTAGGAAAAAAAGGAGGAATGGAAACAGAAGACATGGGGAGGAAGTGGGATGAGTGATGTTACATTGTTGGGATTGCAATCAATGACATGAAACAAAATGTGTCTGAATTGTTGAATGGGAAACTGATCTGCTCTGTAAACCTTCACCCAATTCACAATAAAAAGGTAATAAATAAACAAAATGCACATGACTGGGCTTCTTCCCAACAGACTGAATCAAAATCAGGGCTGAGGCCTGGAATTGGTTTGTTTTTCAGAGCCTAGAATTCTGGAGATGTCAGCACTGAGAATCCTGGTCACAAATCCTAGTTTCTGCTAAATGATCTTTTCCTGACACCCCAGTGGAATGTTGTCTTATCTACTCCTGTGCCCCCCTACTAATGGATCTAGTAGGAAGTTAAAAAATGTTTGCTGGTGATATTGTTGGGGCCTGCCAGGGTCGTGGGCCCACAGAGAGGTGTACCTGGCACGTCACTATGTGTGCCCTACGGCAAGTCGGTGACATTGCTGGGCCTTGGCTCAGATGGTCTTGAAGACCTGACTCTTAAGTGAATTCTTGAAGGCTGAAGACAGCCTGGCAGGGACCAGACCAATCCCCCAGACATCTCTGGGATTACCTCAGTTTACCCTCTGAGAAATGGGCCCTGGTCAGCAAGGCACCAAAGGCAGACAGTGGTCACAGTCTGGACATAAAGGGAGTTCCTTTGTATTTTAGGAAAATGTTATGGGTTGAATTCTGTTCCCTCAAAACATGTTTTAAATCCTATTATGTCTGTGGTTATAAACCCATTTGGGAGTGGGTTGTCTTTGTTTATGTTGATGAGACAGGATTAGTGTAGGTTTTTTGTTTTTTTTTTAAATCTTTTTTGAGATTAAACAAGTCAGTGTTTAAGGAGATGTGGTGGCACTGTAGGATAAGCACTGCATCGGTATCTGAGAGGTTGGCAGTTCAAACCCACCAGCTGCTCCATAGGAGGAAGATGAGACTTTCTGCTCCTATAAAGATTTATAGTCTCAGAAACCCTATACAGGGTTGCTATGGATGGAATCCACTGGAAGGTAGTGAGTGAGTGAGTGAGCGAAACAAGCAGGGCACAGGTGAGAAACAGATCTGCAAAGACACATGAAGCTCCTCTAAGATGTCAACGAGACAAGGACCCTCCCCAGAGCCCACAGAAAGAAGCCTTCCTCTAAAGCCAAAGCCTTCTGTGAGAAAATACATTTCTGTTCCGAGGCACCGTCCCTTACAGCAACACTAGATAGTTGAGTGGGGGAACCTCAAGCCTAAGAGTTAAGCTGGAGAGAAGCGAGGACCCCAGTGTCTCCCCTGCCCCCACCCCACTGTGGCGGAGGGGCGGTGGTGGCATCGATGGTGGGTGGGAGCAGGTGCTCACGCTTCCAGCCACTTCTCAGAATCCTTGCCAGGCTGGGTGGGTGAGCTCATTTACGGGAAGCGGGGATGGGGGGCTTTCTCTTCTCACCGGGCCCTGCTGGGAGGGGTGGCAAGTGCGTCAGCAGCGCCGGGTCCCGGCCTGCCTCCGGAAACGCCGCCCAGGGCTCAGTCACGAACCCAGGCGGGCAGGGGGGCCAGCCAGCAAGCCGAGGGGGGTCAGGTGACCTACGAGGAAGGGTGCAGAGTGAGGTTAACTTCCCCTTCCCGGGCCTACGTCCTCACCCACTGCATAGTTGGACATGTCTGTCCATCAATCCACCGTGGACTCTAGGTTCATGTCGTGTTCCCCTTGATGCCCATCAAATACCAGCCTGCACCTGATGGCCCAACTCCAGGGGTCTCACAGGTCAGGGGCCTGGGTGGATGTAAGACCTGAGCCAGACCAGCTGGGGAGAGCCTTGCCTACCCCCACCCCACACTTCTCTCTCAGCTATTTAAAGGCAGTAGTGGCCGTGGGAAACTTCTTCAGATGTGTGGTTTCGTATTCTTCAGCACAGGGACCGGCGTCTGCTCGCTCTCGAGTCTGGTGACTCATCTCGAGTGAGAAAAGCCTGTTTGTTGTTTGACGGCTTGCTCAGGGCTCTGTGGCCTGAGAACCAGGTCTTCGGGGGGCCTTCCCTCGCCGCGCCTCCTGGGAGGCCTTGGGAATGCCCGCAATGATCCGTCGGGGCCATCACCAATGGGGTACCATGGCCTGAGACCTCTGCCCAGGGTGGGGGCTGCCTGTCTAGGAAGGTGACCATCTTTTAAAACTCACCACAGCCACCACCTCCTCCAGGAAGCCCCCAAACCTCAATCAGTCTTCACCCTTGTGACTCGACCTCTCAGTCTTCCCTTCTGTAAAATGGGGCAATGACTCCAAGCTTGACAGAACTGTATGCGGATGAACTGCAGAGCATGTAATCCAGTAGATGACTAAGCATTGATTAGTATGCATTGCTAACTGTTATGTTGTGGTTGTTGTTAAGTGCTGTTGAGTCAGTTCCAACCCAAGGTGACCCTGTATAGTGTTTCTGAGGAGCAGCTGATGAGCTTCAATGGCCAAACTTGTGTTATAGGGTACCTATTTTTTTTTTTTTTTGCTAAGCACTTTAAATGAATGATCTCATTTAATCCCCACAACCATTTTATAAAGTGGATTCTAGGATAGTTACTGGGAGTCCTGACATGGTACCGGAGGATATGCACTGGACCACGAGATTGGTTTGAACTGCAAAGCTGGCAGTTCAAACTCACCCATCACTCTCTGGAAACCCTATACAGGGTTGCTATGAATCAGCACCAACTCGACAGCACTCAACAACAATAGCAACAGGATTATTCCCATTTTACAGGTGGAAAAACTGAGACAAGTAACTTGGACATTATCTCATAGCTGACAGGGTGCGATAACACCAGTCTTAGTCCTGGTGTGGCGCTGTAGGATAAGCACTGGACCGCAAGGACGGTTTGAGCAGGAAGGTTGGTGGTTCAAACTCACCAGCCGCTCCTCAGAAACCTTATACAGGGTTGCTATGGGTTGGAACCAACACAATGGCACGTAACAACAAGCTATCAAGCACTGTACTACCTTGCCCCAGGTACCCAGCTGAGATAGGGTTTGGACTTTAAGAGCTGTGAAGAGCTTGTTCCTTCTGCTCAGAGCCTTTCTGTCTGAAGCACCCCACTCCACCCCCACCTGTGCTTGTCTGACCATATTCTTCTCAAGGTTCAGACCTCAGCTTGATGGTCACTTCCTCCTGGACTTTCCTGGACTGGCTTTACTGGGTATCCTCACCTGTTTGTGTACCTACCACATTGACAGGCCAGGCTTGGTGCAGCTTTCTGCGTGTTCCCACACAGACCCTGAGGACCAGTCAGGTAGCATGGTCAGACTCTAGCCTACAGCAGGTCCTCAAAGTTTGTGACTGAATAAATGTTGAGAAGGTGACCAGAGTTTGGGTGAAGCACAGAGCAACCACCACCGGGCAAGTTTTCCAGAAACTTCTCTGTTATAATGGAGAAGCCCCTTAAGTGACGTCTGGGGAGGGCAGGCCCTTTGGATGAGATGGGAGGGTCCCAGACCTATTTCCTAGGATGGCAGGACCCTGTCTCCCATGAATGTGTCCTGGAGCATCATGGGAGTAGGTGGGAGGGAGTGTACCCTGCCCCTCTGGCCCCGGCAGTGACTGAGTGAGGACGTGGGAGAAAGGAACACTCATCATATCAGGATGGGCTGGGGTCAGAGAGAAGTTCCAGCAAATTTTAGAGCAGTCTTTAAGTTTCCAGGTATGAGTTAAGAGCAGGGATGGGCCACTCCAGTATGAAGAAGGAGAAGTGACATCTGCTCAAAACAGGTTTGGGGGACAACCATTAGAGCAGAAGGGGACAGAGACTACACAGTGGCCCTTCAGTGCAAGCAGAAGCCAGCAGAATAGCACATGACATACTGTGGAAGGTGCATCAGGGCCGCAGCCACACACAGAAGCAGTGGGTGTGCCCACTCCATCAGCCAAGCCACTCTGCAGAGCACCGGAGTAATGATGCAGCTAGAATGCATGGACCACGGAGGCAGGCGTTCCTTACTCTTCTCCGTAGCCCCTGGAGGTCCACTGCAGATGGCACCTCTGCTTCCTGCCTGGACCTTTCAGAGACCTGGAAGGCACAAGAGGCATGGGCACAAGGAAAGGGCAGTGTGAGTGAAGTGAGGCAAGCAGGACCCAGGGGGACAGGGAGGATGAGAACCATCTTAGACAGGGATGTTGTCTTTCCACCAGTCCTCAGGTGTCTGCTAGGCAGGGTCGGCTGCTACCCTGAGTTCACAGACAGGGTTAGGGTTCTCTGATACATCTGAGAACTCGGAAGCCAGGGAGCAGGAGATCCAAGGCTCAGCTGCAAGTCTCCAGGTTGGGGTGAGTGATGTTCCATCATTCAGTGACCCTGGTAGGGAGGGAGGGTGCATAGGAAGTGGGTGGCTGCAAAGAGAAATGAGGTACATAGAGGTGGCTGACCCTGGGCAGTTCTCTTTCCTCTTTGAACCTCAGTTTTCTCATTTGTGAAATGAGACGCTTGGTCAAGATCCTCCCCCAGGGCATGAGTGGTGCCAGGTAACTAAGGGGAGGGAGTGGGTGGCCAGACCAGGCTGCTTCTCACAGTTCCTTTGCAGCTCTGCTATCCCTGAGGCCACCGAGGTCAGACAGGGCCACAGGGAAGATTGGGAGGGGAGCCTCACTTTATGGGGAAGGAGGGGGGACAGGTGGGCGGATCCTAGAGCCCAGGCACGGTGGAGAGGAATGGAGGACTCTTCAGGTGAATCCCCTCAGCCCCAGCCACCTCCTTACTGAGGCACTCAGATACAGGAAGAGTCCGCTTCTCCCTGCAGCAAGTACGAAGGCCCCAGGCTCCCTTCCCGGGCATCAGAATCACAGTGTCTCCCCATTATACAGAAGGGAAGGCTGAGGCCCAGCAAAGGAAAGTGACTTGTCCAAAGCCCCCCAGCCAGACCACACCAGAGTAGGGGTTAGACTCTAGCTATTCTAACTTGTGATTCACTGCCCTGCTGTCTCACACCACAAGCACAAAAATAAAAAAGATCTGTTGAGGGTTTCAGAAGTTTGTCTGGGGCTCTTCAGTTCTGTGCCTTACCTATGGATGTGCCTTGGTCCTGGGCACCGCCCATTGCAGGGATCCTAGAAACCCAGACACCACCCAGGGTCCGAGCACTGCGGGGACTCCAGAGACTGCCCACGGCAAGGACCTGGACACTGTGTACTGTAGGACCCAGAGCTCGGTCAGCATGTTCCATGAAAGCCCTGGAGAGGCTCTCGGGCTGGAGTCCGATGCGGTTAGGCCTTGGCAGGACCAGCAGCTGCCCTCTAGAAGCTTTCAATCTAAGGGAACCATCCCTGTTCTTCCCCAGCCCTTACAGACTGCTAAGCAGGAGTTTCTCCTCTGTGTCTCATGACAGTCCTGAGGGTGGATGGGCCACAGCCAGGGGCACCCTGTCTGCTAGAGACACAGGGACCTCAGCTTTTCTCCTCCGTACGTCTGAGAAAGGACTCTGGGAATCCAGAAGGAATGTTTGGGAAGGATTCTGAGACAGTGAAGAGCCTAGATCAGGGAGAACAAGAGTCACAGGCAGACCTAACTCACTCAATTTACCAACCCCCACCCTTTGCATCTGACTAGCAAAGTCTGACCTGGGGCCCTGACCCGATACCAGTGCATCCCAGACAGAAAGTTTCTTCTGTGGTTTGCGCCATACTTCTTGCGCCCTCAGAAGGTGAAGCTGGAACAGGGAGCTGGAATGGGAATACCCCCTTGCCAGGTTCTGCAGAGACTGGTGAGAACAGGGAACACTAGTTTAGGTGTCTGTGCATTGAGGATCCACTTCCGGTTAGGCCACAGGCTGACTGGGTCACCTCGGGCAACTTCCTTCTCTCTGGTCCTCTAAAATGAGTGTTCTCTAAGGGCTCTTCTGGTTTGATTTTCAATACTTTGTCGTCCCAAAGGAACAGAAGAGGCCGAGGCAGGGGGTGTTGGGCCAGGAGTGAGGCTTCGAGTCAGACAGAATTAAGATCAACTTCAGGCTCCACCATTTACTTGCTGTGTGGCCTTGGGCAAGTGACTTTGCCTTTCTGAATCTCTGTCTCTGCATCAGCAACCCTAAGAATCACATGATTGGGTTCCTCCTCTGTTCCACACAATCCCCTCACAGACATCTCCAACCACCCAATAATAGGTTGGAACTATTATCACCCCTCCAAGGAATGAGGGGAGTCCTGGTGTGGCCCTGTGGGTTAATGCGCTGGACTGCAAAATTGGTTTGAACCGCAAGATTGGTGGTTCAGGTTCGTCAGCTGCTCCTCGGAAACAGTATACAGAGTCACTATGGGTCGGAATTTGCTCGATGGCACTTAACAACAACAACAACAAGAAATGAGGGAGTGAGACTTGGAAAGGCAGGGACTTACTGGTGTAAAGCAGAGCTGGGGTCAGTGGTTTCACTCCAGACTCCATGGTTTTTAATGTCTGCCCTCCACAAAGGGTGATGGTGTGGATTAGATGAGAGAAATCAAGAACTGTTTCTTACTGTTACTGATTTCCTCTTCTTCCCTTGGTTGTTATGAACCCACCTTCTAAGTCTAAACGATTTCAGTGCTCCCTCATGGAGTACCCATATGACCCCAACCCAGGAACCCCCACTTCCCTCCAACTGTCATGGTTGTGCCCGTCTCTAGGCATGGAAAAGAGCTCGGGGCACCTTCAGAAGGCCTTTGCTTCAACCTCATTATTTCATAGTCTAGGGAAGGGAGCCAAACCACTTGCTCAGGACCACACAAAGGCACTCAACACACAGAGCCCCCAACCACACCACTTACTCTGATTTCTGTATCCTTTTCTGAGGGCCAGCTTTTGACCCTGGTTATCTGGGGCCTGGGATTGTGTCGGCCAGTCCCTGTACTTTGACAAATGTCCTGAGGTGGGCTTTAACCTCAGTGAAGTAGGCAGCTGCCTATGAGAGTTACTCTAGACTGTCTTCCCTCAATGCCCATCATCCACGAGCCATCTTTTTGGATCATCCAGAGGTGTATTGGTCAGTGTTTAACCACTAGATTGGGAGTAGGGGAACGTGTAATGATTTATAGCATTTGCCAATGTTCTTGGTATAAATACTTCCACAAATGAAAGTTTAAACAACACACTTTGCAAGCTGGTAGGAGCTGGCTCCAGCTCCTCTGAATTTATTTTTTTAAATCCGGACTTCCCCAGGTAAGGAAACTAGGGTACCTGAAAAGGAATGAGAAGGATGCACCATAGCGATGAGGTGGCCAGAGCCCAGGGCCAAGTAACAGAGTTTGAGGATGAATGCAGCCATCAGTAAAACTCAGGAAAGATGAAAGTTTCTTTCCCAAATTCTTCCCAGGATTCCTGAGAGCCCTTCCTCCCTTGAAGTCCAGTTTGCTTATCCATTCATTTGTTCTTGAAGCAAACAGTAGTTGAGCACCTACCGGATACCAGGTGTTGTTTGTTGTACACTTGTGAGTCGATGTGTTGGTATATGAACATCCCACCTTGACCCTAGCATGCCACGTATTGCAGCATGCCCCACTCTGTCCTCTGCTTACCCTGTCTCACCTGACTTTTTAAATCTCTCCTCCAGCGTAGTGGTTACAAATCGGGCTGCTAACCTCAGGGTAAGCAGTTCGAAACTACCAGCTGTTCCATGGGAGAAAGATGAGGCTTTCTGCTCCCATAAAGATTTACAGCCTTGGAAACCCTGTATAGGGTCGCTATGAGTCGGAACCGACTCCACGGCCCAGGAGAGGGGGAACCAGGAAGGAACCCAGAGGGTTCTTGGCTGGTGGTCTTCAGCTGTGAAGTCGGCTTTGTTTTACGGTTGAGAATCACATCCATCAGGAGGAAGGTGATTGAGACCAGATTCTGCATCTTCTGGAAACACCATAGGGTGATGGGAGTGTTTTCCAAGCAGGCAGGCAGATCTTTAGTCACCAAACCGTCATTAGATGTCCCCCATGACCTAGGTCCAATTTGCTCCCTAAGGGCACTGGGGAAAAATACACTTGGCACAGAAGGTCCTAGGCCTTCTACAAAGGGCACATTGAAAACCTTATTAAAAGCCAAACACTTGCATTTTTCTCCCTTAATTATTATTATTTTTTTTAGGATCATAGCTA
This sequence comes from Chrysochloris asiatica, assembly GCF_000296735.1. NCBI lineage: Eukaryota > Metazoa > Chordata > Mammalia > Afrosoricida > Chrysochloridae > Chrysochloris > Chrysochloris asiatica. The sequence goes on along the minus strand of NW_006408565.1, from coordinate 12,965,866 downwards.
CTTATTCCCTTAATTTTTATTTTTAAATGTACTTATAAACAGAATTTTAAGTTGAAAATAACAATTTTTATTGAAAAATAATAGCAGTAAAAAATTCAAACAGTTCCCTAGATCTTCCTAGAGACATTGTCATTTTCTTTTATATCTTTGCAGTAATATTATTTGTATATCCAAACATATATAAATGCTTATATATATATACACACACACACACACACACCAAACATATATAAATGCTTATATATATATACACACTCATGGAAAGAGAAAGGCTGGCTGTGTGCTGGTAGCCAGGAGGCAGGCTTGCAGAATGTGCCCCTTGGTTGGTTGTTTAAATGATAATATATTCCTGAGTGTTTTTTGTGTACATCAAAAAAAAAAAAAAAGAGGAATAGAGGCAAACACTGCCGAATGGTGATGCATGGTGGGGATTGCAATCATTACAATGGTACAAAATATGATAATGTGTGAAAATTGATGTTCTCCCATGTAAACTATCACTCAATGCTTCTCCCTTAATTCTTAAAACTCAAAAACTCATCCTGTGATAGATGGAGTCCTGGTGTGGCATTGTAGGATAAGCACCAGACTGCTAATCAGCTGCTCCCTGGACACCTATACAGGGTGATTGTGAGTCAGAACCACATCAACAGCACTTAATAACAACACAACATCCTGCAATATAGATGTTGTGGTTCTCACTTGGTAAGTGGTCCACTTACAGCCACACAGCCAGTAAGCCATATCTGCCCCGCCAAAGCTCCAGTTCAGAGCCACTGGGGCCACAAAACCCCTACCTTCCTAGAGCCCACAATTTCCCATGCCTACAGCCCCTCAGGAGCATTGTGTGGTCATGAGGTGAGAGGAGGAATCTGGGGCCCTAGAAGGACCATGCATGGCTCCTGGTACCCAGAGGGAGCAGTGGGTTTGTATGCTTCAAATAAATCCAAGAATAAAATATGCCCACATGTTCATATTTAATGAAGAGAATAGGGCTGAATTTCCTTTTTCTCTTCTGCGCTTATCAGTATTTTCAAAATCTGCGACAGAAAAGTTAACAGAAAAAGAAATACAGTAAAATGGAAATTTCCTAACAATAAAATTGAAGCAAAACAAAGGCATGCTCCCAAACTATCTGATTCAAGTTCATTGGTTTTTTTAGGGGCTGGCTGCTCAAGGAAGGTGGTCATTTGTGCCAAGAGACAAGATGAGGCCAGCACCAGTGGCCTTGGCTGAACTCCTGGCTTCTTGCTTAGGGTCCCAGAGGACCACTTTAGCGTATTGGGGTGCAGGTAGGTGGGGAGTGGTCAAGGATGAGGACTTTGGGACCAGGCAGATCCAGGGGAGGGGACACAGCCTCCATTAACACAGAGTACCAGTGTGGTGTGTGGGTTAATGCTCTAGATTGCAAAGTCAGTTTACACCTCAAGGTAGGTGGTTCAAGCTCAACAGCTGCTCCTTGGAAACCCTATACAGGATCGCTATGGGTTGGAACCAACTCGACAGTACTTAACAACAACAACAACCACCTAGGGCAAGTCATCCATCGTCCCTCACAGGTACAGTTTCCTCATAAGCAAAATGGGGCTTCCAGAGGGCCGTTATGTGGACATGAGACTACGCACGCACATAAAGCAATCTCCCCAATGAGGGGAGGTAAGGACAGGACCAGACCTTCTCACTACCACCCTCAGCTACCTTTTCCAGGCCTCAGTGTCCTGGTGAAAAGACAGTGGGCTTCCACATTCCCAGAGATTCATGTATGGCTATAGGTCTACCTCCTCCCACCTCACCCAGCCCCACCCAGCCTGCTCAGGACCTGTGGAAACCAGGAGAACCGACAAAGTTCTCCTTCTTGCTCTCCTTCTGAGTCAGCCCTACCACACCACAGAGGTGACTCAGAGGAGACAAAGCCCCAAGCCACACCCCATTCATCCCTGGAGAGGGTTCCCAGGGCCTGGTCTGCCCTGCCCTACCAAGCCCTCCCATAGGAAAAGGAGACTACAGGGAGGAGGGGAAGACAACCCAGGATTCCCAACATCAGTCCTCAGCTGGTTTCAAGCTTCCAGACCTCTTATCGCCACAACTCCAGCCAGAAAGTCTGGTGTGGAGATGACAAGAAATCTGGGGGCGCCCCATTGTTCACATTTGTTCAGTTGCTTGTTTGTCTAACAAACATTTGCGAAGCGTCTGGTTGGTGCCAGGAGCTGGGCTGGGCTGGGGGGCACGAGATGAATCAGACCTGCTGTCTATTCCCTGGGGGCTCCCGGTGGAGGAGACAGACGTGGAAACAAATAATTAAAGACATGAATGCAACTCTTTGAGAGAAAAACACACGGGATCTGTGAACACAGAGCCACCACTGAGACAACAAATTTAGCATGTTACATAAATTTACCCAGAGGCCTCTTGGATCTCCACCAAGTGGGGAAGCAAGAGCCAGAGATTACCCAGACCAGGAGGCAGAACCTGGGTCCATGGACCTGGAGAAGATCTAGGGACCTCCAAACTGCAAATGGGCATGTGTGTGTGCGGATGCATGTCTGCACTTCCTAACCACTGGGGTGGTACGATGTTGAGGGATGCTGGAGGGTCCCATCCTGTGCCAAGGCTCTCCCTGATTCCTGCACACCTTCCATCACTCCCCTGGGGAAGTGTTAAACAAACAAACAAATGCCATGAGTTTCCAACCGATATGTGTCAGAGCAGAACTGTGTTCCACGGGGTTTTCAATGATGGATTTTTCAGAAGTAGATTACTAAGTCTTTATCCAGAGGCATCCCTGGGTAGACTTAAACCTCCCATCTTTCAGTTAGCAGCTGAGCACTACCCAGGGATTCCTCATCTAAAATATGCATCCAGGGAGAGGTTTGATGGAGTGGAGGAATGGGTTTAAGAAGAAGCCTGCATCCCAAAAGCTCTATTTCCAGGCTTTGATCTACAACCCACTTGCTTTGTGACCCTCAGGTAGTTAGTATCCTCTGGGCCTCAGTGTTCTCATATGCCAAGTGAGGGCATAGACTGGAAGATAATTATACTGGCTGATATTTGTTGAACATTAACTGGGTGCCAGACAGGATGCCAAACACTTTGCATTCACTACCTTGCTCAGCCCTTATATCCGCTCTATGAAGTAAGAACAGTATACTAATAAAAGAAACCTCTTTGTCCAATGAGAACAAAACCAGTGGCTGGTTAATAGAAAGAACAATATTGAAATTGGCATTTTATGATAAACATAGCTCTTGTACATTTATTTGATGATCTTTTTGAAGCAGGATCACAGCTGTCTTAGAGCCACCAGGCCTCAGACTAAAGTCCCACCATACCTTTCTTGCATAAAACAAACATGTGCTGCAGCATTTAGAAATCACTCGGGTTTCTTTAAAGCGGAGTGAGACTCTGGAGACATTTGTGAGCAATCTGCCTGTAGAATCTTTCTGGTGAATTCTGAATTACAAACAGTTTCCCTCAAGTTTTTCTTTTGTTTTGCAGTTGTCACACCTACCCCTTATTCAGCATGAGTTTTTTTTTGGTGGATTTTTACTATTTTCCCCAGTTTTAGAGTTGTCTTGCCCACACCTGAATTCAACACATTTTTGTGTTTTTTTGTGTTTTTTTTCTCTTTTTTTTTACAGCTCACCTTTGTTAGGCTTTCCAATTTAGTTTGCAGAAGCACACCTCTGCTTCCTTTTTGCTCTCTAGGTTCAAGGGTTTAGCAGTTACAACTGGAAGCATGGGGACAGACAATAGTGACTCTTGGTTCACATACGAATCGGTCATTGGCAATATTCTAGATAGCACTAGAACATTCTGATACCGATGTGGTATTTGCTCACCTGCCTTTCAGGAGAAAGGGAGAATGTTTCTAATCCAGAGTCGGTTGGATAGTGGTCAGCTAGGGCAGTTTCTACTGTTTTCTCCCCACTGGACAGCTGAGGAAACAGGTTTAGAAAGTCACTTGCCCAAGGCCACCCAGAAGGCTTAGTTGCATGAGGCCTGTCTGGCTCCAGGTTCTAATGCTACATGCTGCTGCCTCCTTGTCTAACTCTCTGAGATCTCACGACCCTTCTAGATTTTTTGCTAGGACTGAGTAAGAGGCACAGGAACCATCATAGAAGGATGACAGTCCCTACTCTCAGGGTCAGGGACCATGTCTCCCTCATGTCTGTGCCCCCAGAGCAAGGTCTGGTACACATAGGTACTTATGAGCATCTGAATTGGATGGGTGCAGTCATGTTTATTGCCTTTCGACTTTTCACAGTGTCCTGGGCACCTGCCCTGGATCAGGCACTGGGCTGGGTTCTGAGAGAGAGTGGGGAACCAGAGAAATGAGCTCGGCGTTAGTGGGATCATCTCAGTGCCTACTCTGTCCACCCTTGCTCTGGTGGGCCACCTCTAAGGGCACAGGGTGATGTTCCATGTGGAAGGGACACAGACTTTGGAGTGAGGCATCTCTGAGTTCCAATTCCAGCTGGCATGACTCCTTCCTGGCTGTGTGATACTGAGCCAAGAATGACCTCTCTGTGCCTCAGTGAGATCTCATGATGGTGCTTGAGGGCCATCAGTAAGCAGAGCACCTGCCACACTGCGGGTGGGAAGAGGAAGTGTCCTCAAGCCGCTGGGAGAAGCAAAGCCCACTGTCACGGACGTGCTTGGCAGTGGACAAGGGGACCAGGCAGGCAGCTCTAGTGGCTTCCGACCGTTGGTGGCTGTGGAGAGGGCCGCGGTGAGTGGGGGAAATGAAGAGGCCAGACACCGTCCAGGGGCACCTCACTCCGCCGACCGTCCCCCTCCCAGGCTCAGAAAAGGGGAAGACGGCCCAGACCAGGAAGTGGTCAGCTTCTGATGACCGCCAGGCTCGTCCGGGGCCACCTCACGGGGACCGCGCCAGCCCAAGCAGGAAGTGGTCGGCCATCTCCTACCCCCCTGGCCACACCAGGCCCTGCCTGAGCTCACACTTGGCAAACAGCCGGCCCGAAAGTCCCTGTCCTCTAGTCTGTTCTGGAGTGTCACTTTATTCTTAGAAACTGCGCTCCAGTCGGGGGGCCCCCAGCTTTGTGGCTGGGGGTCGGCAGACCTGGGTTCCTGTCCCAGCTCTGTCGCTTTCTTGTGCTGAAGCTGTGGCCAAGCTGCTTCCCCATCTGGATCCGTTCCTCATCTGTTCAGTGGGGTAATAACTCCCCACCTGCTGACTCGGGGGGCAATGACAGTGGAGAGCCCTAAAAGGTCATAGCTGGAAAGTCCCCAGGGGCTCCTCTGGTCCAGCCCCTCTGTTGACAAATGAGGAAACTGAGGCCCAGAGGAAAAAGAGGTAGCAGGCATGGTTGAGGTTTAGGAAGTCGCACTGGCTCTGGAGTCGGGGCTCAGTCCAGGTCCTCGCCTTGGGACCTGGGCTAAGCCACCCAGCCTTCCTAGCATTTTTCTGAAACAGAAACAGGTTTGATTTCCCAGGGTTCTTTGGGTCTCATGTAAAATGATCGGTGTGGAGATGCTTTGTAAACTGTAGCCATGCTGTGAGCCCTGAGGTGAATCTGGACAGTAATCCTAAACTCTGAGCCAGTGCTTTTAGCTCCACCTCCACCTGAGACTCCACATAGAGCAAGCAGGATTTGGACCCTAGGAGGGACACAGCCTCAGGGTGAGGGGTGGGGGAAGAACTTCTGGCTCATTCGCCCTGCCCCCACCTCCCATCTTGGGTAGGTGGTGACAAATCTCTTTCCCTGATTCCACTGAGTCATGAGGCCACGCTCCTGGAGGGGCCCGTGTGTGAATTTACCTCGCCCACGTCAGCCTGCAGAGATGATATCGCCACCCAACAACCACAACCTGGCTCCACCTTTCCCACAGACCTACAGGGTCCTCCTGGGACCCTGGAGCCCAAGCTGCCTTTGTGGTGAGGGGTGGGGGTGGGAGGCTGGACCAGTTCAAGCTTGAGCCTTCAGCATGGAGGCCCTAGACCTGGGATTCCTGGGACAGCAGAGCTGGTAGAGGAGTTAAAGATTAGCCAATCCAGCCACAGAATCGGGTCCATGGACCTGGAGAAAAGCTGGGACTCCTAATTCACACATAGACCCATGTGTGCATGCCTACATTTCCTGAGAGCAAAGGTCCAGATTCCTTCAAATTCTCAAAGACAAAAGAACTAGCTCAGGACCAGTGCACTGTCTCCACTCTCCCATTTTACAGATGAGGAAATTGAGGCACGGAGAGAGGCACTGTTTCACAGTCACCCTAGGCAGGGCATGGAGGGACACTTGGGGCTCTAATTATAGCCTTCATTTTTTTGGCTCACAAATGGTACCTGGAAAGTCCCTATCTCATCCTCGGCTCTAGAACATTATAGGTTGATAGGATTGGAATGATTTGGCTCACCCAGGAGAGAGAACGGTTAGCCATGCTCCAGGGTTCCTACTACCATTGGTATCATCACCACCACCAGCACCATACCACCACCATCATTATCAGCACTACAACCATGTTTACCAGCACACAAGCACCATCAGCACAGCCACTACCACTATCACCAGACCACTACAACCATTAGCACCAGCAGGAGCAGTACCTCAACCACTACCAGCATCATGCCACCACCACCATTGGTACCACCACCATAGGTACCACAACCAACACCAACAACACCACACCACCACCACCATCGGTACCACAACCACCACCAACACCACCACACCACCACCACCA
>NW_006408565.1:12930963-12957741 GCF_000296735.1 Chrysochloris asiatica | reverse complement strand
TGCACTTCTTCCAAAACAGATCTATTGGTTCTTTTGGCAGCCCATGGCACTTTCAATATTCTCTTCCAACACCATAACTCAAAAGCATCAATTCTACGGTCTTCCTTATTCACTGTCCAGGTTTCGCATGCATATGAGGTTATTGAAAATACCATGGCATGGGTCAGGTGCACCTTAGTCCTCAAGCTGACATCTTTGCTCTTCAACACTTTGTGCAGCAGATTTGCCTAATGCAACACGTCATTTGATTTCTTGACTGCTGCTTCCATGAGTGTTGATAGTTGATCCAAGAAGAATGTAGTCCTTGACAACTTCAATCTTTTCTCTGTTGATAAGAATGTTGTTTATTAACATTAACTTATTAATCCTGTGAGGTAGATACTATTATTATCTCTATTTTAGAATTGGGGATGCTAAGGCACAGGAGAAGTTAACTTGTCTAATGGCAGACAGCTAGTAAGTGGCAAAACCGGGATTTGAACCCAGGAAGTCTAGTGTCAGAGTCCATGCTCTTAACCATTATACTACTATGCTGGTAAAGCATGGGTCAGGTCAGTGTGAGTCTGCAACTTCTGTAACCAACTGTGGTCTTCTTTCTTGATATGTGGACCACATCTTTGTCACTACACTTTGTGTTCTTGTTGTTAAGTGCCTTTGAGTCGGTTTCGATTTCCAAGGAGCAGATTGTGTTCTTAGAGGCTCAAGAAATGTTGGTTGAGTGAATAGATCAAGTGATAAAAACACAGGCCTCCAGACTTTCCTCCAGCTCTGTTCCTTCCTTCCTGGAGGGAGGTCCCTAAGTGGTAATTCTGCTGCCAGCCAACAGAGGGAAGCATATATAAAAGGGTGAGACCGTCCTTAAGTAGCCAGGAAGAAGGAATTAGGAAGAAAAGGAGGCAACACTTGGTTGCAAACATGAATACAGTTATTGATTAGAAACAAGTTGAATCATAACACCTGAGACCCATCACATGATAGGACATACAGGCGGTCTTCATCATGCAGAGGTAGCAACCAGAGAGAGAAAGTTTCCTGCCCAAGGTCACCCAGACTTCTGATCCAGGTCTCCTGAACTCTTTCCCCACCAGAATGAAAGGAATTAGCTGATTGGCTGGAAAATAGACCAACCTTCCCATATCTCTCCAAAATAGGTGGGCTCAAGTATCAGCCAGGGGACAGCCTCCCTGTGCATAAGGTCAGGTTGCTCCCTGGTGGCTGTAAGTGAAAGTATCCAGAGACAAAATCTTAACTTTATTACTCTATCAATCAATAGGATGCATCTCCACCTTTCTGGCCCAGACTTGGCCTCAGGCTGTTGGGAAGACAAGGGACAAAGAGGACCAGGTTCCAGTCCCTTTAGGGACTCACAGTCCATGAATGAGACAAGATGACTCCAGAACAAAACATGGGACATGTGTACCTGAGACTCTGGTAACACAGTGCTTCCTTCAATATTTACAGCTTTGGAACCCCTGTGGGGCAGTTCCACTCTATTCTATAGTGTTACTATGAGTTAAGATTGGTTAAGTGGCAGTGGGTTAATGGTATTGAGCACATACTGAGCGTCCAACACTATGCCCAACCCTGAGGATGGCCATGCCCTTCTATGAGGCAGGCACACTTATTCTCCTCCATTGGCAGCTGAGAAAATTGAGGCTCAGAGAGGGAATATGTGTGCTCATAGTCACACAAAAAGTAGAATTGTTGGGATAGAGGTAGAGGAGCCGTCTTATACCCAGACTGACTGATTCCAAGCTTGGGTTTGTTCAACTTCTTTAAGCTATGGTTGCTGAAGCTTTGAGGCAAGTGTGGTCAGGTTGGATAGGAGCTGTCTTTGAAGGCTCTTGGAAGGGGGTGGGATCTCCTCATTAAGCAACATCCAACTCCTTACAGTTAAATCTCCCAATGATGATGACAACTATCGCCAGACCAGGACACACCATTAGTTAAGTATTTAGAGCTGGGTACTGTGAAGCCCTGGTAGTGTAGTGGTTACGAATCAGGCTGCGAACCACAAGGTCAGCAGTTCAAAACTACCAGCTGTTCTGCGGGAGAAAGATGAGGCTTTCTGCTCCCATGAAGATTTACAACCTCGGAAACCCTGCACAGGGTCACTATGAGTTGGAACTGACTCCATGGCACATAACAACAACAACTGTGGAGTCCTGGTGTGGTGATGCAGGATAATGCGCTGGATTGCAAGGTCAGTTTGAAGCACAAGGTAGATGGTTCAAACCCACCAGTTGCTCCACGGAAACCCTATACAGGTGGTCTCTATGGGTCAAAACCAACTCAATGGCACTTAACAAAAACAACTGTGGTTTAGGACTTCTGGTGTGGTGCTGTAGGATCAGCAATGGACTGCAAACCACAAGGTCGTCAGTTCAAACCTACCAGCTGCTTCTCAGAAACCCCATACAGGGTCACTATGAGTAACTGACTCAATGGCACTTAACAACAACAATAACAACAACTGTGGCTTAAGTGCTTAACATAGATTTATTATTTTGTTCACTTGTTGTTGTTATGTGCTGTGGAGTCGGTTCTGACTCATAGCAACCCTATACAGGGTTTCCAAGGCTGTAAATCTTTACGGGAGCAGAAAGCCTTATCTTTCTCCCACGGAACAGCTGGTAGTTTCGAACTGCTGACCTTGTGGTTCACAGCCTGATTCATAACCACTATGCTACCAGAGCATTTCCTATGTTCCTATATTCTAGGTGCTGGGGTCCCAAGAGTTCACAGAAAAGACAGAATCTCTGCCCTCACGCAGCTTAAATTCTGGCCAAGGGAGAATGAAAGTGAGCAAATTACGTAATCAAAATACAAAGGGGTTTCACAAAGTCTGCAGAAAAATATCATTATCTTTTCAGTTCATCTTTGCACATACTTTTGAAGTCCCTTCATATGTAATGTGCCAGATGGTGCCTTAGTTTCTTAGTGTTCCTGCTACAGAAATATCACAAAGGGGTGGCTTTAATGAACATCAATTTATTTTCTCAAAATTTATGAGACTAGAAGTTCAAATTCATGGTCCTGGCTCTGACAGAGGGCTTTCTCTCTGTGTCGGCTCTGAGGGAAGGAAGGTCCTTTGTTCTTTCCTGGTTTTCTTGGCAATCTCCATGTGGCCTGTGCCTTCTTTGCCACTTGTACTTCCTTCTCTGTGCCTAATCTATTTTGTTATATTTCAAAAGGCTTAAAATACACCTTATATGGATGCGGACTCATTAGCACAACAAAGAGACACCTATTCCCAGATCGGATTATATTCACAGGTATAAGGATTAGGATTTATAATACATATTTTGGGGTAAGGGGGACACAATTCAATCCATAATAGATGGTAATAACTTCTAGAGAAAAACAGAGTATGGAAGAAACATGGAGTGTTTTGGAATGGGGCTGGAATTTTCAGCTGGGTAGTCACAGAAGGAGCTCTGGTAGCGTAGTGGTTACGAATCAGCCTGCGAACCTTAAGGTCAGCGGTTCAAAACTACCAGCTGATCCACGGGAGAAAGATGAGGTTTTCTACTCCTGTAAAGATTTACACCATTGGAAACCCTGTACAGGGTCGCTATGGGTCGGAACTGACTCAACGGCACTTAACAACAACAACAATAAGTCAGAGAAAGTTCTCAAATGAAATGGCATTGGAGCAGATGAAAAAGAGGAGGAAGTGAGTGGGATTCTGGGAGAAGAGTTCTAGGCAGAGGGAAGAGAGTGTAAAGGCCACGAGACAACTGTCACATCAATTAGTCCCAATCAACCTTGAGTTACAAAGTATGATTTTCACATTTCATAGTGCTCCAAGGGTGGGGTGAGCTTTCTAGGTCTGGTAGGAAGAGAAGCAGGACAGATGGAGAAACAAAGGCTCCAAAAGTGATCAAATCATTCCCAAGTTTCCATAGCTATTCAATGGTAGAACTGGCATTCAACCTCGGGTTATCTGCCTCTCAGGGCTCCGTAGGGAAGGGCTTAAGGCTCTCTAGTTTCTAAAGAAATCCATCATATCTGTCACCCCCAAATATCAGAGCCCCCAAGGAACTGGGGTAGGACGCAGGCTCTAGAGAGCTCATCAACCAAGGACAGGGCTTAAAACTTGGCTGGTTGGACGCAGAGCTGGATGGTGGTCTTGCTCAATCATGGTAAGATTGCCTCCCTGCTTCCTTGTCCAATGTCCCCAAAAGAGTGAGGGGTTTCCTACTGAGAGTGTGCTCTGTCTTGTACCCACCGGCTCAGGAACAGTGGTGACTAGCCAGTGATTGGGGTCAGAAGTCAGGCTAAGTTTGAGGTTTGTGGTTGGACCACAGGACAGTCTGTGGCCAGGTCAAGAGTCAGTGTATGATTTAAATGAGGGATGTGACAAGGGACAGCAGTTAGTCTTTGTTCAAATCAGTGCTTCTGTTTATCACGAATGTCAAATATCAGATGGGTTGGGGTCAGCTGTGAGTCATGGCCAGAGATGGGTCTGTCTGCAGAATAAAAACTGTCAATTGAATGGTATCAAGCTGAAGTCTGACCTTGGAGCCAGGTATGGACAAACAGCACTTGCTGTAACCATTGGGATTTCTAGCTCTGCCAAGCAGGAAGCTGGGCAGAGAGAATGAATCAGTTCTCTCCACCCCCCATGTCAACCGTAGCAATTCTGGGCAACCTGTCCCAAAGCCTTCCTGGACGACTTAGCTGATCTAATACTCATCACCACCCCCATTTAGCAGATGGAGAAAGTAAACCCTGAGCGGGCACAGGATCTGCCAATGTGATACCACAGATGAAGGCACAGCAAGCCTCAGAACCTGGTGTTCCTGATTTTAGAGGGTTGTTGTTGTTATTAGGTGCCATCTAGTCAGTTCTAGTTCATAGCAACCTTGTGCACAACAGAACAAAACACTGCCTGGCCCCTGCTCCATCCTCACCAGTGTTGTTATGTTGGAGCCCATTGTTGCTGCCACTGAGCCGATCCGTCTCATTGGGGGTCTTCCTCTTTTTCACTGACTATCCACAAGCATGAAGGACAAGCATGATGTCCTTCTTCAGGGATTGGTCCTTCCTGACAACATGTCCAAAGTACCAGAAATGGAGTCTGGCCAGCCTGGCTTCTAAGGAGCATTCTGGCTGTACTGCTTCCAACACAGCCTTGTTTGTTCTGGCAGTCCGTGGTAATTTCAGTATTCTTCTCCAACACCATTACTCAAATACATCAGTTCTCTGGTTTTCCCTATTCTTGTCCAAATTTCATATGCATATAAGGTGACTGAAAATACCGTGGTGGCTTGCATCAGGAACACCTTAGTCCTCAAAGTGATAGCTTTGCCTTTTACCACTTAAAAAAGGTCTTTTGTGGCAGATTTGCCTAATGCAATACATTTTCTGGTTTTTTGACTGCTGCATTCGTAAGTGTTGATTGTGAATTTAAGCAAAATTAAGTATTTGACAACTTCATTCTTTTCTCTGTTTACCACGATGTTGCTTACTGGTCCATTTGTGAGGATTTTTGTTTTCTTTACATTGAGATGTAAACCATACTGAGGGCTGTATTCTTTGATCTTCAGTAAGTATTTCACGTTCTCTTTGCTTCCAGAAGCAAGGTTGTATCATCTGTATACCGCAGGTTATGACTGAGCCTTGCTCCAATTCTGATACTACGCTTTTCTTCCTATAATCTAGCTCTGGCATTACTGGCTCAGCACACAGATTTAATAAGCTTTGTGAAAGGATACAACCTTGGTGCACACCTTTCCTGATTTTAAACCATTCAATGTCTCCTTGTCCTGGTTGAACAACTGCCATTTGGAGTAGACACAGGTTCTTCATGAGAACAATTAGATGTTCTGGCATACCCATTGTTTACATTGTTGTTGGTGGTGATAGTTATATTCCAGGAGTCGGTTCCGACCCATATCAACCCTATACAGGGTTTCTGAGGCTGCAAATCTTTATGGGAGCAGAAAGCCCCATCTTTCTCCTGAGAATCGGCTGGTAGTTTTAAATTGCCGACCTTGAGGTTAGCAGCCCAACTCATAACCATTATGCTATTGTGATCCGCACAGTCAAGTGCATTTGCATAGTCAATAAAGCACAAGCAAACATCTTTCTGGTGTTCTTGACTTCTAGCCGAGATCCATCTGACATTAGCAGTGATATACCTCATTCCATGTCATCTTCTGAATCCAGTTTGAATTTATGGCAATTCCCTGTCTATATACTAATGCAACTGTTATAAAAATATCTTCAGCAAAATTTTACTTGCATGTGTTATTATTGATATTGTTTGTGGATTTTCACATTCTGTTATACGATATTGTTTGCGGATTTTCACATTCTGTTGGCTCTTGGATTTACTCCTTATAAATTGAGTTAGCTTGTGACATCAGAGACCTCTGTTGTTTATTTGCTCCTTCAATGAGTAGTTCATTCAACAAGTGCCTTCTTAGGTAATCTTTTTTGGAACTCAATCCTTTGATATGGAAAATAAGTAGAATTCCTGTTCCAGGATGGCTGTGAGAAACAAATGAGAACATTTAAGTGGACAACTTATGGTTATGATCACATACTGTGCATGTGTGAGGTTGCAGCAGACACTGCCCACATCCTGCCCATTTCTGGTCACCGGTGCTGTTCTGCCTACATGTGGAGGAAGCCATGAAGTACCTGGGAGTTAGCACCCTCCTCTCCAATGGCTATCACCAGTTTGTCAATAAATACCCAACTCCCTTCCTCTTCAATTTGGATAACTCTCTGGTGTACTCTACCTTTTCGCCCGAGTTCTGCAGCCCCAGTTGCTCACTGTGGTAACCTGCTGAATGTTGTTGTTAAGTGCTGTCAAATCGGTTCAACTCATAATGATCCTGTATAGGGTTTCCGAGGAGTGGCTAGTGAATCTGAACTGTTGACTTTGTAGTTCAAATAGGCCTTGCAGTCCAGTGCATTGCATTATCCCACAGCACCACACCAGGACTCCCAACCTTGCAGTTCAAACGGCTTTGCAGTCTGGTACATTAAGCCACAGTGCCACACCAGGACTCCAGTCAGAAATGTATTTCTGGGTCAGAAATACTTTATGACCCACAATCTCTCTACTTGGTATATATCCATAAGAAATATGAGTCAGGTCACGAGTACATAGGTGCACACCAGTGTTTGTTGCAGCACTAGTTATGATTGCAAACAGATGGAGACAACCTAGGTGCTCATCAGTGGTAGAATGGATAAACAAACTTTGGTACATATACACAATGGAATACTATGCAACCTTGAAGAATACCGATGAATCTGCAAAACACCTTATATATGGATGAACCTTGAGGACATTATGCTGAGTGAAATTAATCCATCACAAAAAGACAAAAATTGCATGAGACAATTATTGTAAAAGCTTAAGAAAAGATTTCCATACTAAAAGAAAAATGCTTTGATGGTTACCAGGGGTGGGAGGGAGGAGACTAATTCACAGGTTAGTGGGTAGACACATGCTAACTTGGGTGATGGGAAGGATGATATATAAGGAGGAGGAGGGCAATATACAAAAGAGGGAGGGTGGAAGATGAAAAACAGAGACAGGGGAAGAGTTAATGCTGTGCTAAATGGGATGGAGGTAAACAGTGATTTATACACAACCCAGGAACAACAGTGCTCTGTGATACAGGGATCGAGACATAGTCTGAATGGGTAAAGGAGGGGGAAAATATTTAGGTGCTTGACTGTCTTGAGGATATTGGTTTCCTCTCCCTACTATTATAAAATAGACATTTAAGTGTGATAGAAACAAATATTGAGAATTATGATTATAGAAAGCATGTAAGCCCACCTTCAGCCTATAACTGATTATATTAGCTAAAAGGGAAATTAGAATTTGCCCAGGGACAAAGGCTTCTTGTTGAGACTTTATGGAGTATGGGGCCTTAGGTGGAATCCTGAGTCCCACCCAGAGCCTTCTGAGAAAGGACATTCCTACTTGAAAAGATGTGCAGATCAACCCAGAACAACTGGGAGAACAGAAAATTCTTATTGAAAGAAAGACCAGCAGGGAAAAAAAGCAGATTGTTTGGTTGTTAGAATACCAAGCAAGCTGTTTGCTTTGGAGGCATCAAGGCAAGAAAAGTCAGCACAACTGGAAAACGCCACTCCTAAGACTGAAAATTCAAAGGAAACTAACAAGCAGTCTAGTACGGTCTACTTGTGAATGGAAGTAGGGAAAATGCAGCAATGAAGACACAAGCTGAGTTTGGCCACATTCCATCAACACCCATTGACCTTGAGATGAGAGAGAGAAGAGGAAGGGCGGACTGGTCTGAAGTTTAGGGAGATGTGTGAACTCCCGAGCCCATGGACACTGACCTAGCCACTGGGAGCTAGAGCCAAGAGTGAAGCAGCCAACTGGTTTGAAGTGTGGGAAGGCATGGGTGAACTCCCAAATTTGCATCTAGTACCCATTTGGCCTAGCTTGGATGGCTAACTGACCATGAAGATAAGATGCTTAATACTGTGAGCAAGTGTAAATTGATGCAATTAATCAAAATTCCAACTGAAATGGAAGGATTTTTCATATCAAGGATCAAACTTGTTTTCTCAATGCACTGGTTGATAGGGATGGACCATTTAGACGTTGGCTATCAAAAATGGGGGGGGGGCTACAAAGGCACAAAGTAGCTGCTTACAAGCTTTCACGAGTGTGCTTAGTTTCAGAAAAAGGAGAGTAATATAGAATCTCCACTGAGTAGTTTTTCTCTTTTTCAGATGAATCTGTTAAAGGGGATGGGATGATGCTGATAGGATTTGATGATTCAATTGTGAGTAACTGTTAGCAGGATTCATTGTGATTGTCACAACTGTAAATGTAGAAGATGTGTAACTAAAAGGGGGGAGGAGTTCATCTTTCATTGCAGGAACAGAGGACCCCAGGACTGTAAAGAAGGAAGAGCATGAGTGGAACGTGAGATCCTACCCAGAAAAGTGGAGACAGCAGAGGCAGTGGCAGAGACGATGTCATCGAGAGACAGAGCCGCTGTGAACTCCAGGTTCATGGACTGAGGAAGGCTGTGTGGAGTCTGTCCGGCAAAATGTGCCCTTTGGACAATTAAATGAATATACATATATTGTTTTGTTTTGTATGTGTACATCAAATACTTTTGCTTTATTGATTTGTGAAAAATAAGATGTAAGAGAGAAGCCACAGGGAGGAAGCTGGTAACTGTTGTTGCAGGGAGTAGAGTGTGATCATTGAGATGAAGCACAGCGCATGGTTGGAGAAACTTGAAGACATACCATGGGGAAGTAAGTGGACTGAAAACTTGAAGGAACTCGATATACACTTGTGCTCTGACAACATATTCCTGGGATGGACAGGCACCATCTCTTTTCTCATCTCCCACAAACCTTGAGCTTTTCTAGAATATATGTCCCAGTTAGTAGAAACCTGGGGGCACCAAGCAAAGCAACAAAGAGGTCCTCAAGGTCTACTTTGATCAAGGCTCTATGAGACCCGGGGTGTGGTGAAGAAGACCTTGTTCTTTTCCATACCATATGCAGGAAAAGTAAGACAAGAACCAGGAAGAGGTGTCTTCAGGGAACTAGAAGGAGGCTTGTGTGGCTGGAAGTGTGTGTGGCAGAGGGAAAGTCATAATTGTTTGCACAGGACACTCTGTCCTATACAGAATGTTCTGAGTTGATATATTAGCGGTCAGGGCAGGAGTGAGGAAACTTTTTATTTAATGAAAGCACCTCTTCTAACTCTCATCTAATGCTTAAACGTCCTTGGGAAACTCCCATGGAAGCATAGCAAAGGGAATGCTGGTAAGAATTGTTGAAGATGGTTGTTTCCCGTTCACGCAGGCTACAACTCAAGATCAAGATCAGAAGGGATGTAGACAAAGACTGGAAGGCTCCCCTGACAGAGATCACATCTCTCCTTCCTTTCGTGCAGAACAGCTCTCTCAGTTCCTCTTGGTTGTGCAAGCAACTAGGATTTTCTCTCTGCCACGCACACTTCAGCCACACAGACCTCCTTCTAGTTCTCTTAAGACGCCTCCTCCTGATGTCCTGAGGACAAGCTTCCAAGCCCCGTCAAGGCAGGCTTGTTTTGGCCTGGGCCTTCCTGCCATCAGCCTCTCCTCTGCTAAGTGAGCAATTTAACCGTTGTATTTAGTTCTCCTGGCTGCATTCCTATCAGCAGGTTTCGGCCTCAGTCTCTACAACAAGGACCCTTTCCGTTCTATCGCTGCCAGATCTACCACAAGACCCCTTCTGGACCTCTTGCTGTCTTTAATGTTACAGCCCTTGACCTATGTTACAAATCTTTTAAGAGTTTCCTCACCATTTCTCTGCCTGCTTCTTCTCTCTTCTTGCCTCTCATACCTTTTCGCCTTTTGCTTCTCTCATCTTCCAACCTCTGTGGAGATGGCTGCATATATAAGCAAATACCTGGTTAATTTCAAGGCATGGCCTTCCCACCAAGGCCATAAACTGACCAATCCCTTCTTGGTAGGTCACAGACACTTCATTTGTATAGTAGGCTATAGTTGCTTCATTTGCATAAGCGTACTGACCAATTCCTGCAGGATACATAAAATAGACCAACCACAGCACAGCCTGTAACCCAAAACCCAACAAAAAGTATCAAACCACAAGTTGTTTATGGCTTACTCAGGAAGTGTCAACCAACCTGGACAAAAGTAATGAACCCTCTGGGGTAGAAAACTTGGCAAAAGTTATGCATCGGGGCATAGGGAGAAAATCTCTGAAGCAGTTTTTCCAAAGAACAAAGGCAAAAAGGCCACACTCATACAGGAACTCATTTAAACACACCTTTGTTGTTGTTAGGTGCCATCGAGTTCGTACCGACCCATAGCGACCTTATGCACAGCAGAATGAAACACTGCCTGATCCTGGGCTAACCTCACTACTGTTGCATTTTATCACTGGGCCCTAGCATGAGCCATAGCAAAGAGTTGGTACCTAACAGAGGTTTGTTGGATGAATGACTACCCTCCAGACTGCCAGAGCCTTCCTGTGGATAATTTTGGTTTTCCTCTGAAATCTATCAAAGTGGCCAGCAGCAACTACTATTGTGTCATAAAGGTCTGGGCACTTGTTGTTGTACACAAGATAGAATGCACAAGATAGAACAATATGGGATTTGCCAAGAATTCACTGACTAAGAGTCTGTTGACAGGAAGTGAGAACAGCCAACTCAGAGGCCACAGCATTGGGGTTGCTCTCCTCTGAAAGCACAGCTAAATGGAGGGTGGATGGGAGGCACTCATTCGCACCATCCCCAGGGTCAAGCTAGGATCTGTGGGGAACTGACTCCACCCAGAACCTTCTAAGGAGGGACATTCAACAACAATATTCACTTAGCAACAACAACAATATACAACTGTAGTGATCAAACTTCAGCACGGTGATGACATAGCAATGGGAATCTAGACCAATGGGATAGAAGTGAGAGTCCAGAAATAAACACACACATCTCTGGTCAACTGATTTTTAACAAGCGTGTGAAGCCCATTCAATGGAGAAAGATGAATCTCTTCGAGAAATGGTGCAGGGAAAATTGGATTTCCGTATGCAGAGAAAATGAAACAGGATTCATGCCTCACACCATACACAAAAACAAACTCACAATGGATTAAGGATCTAAATGTGCAAACTAGAATCATAAAATTCTTAGCGGAAAATTCAGGGGCAATGCTGTCAGGTCTAACTTTGAACAATGTATTATCCAATATAATAACTAAAGCGTAAACAGCCAAAGACAAAATAAGTCAATGGGACCTCATAAAAATTAAAAACTTTTGTTCATCAAAAGATTTTACCAACACAAAAACAAATACAAAATGGATTAAGGATCTAAATGTGCAAATTAATCCATAAAATTCTTAGAAGAACAAGCAGGGGCAAGGCTGTCAGGCTACCATCCTTTCAACAATGGATGTTCTAATATAATAACAAAAGCACAAAAAGCAAAAGACACAATCCATAAATGGGACCTCATAAAAATTAAAAACTTGTTCATCAAAAGGCTTTGCCAAAAAAGTGAAAAGACAAACTATCGCCTGGGAGAATACCTTCATAAACTGTATATTCGATAAGAATTTAATAATGAAAATAAAGCTAAAACTTTAGTAACGTCATAAAAAGACAAATAACTCAGTCATCAATAGGAACAGGACTTGAATAGACATTTCACCATAGAGGACACTCAAATGACCGCCAAACCCATGTAAAGGAGTTCAGCGTCACCAGTCATTAGAGGGATGCAAATCAGAACCACAATGAGATACCACTTCACTCCCTCTAGGATGGCTAAGGTCAAAACACAGAAAATAGCAAATGTTGGCAAGCATGTGGGCATATTAGTGGTGGTTTGGTATAATATTCATTTTCATGGCTGGTAGGAATGGCAAAATGGTACAGCCGTTGTGGACAACAGTACGCAGTTCCTCAAAAAACTAAAAATAGAACTACCAGTGACTTGTACACCAATGTTTTTGAAGCATTATTCACAATAGGCAAAAAGTGAAACTAACCTACATTTTTATCATCACATGAATGGATAAACAGAATGTGGTCCATACGTACAATGGGGTACTACTCAGCCAGTAGGAGAAAGGAAGTATAGTACATGCTACACTGTGGATGGAACTGGAAAGTATCATGCTGATCTTAATAAAGGCAATCTCAAAAGGGCCAAGATTACATGACTTCAGTTTAAAGAAACAAAACAAAAATACAAGAACAGGTAAATGTATAGAGAGCAAAGTTTATTAGTGGAGTTTATTATTAGGATAAGCTCTGGACTGCTAACCACAAGGTTGGCAGTCAAATCCACCAGCCATTCCTTGGAAACCCTATACAGGTTCGCTATGAGTCAGACCTGACTCAACGGCACTTAACAACAACAACATGAGGATACAATGGAGGCAGTAAATGTGGCGGGGGCAGGCAGAGGAGTAGCCATTAGATGGTGATGGAAATGTTGCATTGATTAAAGGTAGGGTTGCATAATGGATTGTTGTAATTTCTATCAATACATTGTCCAGCTGAAAACGTTGAATTGGCAAAAGTTATGCGAATAGATATATTTAAAATTGTTGTCGTTGTTAAGTGCCCTTGAGTCGGTTCCAACCCATAGCGACCCTGTACAGAGTTTCCAAGGAACGACTGGTGCGTTGGAACTGCCGACCTTGCAGTAGTCCAGCACATTAACCTGCAGTGCCACACCAGGATTCCATATTTATAATAATTGTTGTTGTTGTTGTGAATGCCGTTGAGTCGGTTCCGACCCATAGTGACCCTCTATAGGGTTTCTGAGGAGCACCTGGTAAGTTTGAACCATCGGCTTTGCAGTTTAAACAGTTTTGCAGTTTGGTGCACTAACCCATAGCACCACACCAGGACTCCATTTCTAATAATGACTCCCCCCAAAATAGCTGTTGAGTCTGCTTATGAACAACCAAAGACTTTAGGGATTTAGTCCCTTGCTCTGGAGGTTTAGGGTCATGATTTCATGAGACATCCCAGTTAATTGGCCTAACAACATATTTAGTGCTTCTAGTTTGTTGTGCAGTATCCGGGATCTTAAAAGCTTGTAAGTGGCCATCCAGGGCACAACAATTTGTCTTAATTCCCCTGGAGCAACAAAGAAAGGAGAGTCAGGAATAGGAGGAAGAAATAAATGTGTGGCTATTTGCCTCCCAAAACAACTATCTCCTTTGCCAAGAGACCAGAAAAACAGATGGTGCCAGGCTACCGTAACTAAACATTTTGATCAAAGATTCCATAGAAGAATTCTCATCAAAAGGGGAGATGTGCAGAACAGAATTTCAAATTCTCATAGACCCAAACTTTCTGGAGCCATGGAGGATAGATGAATTACTGAAACTATTACCTTGAGATCTCTTTAAACTTTAAATAAAAAATATCCCTTGAAATCTTCATGAAATTGAGCAGTAATTTAGATTAACTAGTAATAAAGGCATGCCTTGAGCATTATGCCCTTTTAAGACCTATCTATATTGGAAACCCAAGGAGCTCTGGTAGCGTAGTGGTTACAAATTGGGCTGCGAACCGCAAGGTCAGCAGTTTGAAACTACCAGCAGCCCCGCAGGAGAAAGATGAGGCGTTCTGCTCCCGTAAATATTTACAGTCTCGGAAACCCTGTGCAGGGTCGCTATGAGTCGGAACTGACTCCATGGCACACAACAACAACATATTGGAAACCCTATACAGGGTCTCTATGTGTCGGAACTGACTCGATGGCACTTCACAACAACAACAACAAATATTGGATCAAATAGACAAGAGCAAATTGAAAGACTACATAGTAATCTTCAATCTTCAGGGACGCTGAGCTTACGTTAATGAGGAACAGCTCCGAAAAGGAGGGTAAAGAATGTAGCACAATTTGAAGAATGTAATCAACGTCCCTCAATAGTACTTATATAAGCTGTTGAATCAGTGTATGATTTGCTGTGTATATTCTCAACAAAATCAATACAATTTAAAAGAAAAAAAAAAAAAAAAAAAGGAAGGCAAAAGGCAAATAAAGGAGATGTGATATAGGATTAGAGGGGGTGATGTGCTTTTAAGGTGAAGGAGGCAGTCACCAACAAAGGAATGCAAGCAGTCTTTCGAAATTTGAAAAAGCTAGGAAATGGATTCTCCCTTGGAGCCTCAGAAGTAACTCATCTCTTCTGATACTTTGATTATTGCTACAAACTTCATTTTATAGGAGCCCTGCTGGTACAGGGGCTAATGCACTTGACTATTTACCAAAAGGTTGGTTGTTCAAACCCACCATCCACTCTATGGGAGAAGGATAAGGCCATCTGTTCGGTAAAGATGTATAGCCTTGGAAACCCAGTGGAGCAGTAGTCTGTCCTGTAGAGTCATATGAGTCAGACATGACTTGATGGGAATGGGGCTGGTTTGTTTTAAGATTCATTTTGGAGTCCTGGTGATGCAGTAGTTAAGCACTCAGCTGCTAATCAACAGGCTGACAGTTCGAACACATGCAGCTGCTCCCGTAAAGATGGTGACATAGGAAACCCTGTGGGGCTGTTTTTTGAGTTAGAATTGACTCAACAGCATCTAACAACAACCAAGTTCATCTCGACTTCTGACCTCCAGAACTGTAAGATAGTAATTTGTGTTGTTTAAAGCCACTCAGTTGAGGCTGGGAGTAGGCAGGGGAGTGGAGGATGGGGAAAGGAGAAGGAAAGAGTCAGGTCTAACAGACTGGCTGGAGTTTTAGACCCTGGATTGCTGAGAAAGGTATCTCCTGCCCCCATTTTCTGGAATGGAAAAGAAATCAGACCACTCTGACTTCTGTCCTGGATCTCCCGTCAACCAGTATTGTCCCCTCAACAAGTGCTTCCCTGCCTTGCTATGCCTCAGTGTCCCCTTCAGGTCAGGGATTTTAGTCTGTTCTATATCCACCTCTATCTATATCTATATGTATATCTATGGTAGTGGTAGTTCTGTGCGGTGGAGTCAGTTCCAACTCATAGCGACCCTGTACAGGGTTTCGGAGGCTATTAATCTTTACAGGAGCAGAACGCCTCATCTTTCTCCCACGGAGCGGCTGGTAGTTTCGAACTGCTGACCTTGCAGTTCACAGCCCAATTCATAACCACTACACTACCAGGTATATCTACATCTACCTGTATACATCTTTATCTGTAAATCTATATCTATGTCTATATCGATATCTATATATCTAGATTTCTCTCTATCTATCTGTATCTCTATCTGTATCTGTATCTCTATATCTACATCTATATCTATAACTGTGTGGCACTGTGGGCTAATGCGCTGGACTGCAAAGTCAGTTTGAACCACAAAGTTGGTGGTTCACACTCACCTGAGTCGCTGGAAACCCTGTCTGTATAGGATTGCTATGAGTTGGAACTGACACCAGGACACGTAACAACAACATATCCACCTCAAAGAGTGTCTGGTACATAGTAAGTGCTCAGTAAACATCAGGCACTACTATTGTTTTGCACATAAGTAAATTAAGGTCATGAAGCAGATCTCAGGTAGCACAGTCAAGGAGCTGACTAGGGCTAGCCCCAAAGCCCAGCCGTTCCAGCACCACCCTAACTGTCCCTGCACAGGCTCTGGGGACAGACCTCCAGGGCCATGAATCCCTTTGTGTTTGGGATGGGTTTCTACTGGTGCATTGTATCTCCTTCCAAACAGGACAGAGACCTCAGGATTTGGAGCCAGAGCTCAAATCCTGCCTCTGCCATTGCCTAACTTTGTAACTTGGACCAGGTATTCAACTGCTGTCTCTGTTCCTTCTTCTGTAACATGAGGAGAATATATTAGCTACTGCCAAGACTTGTGAGGATTAAATTGGCTGGCAGAGGTAAAAAGCTGAGATGAGTGCCTGGGCTTAATGAGAGCTAGCTATTGTCACTGTTAACCACCAGCTCTGGGCAGCTGGCCTGTTGCTTCTCTTGTCCTTCCAAAGGACCAGCCTCTGCCCACCTACCCCAGGGCTGAGCAGACACAAACTGCTTTCTTGGAGGGCTGGGCCACCTTTCCCCAACCCCTTTCCTGTCTCTTGGGGAGGTGGAAGGTGTTGTCTGGTGACCAGTCTCAGGTCTGCCTCTGCCTTGTGTGGTGACTTCTGCCTAACGCCTTCCTGTCTCAGTGCAGGTCCCAGGCAGGGACCTACGTCTGGTCCTCAATCAATAGTACGGCTCTCAACTTTACTGCCTGTGGCTCTGGGGTCTCAACCACCAGTCACAGGAGTCCAACTGGTCCAGACCCCAGGTCCAGCTGAGAGCTGGGAGGCTGAGGATATGACAGTGGGTAAGGTGAATGCGAGTTGGGTTCCCATAAGGGGCCATGTTCTGCTAACACCTTCTCTGCCAGGCGGGGGGCATCGGGGAAGGTGGGAGGTGTAGTCTGGTGACCAGTGTCAGCATAGCCTTGTGTGGTGATCTTTGCCAAACGCCTTCTCTCTGAGCCTCATTTCCTTCTCTGAAATGGAAAATGGAGATGAAGGCCACCCCTGCCCTGTCTGCTTTACTACGCTGCTATCTAGAAAAGGATCCTGGCTTCCTTTGGTGTTGAGGGCAGAACTCTCAGTTTGCATTGTCTACATGCTGTTATTTCCCCCATTTTG
This sequence comes from Chrysochloris asiatica, assembly GCF_000296735.1. Taxonomy (NCBI): domain Eukaryota; kingdom Metazoa; phylum Chordata; class Mammalia; order Afrosoricida; family Chrysochloridae; genus Chrysochloris; species Chrysochloris asiatica. The sequence continues at coordinate 12,940,604 of NW_006408565.1, read as the reverse complement.
CAGATGAGAAAACTGAGGCCGATCTGTCCCAAGGAACTTTCTCTTTTATGAAGTTAACCTCACTATTAAGTTTGTTTCACAAACAGAGACCGTGAGGTCCAGGGAAGTGACCAACCTGGCTTAGAGCTATCTGGGAGGCCAGGTTTCAGGTTTAGAAAGAAATGTATTTCTTCCCAGCCCCAGACCTCAGCTGAGGTCCCTTCCAGACCTCTGTGTTCACCTGAAAGTTAATGTGGGGCTACTTTTCCCACTTCCTGTTTTTCAAGAGTCACCAAAGAGTCAACGCAGATCCTGTCTGGGGATTGTTGGCCACCCTCCCTCACCTCACCCCCACTGCTGTGGACATTGCTTGCTCCTCTCTACCACCCATCTCCCATGGTTCCAGGGAGGTGTTTATAGAAACTCTTGCCCAGGCTGGGCACCTTCAGAGCAGTGGCATCTCAGCATGGCTGTGACCCCTGCAGATACTTTGGGGGAGAAGGCTGCTTAGTGTTTGGAACCCGTGGGCTGAAGCAGGAGCCTCAGACCTCACAACCTCAGCTCCAGAGCAAGGCTGACTCTCAGCCCTCAGCCCTTACCCAGCTGCTGCCCCCAGGCCTGCTCCTTAGCAAACCACAGCTCCATGTTCCCTGCCCAGCTCCACTCAGACCAAAAATCACAGCCTCATAGGCTTCCGGGGAAAGGCAGCACTTCCTGGACATTTTCAAGTTTCCCACTCAGTCCCTTCTCGGCATAAAACAGTGTCCTTGAGTCCTCTCAGCCTAGTACCCTGTGTGACCCTGCATTTCTAGACCTCCAATCCCTAGTAATCATTTGAACACCCATCAAAAACCCCAAACCCACTGTAGTCAAGTCGATTTCCATACCCAGCGACCCTGTAGGACAGGGTAGAACAGACCAAAGGCTTTCCCCGGATGAGAGACTGGCGTTTGAACAGCAGGCCTTTGTTGGGTTAGTAGCTAAGGGCTTCATCACTGTACCACCAGGACGCCGTCATGGGACTGAAGTGTGCCTTTTCAGCCCTTAATAAATGTCAGATGTTGTGTTTGTTGTTGTTGTTAAGTGTCATCAAGTCAGTTCCAACTCATAATGACCCCGTATAGGATTTCCGAGGAGCCGCTGGTGGTTTGAACCACCAATCTTTTGGTTAGCAGTCCAGTGCTTAGCCTATAGCACTATACCACTTTAAATGCACTGTCTCATTTTAAACCCCACACAAGCCTATGAGGGGAAAACTGTAATTATCAGATCTTACAGATGATGAAAAATTCAGGTTCTGAAAGGTTACCCAAGATCACCCAGGTAGAAATGAAGAGGCCAGGATAAGAAGCTGCTTACTAACAGATAAGAAGACATAGCCCCCCTGCTGGCCCCTTGAGTATGTCCCTGGACAGAGCGCCATGGACCCCAGAGGGCACTGGCCTAAGCACTGACCTGGGCACCGGCAGGAGGACAATGAGTAGGCTGTAATTCAAGCAGTTTCCATGCCGTCCTGCCAGTCCTTCCTTACTCCCCTTGCTCGGCAGTGCTATTTGGGGTCCCCTCTTTATCTTCACATCTCCAGCAGCCATCATGCTGTTCAGAATGGTTGTCAACTCATGGACCCCTTTGGGATTTTGCTTTGCCTCCAGTTCCCTAGGCAACCAGCAAATTTATTTTTCATCTAATTCCTATTATTCATTTACTCAGTGGGGCAGTCCAAGGGCCCAGCCCAGCCTTTGTGGGTGGACAAGGCTCTAGAAAGGTCAGGAAGTGGAGGCCTCGGGTTGCTGCTTGTCTGCTGTGGTTAGGCCTGGGGCAGAAGCCATCCTCACAGCCATGCTTGCTTGCCCTAGCATCATCCCCTGGCCACTCGGAAAGGTTGAAGGGAGAAAGAAGGGGGGGCTTGGGAATCCTCTAGCTACACAGCAACGGGCAGGGCCTCTAGTGAGGCCCCACTCTGGCCCCCACCTCATCACCTACATAGTCTCCCATAGCCCTAACCTCCTTCAAGGCCTGTGAGCCACAGAGGCAGCAGGAAAAGCAGAAGAAAGTCCAAGACCTGAAACTCAAATGTGAACAGTCAGCCCCAACTGCCCACCAATCTCACTCCATCCTTATCCCCGAGGCACATGGACACTTACACACTCTCTGATGCCTGTTTTTCTCTTCCAGATCCTTCATGGGGTCCCTGTACCCTGAATTCACCCCAAGCTTTGGGAGTTAAGAAACAGCCCCCCTTTCCCATCTTCCATTTGTGCTTCTACATGGAGGTGAGTTTGGAGTCTATCCTTTGGGTCCTCTCCTATGCATTGTTGTTCTTAAGTGCCATTGCATTGGTTCCATTCATGGCAACCTGGTATAGGGCTTCCAGGAAGCTACTGGTGAGCTTGAACTACTCACCTCATGATTGAAACTAAGCTAGCAGTAACTCCCTCCTGTGCCTTTGTTGTTGTTATGTGCCATTGAGTAGTAGCACATGAGGTTAATGACTTTGGCTGCTAACCAAAAGGATGGTGGTTCTCATCCACCTAGAGATGTTTCAGAAGACATACCAGCAATTCACTGCTCCCAAAGTAGCCACTGAAAACCCTGGGGAACAGAGTTAGGCACTGATACACATGGGGTTGCCATGTCAAAATAAACGTGAGGGTAATACTCTGTGTGTATTTAGATTTACATGTGGCGTGTGGAGGATGTGACATCAACAGGATCACATTAAACATTTTTCTCTGGCTTTCCTCTTCTCAGTAGAATGGATAGCTTTCCTTAGTCATGTATATAATGATCTATCTTTTTATAATTTTCAGCCATTGCAGATTTTATACTGAAAACAAAACAAAAAGTAAATTACCATCTTCCCATACTATTGGTTGAAGTGCATCAATTATGAAGTAAAAGTCCCAGACGAGCCTGGAACAGCTAGAGCAACAGAAGATACATCTTCAAAGAAAGATCATCAAGAAAACCCCAAACAAACAAACAAACAAACAAAATGTCAGCCTGACTGGCTACTACAAGAATAAGCAAGCTGTTTGCCAGGAAGCCATCAAGGCAAGCAATCAAGTTCCTTCAGGACAAACTCCCCTCTAAGACTGAAATTCAAAGGGAACACATGAACAGGCATGTAAGCTTGCTAGAGACCACATTGGTCTACTGTTGAGTGGAAGAGGGGGAAAGGCAGCAATGAAGAAATGGACTGAGTTCAACCACAGTCCATTGATTCCCGTTGACCTGGAGATGAGAGAGAGAAGAGGAAAGGCAGGTTGGTCCAAAGTGTGGTGAGACCTGGGGACACCTGAGCCCATGGACGAGGACATGGCCACAGAGGGCTAGAGCTTAGAGTGAAGCATCCAGCTGATATAAGGTGAGGGGAGATGCATAAGAACACCCAAACTTGCATACAGTACCCATTTGACCTAGCCTCAATGGCTTGATAATGAGAACTCGACTAGAGGAAGATTACAAAAACAAAAATTTTTATTGTTGTTTGATAAAGGAAGCAAGGAAAAATTGCTACAATTTGATGAACCTGATTTATACTCATGGAGGTAATAACTCTATATACCAACAGAGAAGGAAGGAGTCTTCACGTCAAGTATCAATGCTATCCGCTCTGTACACAGGGTAGATAGGGACGGGCAACTTAGACATTGGCTACCTAAAATGAGGGGGCAATAAAGGGATGAAGTGACTGGCTTACAAGGTTTCAAGAGGGAGTTTAGTTTAAGACTATGGAGAGGGGGGTAGCTAGGGGGAGAAAGAGTCCCCAATTAATAGTTTTCATCTTGTCTAGATGCGTCTGGTGAAAAGAGATGAGGATAAGATTCGTACAATTCAATAGTGAATAATTGTTATCATGATTAATTGCGACTGTCACAATTGTAAAGGTAGAAGTTTTGTAACAAAAACAGGGGAGAAGAACACAAGCAGAATGCAGGACCTTATCCAGAGAAGCATCAACACCAGAGATGGAGGCAGAAATGGGGACATAGAGAGAGGGAGCAGCTGAGGACTCTAGATTCATGGGAAGAGAGAGACTGAGAGCTGGTGGCCAGGAGGCAGGCTTGCAGAATGTGCCCTTTTGAGGTGTAAATTAAAAAAGAAGAAGAAGTAAAAGTCCCCAAGTATGGTGGTCTCCTTTGTATCCTTTTCTAAGAACACTGAAACAAAGCTCTGTGGAATGTATACACTCATTCAGACATACTCACACAGTTTTTCACAAAGTAAAAGCATGTTAGTTACACAGGTCTGTAATTAATTCTCTCTCTCTCTCTTTTTTTTTTTTCTAGTTAGCAGTGTGCCTTAGAGATTTCTCCAGATCCCTGCATTGTGAAGGAGCCACAGTCTGTTTAACCACTGATGGCACTTAACAACAGCAACAGTATTCCACTAAGAAACCCTGGTGACCCTGTGGTCTAGGCATTGAATTGAACTGAAAACCTCCAGGTCAGCAGTTCAAACCCACTAGCCACTCCATAGGAAAAAGCTAAGGCTGTCTGCTCCTGTAAAGATTTATAACCTCAGAAACTCTCTACAGGGCTACTCTGAGTCAGAATCGGCTCGATGCTAGTAGATTTGGTTTTTGGCTTAGTGTTCCATGACAAAGGTGTGCCATGATGCATCCCAAACCAAATCCACTGCCACTTCAGTTAGTTCCAGGCTTTTACTATCTTTGAAGTGAATGTTGTTACTGTTATTATGTGCCATTGAGTAGATTAGAACTCACAACAACCCTCTAGTGATGCTATAGAGTAGAACTGTCCCCTACGGTTTCTGAGGCTATGTATCTTTACGGAAGCTGGCTGTCATACTGTTCTGCCGCAGAATGACTGGCGAGTTGGAAATGCTGACATTTCAGTTAGCAGTTGAGTGTTTAACCACTGTATAACCAAGGCTGAAAGTAATGCTCTCCCATATATGTTTGCACGCCCCCCCCCTGCCCCCGCCAACCTGAGGTTTGAAGTCTGGGGCACTGGGACGATTCACTGGTGATCTCTCCTCCCACCCCCATGCAGGAGATAACCCTGCTTCCTCCAAGTGTTAAGCCTGCCAGGGACTCAGTAAGACCCCTAGAGGCTAAAAATAAACAGGTGAGAGCCTTGGTCCACATAAACCCATTGCATTTGGGAGTTATGTGACCACATGCCCTGGTTTGGGGGTGAGGTGGTAGCAGTTCTCCAGCACTCCATTCCCCCAGCTGCTCCTCCTTATTCTTCCACTAGCAGTGGGATCCCCTGGGGCAGGGGCCCCTAATATAGCCCTGGCAGGCCTCAGAGGCCAAACTGAGAGAAACGGTCTTTGTGGGTTCATTTCCAGACAAGGGGGAGCTCCTGGGCCTGGTCTCTGGGGTCTGGGCGACCACTCAACTGCTTTTCTGTCCAATTGCATCAAACTGATGAGAACCTAAAAAGCTCTAAAATTGAAGCAGGAAAATTGGATCTGCTATTGATTCTCGTCACTTGGGTGACTTTTGGTGACCCATATTAACCACAATTCAGCCAAGAGTAACTGCCCTGAGACAGAAAGGCCGGGGGTGGGGTGGGGGTAGGGATAACTGCAGAGGTAAGAGAGCCAGTGAGGCTGGGGTGGGGAGGGTGAGTGACCCTTCCTTGGCCCCCAGCAAACTGCAGGAAAAGATTCACTGACAGGAGAAAAGTGGTCAGAGGAGGATGGCCGTCCTTAGCACTGGCCTGGGGAAGCAATGTCACATCGTTTTGTGCCTTCTCCTCTCTGTAGTTCCAGTAACCCCCACTGTGTGCAGGGCTTGTTAACGTGGGCAAGTCCTGTTCCAAAACAAGGGTCCAAGGTCAGATCCGTCAGGGCCTTAGACGGTTCATAGACAGTTGCTGCTGGTGCTGAATGCTGTGGGGCTGTTTCCAACTCAGAGCAACCCTGTAGAGTGTTTGTGAGGGTGTCAGTCTTTATGGGAGCAGAAAGCTTCATCTCTCCAGACAAGTAGCTGGAGGATTCTGTTAGCACCCCAATGTGTAACACACTACACTCCTAGGGCAACTCCCCACTACTGAACATTTTGACCAAAGATTCCATAGAAGAATCCTGATTGAAAGCGAGAAAATACAGAACAGAATTTAAACTTTTCATAAAACCCAGATTCTGGAGCTATTGAGGCTGGATAAATCCCCTAAAACTATTGCCCTGAGATCATCTTTAAGCCTCAAACCTAAAATTTCCCCTGAAGCCTTCTTAAAACCAAACAGTACTTTAACTTAGTAAGTAAATAATGTCTGCCTTGGGCATCGTGCCCTTTTAAGAATTATCTACCTAGGATCAATTGAAAAGATCAACCTGAAAGATTTGGTAGGAAACTTAGAGGGCAGTGAATTGATGGGGGAGGACCAATTCAGAAAAGGAGATGAGGATACTTGGTACAACTTGGACACGTGATCCACGTCACTGGATATCTAGAAACTGTTGAATCAGTATATGTACTGCTGTGGATATTTTCCATGACAATAACAGCTAACACCAATTACATATGTATTTTAGAGAGGCTGGTACTTCCTAAGCCTGGCTGTGGGTCAGAATTGCCAGAGGGAGTCTGGTTGTTCTTGTTTGGGTGGCCCCAAGCATGAACATTATAAGAAATTTTCCAAATTCAAGATCAGGTTCTCAGGGGATGGCAAAGAGGCCCTGGGCACCACTGGTCTCCCTCACTTCCATTGTCACTGTCTATCTCGTCTGTATCCTAATTCCCATGTGTTGACTGTAAGATGTACTGCAGCTTTATGTACCTCTAAGAAAAATACTGCCTATCATGATAAGACAAGCCATAAAATATAAGATGCCTCCCAATTTCACCGAATCCACAAAAGAATGATATTGTAGGCGTAGCCTTAAGTCTTTGCACATGTTTATGTGGCCCTGGGGTCCTGGTGGTCTGGCCCCTGCCCATGTCTCCAGCCACAGCCCCAAACCAAATCTCCTTCGTTGTGTTCCTGCTCTTTAGCTGCTTTCTTTTAGGCCCTCACATCCTCCTCCCCTCCCACCACAGGACCTTTGCACAGGCTGTACCTTCCACCTGGAACACTCTTCTCTTTTTTCTTAGCCTACTTCTCTTTCCCAGCTGAACTCCATCTCCACTTCACTGGGGAAGCCTGCCCTGTCCATCTTTGCTAGGTCAGTCCTTCCACCACCTCTACTATGCTTCCTGGTGGCACCTCCATGATGCTGGTCCCAGTTGTGATCTCACCTGATGATGTGTGGGTTGATAATGAATGTTAAACTCTTTGATCGAGTGTAATAAGTCTCATGTGAGTAGAGACTGGCTGCTTGGTCTCCTGTTGAGTCCTTTGCACTTAGCTCTGTATCTGGCAGGCAGAGATATGCAGCATCCCCACCAACATAGGACTGCAGGCTTCAGTGCCTTGGAGGGACAACGTCGTAGGCGAGGCCTGGGTGAAAGACATCTGACTTGTCAGTGTAGTCATGAGGATGGACCATGGTGGCTGATGCACATGCCTGCATGCAGGGCAGTTGTCCTGGCTGCTCACTCCAGCTTCCTCATGGGGTCTAGGCCAATAGAGTTCAGTCCTGCTTTCCTGCTCTTCCCCCAACCACTTCCACCATCATTTACTCAGGAAACTCAACTGAAGACAAGCCCAGCAGAGGTTGGAGACCACCTGTCCAGGACTGGCCAATGAGAGACATTGGACAAACCTCCACCATCTCTGAGCCTCAATTTCTTCGTCTGTAAAATGGGGATGATAAGACCAGCTTTATAGAGTGCTAATGAGGGACAGCCGAGGCGATGGACTTGACTGACTGCTTGTAAGTTTCTGTGTCATGGGAAGTACTTAGCACATGGTCTGACACTGTTAAAGCGCTGTTATTATCCCCCTGTCGGGTAGAAGGGGAGGGTCTTGCCCCTAGAGCCTGCTGAGCTCTCATCGACCGGGCTGCCCGCATTGATCAGGCCAGGACCCCCTTGGGAACCTCTTCTGCCTGGGCAGGCCACCTCTGCCCTTGGGTGACTGCCCTTTACCAAGTTCATGGTCTGGAGCAGCAGACCAGCTGGACCTCCCGCTAATGAGCTCCTGGCCCTGCTCAGACCAGCCCCTCCCGTCCTCCATAGATCCTGACCTTCCTGGGAAAGCCCCCTTTCCATTTCACCTCTGTGGCCACAATGCCGCTGTCTGCTCTGAGTCTTCCTGTCTTGGCTGGTCTCAACAGCAGCCTCTGGACAACACCCTCACCCCCACCCCCCACCCTTCTTACCACCACATGTGTGTTTCAGAGCCAGCGCTGTGGAGCCAGATGATCTAGGTTCCAATCCCAAATTTGTCCCTTACTGTGTGACCTTGGACAAATTACTTAGCAGCCCTGTGCCCCAGTTTCCCATCTGTAGAGAGGAGACTGGAATACCCAACCTCATAACTCATAGGGCTGTTGGCATGAGACTGAAATTTTGATGACAGTGCTCTGTGTGAAGTCCACCACCCAGTCCCCTGGACACAGTCTACACTCCTGGCACCTGAATCCCTACAGGACTTCCTAGTCCACCACCCAGTCCCCTGGACACAGTCTACACTCCTGGCACCTGAATCCCTACAGGACTTTCTAGTCCATCCCTGGGGTCATTCCTGGCTCCCTGGCCTCCTCTAGCTCTGGCGGTGCATGTCTGAGCCTGGGCACTTACCCTGAAAGAGCTGTGATTTTTCTCTTTCTAGAAGGGTACTCCAGGAATCCTGGTGTGGCTCTGTAGACTCAGCACTGGACTGGGAACCACAAGGTCAGCAGTTCAAACCCATCAACTGCTCCTCAGAAACCCTATACACGTTCATTATGAGTCAGAACTGATTCAACGACACTTAAGAACAGCAACATAGGCTTGGCACTGTAGCATCAGCACTGGACTGTGAACCACATGATCGACAGTTCAAACCCACCAGCTGCTCCTTGGAAAGCTTTTACAGGGTTGCTATGAGTTGGAATCGACTCGATGGTATTTAAAAACAACAGATGGGTACAACCTGTTCCCCTGATGCCCTGCCCCCAAACACACACACAGCCCAGGCATGCCTGGGGCTGTGCCTCAATAGTCTCTCTTCTAAGGAAACCAAGTTCAAGGTATGCAGCACGGGAGATGCTGAAGAACAGCAATGCCCAGGATTCCACTGTCAGAAAAGTGCCCCCCAGGTCTTTCTGTTTAACAGAGGAGAACTGCGCCAAGAGATGACACCATGAAAGCTCTGTGGAGCAGTTCTCTGACACACAGGGGGTCACCATGAATCATAACTGACTCATTGGTAATGATTCTCCACAAGGAGTCAGCGACTTAGTGGAAGGGGTATGTAAACGATAAATAACAAGGCCTGGTAGTATTTTTCAGACAATGGAAGGGCCAGGCTTTTCCAAGAGCCAAATGTGAACCTGGGCCCCCACACCAGGTGACAACCACAGATCTCATTATCAGAGTGGTTTGCAGCGAGGACACTCAGCCCACCCACTTCACTGGATGAGCATCAGCACCCTCACTCTAGTCTCTCCACAAAAAGTACCACCTCCCAGATGCTTTTCAACATCCCACCTCAATTCTCATCCACAGGTGGTATGAAAGGCTGCCTTGGGAAATTCTTTAGTGCTTCCCTCAAGGGATGCAAGGACATAGCCCCACCATCACTGAGCACCCCCCCCCCCCC
>NW_006408565.1:12905105-12930863 GCF_000296735.1 Chrysochloris asiatica | reverse complement strand
GGGGGGGGCTTCCTCCTTCCTTACACAGCCAGTGATGTAACTGACCATACCTTCCTTTTCGCTTTGGCAATTGGGAAGCTCAAAGCCAACTTGATCAAAAGTCTTGTGCCTAAGGGGTTATTCCTCTGTGAGTTTAACTCCTGTTTCTATTTGTCTGTTCCTGCTTCCTGAATCTCAGCTTAGTCTAGCCTCCCTTCCTTCCTTATTTCCTTCATGCTTTTCTCCATCTTTCCTTCTCATTCTTTTCTTATCTCTATCCTTTGTCTTTTTGTCCTTTCTTCTGCTGATATTCAACAATTGTTTTGTTGTTGTTGTGAAATGCAGTCCTGTGGGGTCTGACCTACAGCGACCTTGTATAGGGTTTCCAAGGAATAGCTGGTGAGCTTGAACCACTGACCTTGCAGTTCAAATGACTTTGCAGCCTGCTAAAATAACCCACAGTGCCACACCAGGGCTCTAACAATTACATGCTTCTATAAAATAAGAAGATTGACATTGTGTGCTCGGTCTCTGTTCCTTAGACATGTTATGTGCCATGGAGTTGGTTCCGACTCATAGCGACCCTACATAGGGTTTCTGAGGCTATAATCTTTACGGGAGCAGAACGCCTCATCTTTCTCCCGCGGATCAGCTGGTAGTTTCGAACTGCTGACCTTGCGGTTCACAGCCCGATTCATAACCACTACGCTACCAGAGCTCCCTAGACATAGCAAAGGAAAAAGATACATGCAAGAAACACTCCAGACATACTTGAACTATTCTAATTATTCTCAGCAAGGGCACACTTCCTGGGAGTCTTGTCTTTCAGGGGTCTGAGGAAGTTTCCCTGGGGGCACAGCTCTGGGAGCTGTGATTTACCCAGAAAGCAGAGGCTAAAGTGGTCTCAGTACATCATGGATGATAAGGTGTGTGTATTTGTGATAAATATGAAATCCTCGTTGAAGAAGACTCAGAACAAGCAGAATCTCACCACTGGGAATGACTTTCCTAGATGATTCTAGAAGAATCTAGATGATTCTCTTCCTGGGAGAAGCACCCACCATGACTCCTCTGTTGTTGTTATTGTGTGCCTTCAAGTCAGTTCCGACTCATAGCGACCTTGTATAGGGTTTCCACGACTTAAAATGTTTGTTTGGGTGGGGTGTGGGGAGGTGGGGGAGAAAACCAGAAGCTGAAGTTGGGAGGGGAGAGGAGGCAGGGACATCACTGGAAGGGGCAAAGGGTACCAGGAAAATTCTAGTTTTGGTTTGGTTTATGGCCTTGAGCAAGTCTCTTTACCCCTCGCAGCCTCAGTCTCCCTCTCTGTAAAAGGACAGTGATGGGCTCAACAAGGGCCCTGCCCACTCAGAAATGCATGCCTTGGTACGGAACCACGGAGGTGGTCAAATGGAAGCTTCCCTCTCCATAGGCTTCCTAGCCAAGTCCAAGACCAGGCTGTCTCTTGAGAGCTCTTTCATCACCCTCCCACCCCGCCACCTCCCCCATACACAGTGGAGCCCCCAGCCCTTGCCTGCCCTCCCCAAGAGTGGGAATGGCGACATAGAGTCGTTGACAAGCCATTAGGGCCTGGCTTCCCTGCCCCCAGCGCCCACCCTCCCCTCCTGCTCCATCATAGATTTAATGAGGTTGTATTACCTTAAAAGCCAATGGCCCCCCTGCTCCAGGCTCCCCAGGGAGGACCCCTGATGGAAGCAGGACCCCCACAGATGGGGGCAGCTATAACTGGGAGAGTTGGCCAGAAAAGTCCTGAGGGTGGGGGCCTTGCCTGCCCCAGCCTCCAGGCTCTATTTCTCAAAATGAGGGTTAAGCTCAGAATATCTTTCAGGTCAAATACCACTCAGTCAGCCTCAATTCCTATGAAGGAGTCTGTCCTGTCATTTGATCCCAAATACCATGTCAAGGGGGTGAAGCAGTAGGAAAAAGTGATGGAAGAAAAAGCTCTGAGTCCCGGACTTGGCCTTGGCCATAATTGGCTGGCTGACTTTGGTAAACGTCTTCCCCTCTCTTTGGTAAGCAGTGTCCAGATAGGATGAGATGTGCAAGAGACTTACTGGGGAAAGAGTCTGGAGGAGGGAGCAGGCACAGGCAGGCAGGGCTCCTAGACACAGATGCAGGTCTGTCCACTGTGGAAGGAGGGAGGGAGGAAGGGGAATTCAGCAGGAAGGGTCTCAGATTCAGCACAGTGCTGAGAAAGCCCCAGTCTGGCCAGCATGGGGCCCTGCCATGCTCAGGAGTCGAGATGGCTGGGCCGGTGGGGAGCATGGTCCTGTGTGTGCATGAATGGTAGACCCAGTGGGATGTCTGAGAGCACCCCTCTCAGTGCTCCCTGCTGTAGAGGCTTCTGTGAGAGAGCTGAGCGGCATGCCTCTAAACCACCACAGTGAGGCCCAGCTCCCACCTTGATTGTGGTGGGACACTGGATGAGCTGCAGTATGACGAGAAGCCGTGTGTTGACTATGCCCTGTGCATACCCAGAGAAGGGGCTGACGGTGAGGGATTCAGAAAGACTAGAGGAAGGTCACTCCATCAGCCTGGGCACCAACTCCAGGGCCAGGCCAGCAAGCTGGACCTTATGCTGTAGGATCCCTGCCTGTCTGCACCTGCTCCTTCCTCTGGACTCTTTTCCCCAGTAAGTCTCTTACACATCTCATCCCACCTGGTCACTGCTAATCAGAAGGCCCCAAAGAGAAGGGAAGACATTTACCAAAGTCAGCCAGCCAATTATGGCCAAGGTCAGGTTCAGGACTCAGATCTTTTTCTTCCATTGAAAGCTAAGAGGCAAACTAAGGCTGGAGTAAGGTGGGCTTCAATGGCTGGGGAAGGTAGTCGGGGCTGTTCTGTGAACACTGGAAGCCACTGGGGAGGTCTGAGCCGCAGATCCAGCTGGGCCTTACTGGTTTCCATTGTCTGACCAGGCAGATCCTAACGGGAGAGCCTGGAACTGGACAGTGACTGCCAGGCCAGGAGCCGAAGGCATTTCTGTCAGTTGGCCCCTCTGACCAGAGGGTTTTTCCACCCTCCACCAGGCCTGTCTGGCCTCCTCAGGAGATAGCCCTTACTTCTCCATTCTCTAACAGGCCGGCTGGTGTGTGGTGGGAGAGCAGCCCCCAGACTCAGGCTGTGGGACTCACCACCATGGCCACACTCCCCTGCCCAACCTCGGCCCCTGGTTCCCCTTTTCAAAGTCACGTCAGAAAGCAGGCCCGACTTCCCACGTTAACTGCCTTTCTCTGGGACCTTTGCTGCCCCAGCATGCCCTATAATCTCCACTCAGACCTCCCTGAGCCCCTGGACAACCCCCTACACCTTCCTCCCCATGACAACCATTTATTAAGCACTTATTATGCACAATTAGACCTGGCAGTACAGTGATTAAAGCGCTCAGCTGCTAACCATAAGGTTGGTGGTTGGAACACACTAGCTACTCTGTGAGACAAACATGTGGCAGTCTATTTCCATCAAGAAGACAGCCCTGGAAACCCTTTGGGGCAGTTCCCCTCTGTCCTATAGAGTCACCATGCGCCAGGATCAACTGAATGGCAATTGGTACAAACAGTTAAACGCTAGGCTACTAACCTAATGGTTGGTGGTTTGAGTCTATGCAGACGTACCCCAGAAAAAAGGCTTAGTGATCTACTTCCCAAAACTCAGTTATTAAAAACCTTGTAGAGCACAGTTCCGCGGGAGAAAGAGGAGGCTTTCTGCTCCTGTAAAGATTTACGGCCTCGGAAACCCTGTACAGGGTCACTATGGGTTGGAACTGACTCCATGGCACATAACAACAACAGAGCACAGTTCTACTCTGACACACATGGGACCGCCATGGGTCCACAGTCAACTCAGCAGCATCTGGGTTTGCTTGTTTTTAAATTGTGTGTCAGGGACTGTGTTGAATGTTTTCCTGGAATAGCTCATTGGATTCCTATGGCAGCTTTGTGAATTATATCCTTTTGTTCATATTTTATATATGACGAAACGGAGACTCAGAAGTACACCACCTCTACCACAGATAGTGGTGGAACTAGGATTTGAACCCAGGTCTCTCTGATCCAAAAGTTACTATAAATAGGTTTATTTATAGATAATTACCTATCAGATCTTTCCCTTTTTGACTTTGGAAAGCGTATTTTAAATATATATATATAGCTTAAAGCTCATACAAGCGGTAAGGGTTGCGTAGGAAGGGAGAGGAGGAATCTTGGGCTCTGAAGGTTGAACAACTTAGGCCTTCAGATGGGAGCCTGGTTCTTGGTCAACTGCCATAGGACACCAGAGGCCAGCAGCAGGAAACCAGGGCCATGTCCCCAACCCTTTAGTTGCCCCAACTCAAAGAGTGAACTGAGCAAGACAGAAAGCAGAAATGTTCTCTCTGGTTGGGGGAGTAGAGGGGACAGACCCCATCAACAGAGGTATAGGCTGCCCAGAAGCTTCTGGGAGCTAAAACATGAGGAGAGCCCCTCAGGACACATTTTAGGGGTTCTTTTATAGCCTTTCTTTAAGAAACAAATTAAAACAAAAACTTGTTTCCTGCTTAATTATAAAAGGGATGATTCTCATTGTAAAAGATACCTACTCTTCAGGCAGTGAGTAAAATCCACCAAGTCAGTTTTCCAACTCATCTCTAACCCTTCTCAGAAACAGCTTCATCTTGGGCATCCATTGGATCTGGAATCTTCTGGACCTTTTAATACTTAGTCAGTTTTTTTGTTTGTTTAAAAATAGAATTAGGGATAGTAGTCACAATTACATTTTTTACTTAATAAGTCTGATGATAAAGTATATAGTAACAGTATACAGTTTGGGCTCATTCTGTTGAAGAGTTGAAGATGACTGTTGGATTTTTCTGGAATGTGTGGGGTCTTCTGTTCACTAGTACTGGCACAACTCCCTTCCGATTGTGCTGTTCTTACAAGCAGAGCTGCTGTGAACACGCTCCAGGAGGTCTGATGTTGACAAAGGTGGAGGCAGAATGTCTGCACGTAGGAGCACAGACAGAGCTGGTGTCCATCTTGGCCACATCCATCTCTCTGAAGTTTGGTTTTCTCACTTGGAAAGTGGGAGTAATAGCAGTGTGCCCAACTTAGAGGGTCCTTGTGAGCACCAAGCATGAAGCCTGTAAAAGAGTGCCTGGCATTAGAAGGGGCCAATAGCTGTGGCTGCTATCCCTAGAAGTGGGATGGCTAGGTCAGGGTTTGTGCCTTTTTCAGATTTATCAGGCTTTGCCAAAGAGGCCCCCTTCTTGCTCCTACAGCTGTAAGGACATTGTTGTTATTGGGTGCCGTTGAGTGGATTCTGACGCATAGTGACGCTATAGAACCGAGTAGAACTGCCCCCCAGGGCTTCCTAAACTGTCATCTTTAAGGAGTAGACTGCCAAGTCTTTCTCTGTCTGACTGACTGGTGAGTTCAGATAAGGAACCTTTCAGTTAGCAGCCCAGTGCATAACCATTGTAACCTGGCACCTCCTAGATAACTCTAGGAGTTGGACTGCCTGTAGTGTGGAACTGCCTTCTTCTTCCAGAAGGTTAATAAGAATGTCTAGAATCACAAATCAACTCACAGGGCTTCATGCTGCCTTTTACCACAAGCTTACTCAACCACCTCTGCAGAGAGCTACAGACACCCAAATGTTGTCAATTACCTAGAAACCCACACCCCACACGCACCCACAGGCCCCATCTTCCATCTACCAAGTTAACTTTCCCCACTGACAATCCCTTTCACAAAAAGCTTCACTTGCTGTGATGGTCAGGCAGACCTACCTTGATAACTCATCTGCCACCTGCTCAGCTGGGTCTCTGTGGCCCCTCCAGCCTTGTTTTCAGGCCCAGGACTCAGGTGAGCCAAGCTGTCACCTTGAGAGCTTCCTTAACTTTTGCACCCCGGACTCCTTGCTTGCCTCACCCTAGTCCTGGCCCTATTCAGTTTTCTTATCTGCAAAATGGGAGTTCTAACTACAGCCTAGAAACCTCAGGGGGTGGTTCCAAGGAACAAATGAGAGAGAGTAGGGCATACAATGGGGCTTTGCAAACTTTTGGATGCTGGGTTCGGGGTTATCTTTTTTATTTATATTCTTTTTTTAATTATTTTTATTTTTTAATGTTTTATTGTGAATTATGTGATAGTTTACATGGGAGAACATTAGCATTACATTCATTCTATGGTATGTTTCATTGCCATGGTTACAATCCCCTCCATGCCCACCCCTCCCCCGGTCGTCAGCATACAGCCCATCTCCCTCTCTGGGTCTAAAGTCCCCAGCTGCTCCATCTTTCCACGTCATCATCTCTGCCTCCATCTCTGGCGTCACTGCTTCTCTGGGTAGGGTCCCGCTCTCCGCTCTTCTCCCTTCATGGTCCCAGGGACCTCCACTCCTAGACTGCAAAGTTAATCACTTCCCTCCGTGCTACAAAACATCTACCTTTACATTTCCAACCCTCATAATCAGTCCTGATAACAATTATTCACTATTGTATCACAAGAGACCTATCCGCATTTCCTTTCATCAGCCCCACTTAGACAGATTGGATACTACTCAGTGGAGAGTCTACCATTCTCCATGCCCTCTGGATCTAGGTTCCCTCTTGAAAGCCAGTTACTTCTTGCCTTTGTAACAGCCCCCCCACCAACTTTGGGTAGCCAATGTCCAAGTTGCCCATCCCTGTCTACTCTGTGTATGGAGGGGCTGGGAATGATCCTTGCTGTAAAGATTTGTTCCCTCTTTTGAACTACTGCATCCATAGGTGTAGGTCAAGTTCATCAAATTGTATCAGATTACTCTTTTTTTCCTCATCTTTCCTCTTCTAGTTGAGCTCTGATCATCCAGTCGTTGAAGCCAGGTCAAGTGGGTATTTTCTGCAAGTGTGGGTGTTCTTGTGCATGTGCCCTCTCTTCTTATCAGCTGGACAATTCACTCTCCACTCTAGTCCTCTGTGGCTATGTCACTGACTCTGGGCCGAAGAGTCCCCAGGTCTTGCCACACTGCTGGCCAACCAGGTCTCCACAGGAGTCTATTGAACGTTGTAGGGCTTAGCTCGCAGCTTCATTGCTATTTTTCCTGCACTTCCCCTTAAGGTGACGAACGTGGTCACCAATTAGAGTGTGTATTCCCACTGAGTCTTAGTCTTGGAAGGGGGTTTTGCTCTGAGGGGACCTGACCACTTGCCTTGATGTCTCCTGGGCAAGCAACTTGCTTGTTCTTGTAGTAATCATCTGATCTGCCTATATTGTTTCGTATTTTTCCTGTTGGTCTTTCTTTCAAGAAGTATCTTCTGTTCTTCTAGCTGCTCCAGGATGGTCTCCTGGGGTTATCTTTTAAGTAAAGTGGATATGGGGTATGTGATGATAAATACTTGACTGTGAGCCACAATTCAATTGGCAGTTCAAGCCCACCAACCACTCCATGGGAGAAAGATGAGGCTTTTTGCTCCCACAAAGACGTCCCGCCTCGGAAACCCTACACAGGGTCACGATGAGTCTGAACTGACTTGACAGCACTTACCAACAACAACAACAAGGTTGGCGGTGGGCCAGGAAAGGGAGACTCTGGAGGTATTCATTCAGAAATCCAAACCCAGGACCGCTGTCCCAGGAGGTACCTGCAAGGTTCTGAGAGAGTATGCTCTAAGGATGTGTGTTTGGTGGCAGATGGAGGGCAGCAGGTTCACTTCAGACTTTGGAGAGAACCACAAGCCTCTATCTCTGGGCACAACCAGCCCCTTCAGGTTTTGTGAGGTTTAAAACCAATGACAGGTAAGTTAGAGGATGGTGTTGCTGACCCATCCAGTTTCCAGTCTGTAACCAGGCCAGGTGGAAGGTCAGTGCCTCAGACGGAGATACAACAAGCAGAGCCTGGTGTGGGGAAGAGGGTACAAGATGTCATTGTCTGAATATTTCAGTTTCTGTTTCTCTCAAACCCTGTTCCCGCTCGTGACTTAGATCAGGAGCATCCTAGAACGCTGATGGACTCTGGGTGGACCAGGCTGCAGACTCCCCCTGACCCACCCTGCACCCACCCCACACCTGCCCCTCCTTCTAGTCCCCCTCCCCCAGGATGGTGACAGCTGGACCTGGCCCCATTAACACCATTTGTACTAACAGCTCTGAGTCTGGGGGTGGGGATGGTGCTGATGGGCTCCCCTGGGGCCCACCCCTCTTTGCTAAATAGACTTCACCATCCCCACCACAGTGGCCATAGTCATCCCCACCCCTTCCACCTCAGAGTCCTCAGCCAACCCCTGAGGCCCTTCTGGCATCTTGGCTCTCACCCCTGGGCAGCCTTGGGGCCCAGGGGTCAGCCCAGTATCACAACAGCAACAATTATAATAAAGCTGCTACCATGTTGAGGGAAGCTGTCAGTGTGCTAGGCAGCTGCTGGGCACTACGTGTATTCGGGAACTTGTTGCACCCTCTCACCAGTTCTGCAGACATATTCACTATACCCGCTTGATAGCTGAGAAAACTGCGGAAACTCTGAAGAGTGGACTTTTCCAGAAGTAAGTCTGGAGACAAGATGAAGAGTTTATTGAGAAAACACTAGTAGGAAACACTAGAGTCCTGGTATGGTGCCATAGCACTGAACTGCAAGGTCAATTTGAATGACAAGGTCAGCAGTTCAAACCCACCAGCCGCTCCTTGGAAACCCTATACAGGGTTGCTATAAGTTAGAACTGACTCAACTGCACTTAACAACAACAGCAAGTAGAAAACACTGCTAAGGAAGAGGGGAAGTGAAAACAAGTTGTAAAAGGGTGAGCCATCAACAGATTACCACTGCAGGAAATGGGTGCTCCATCACCCCAAAAACTCCAGGAGACAGTGTAGAACATTCCTCAAAATTATTCCAGCTGAGGAGTTAGGAAACAATCACACTCCAGCTTTTCTAGCCTGGTCTGTAAACCTCTGTCTCACACACTCAGCCAGAAAAAGCCCAGCCCAAGTCATAGAATTCACCGTAAGGATGTGCCAAGAGGACATAGGCCAGGCATCTGCAGGGTCTTTACTGAGGCACAGAGAGGGATAGCCACTAGTTCCAGGTCACTCAGCAGAGAGACAGCAGAGCCCAAACTCAGATGGTGAGTGAAGGTGTGAATGAATGGATACAACAAGCCAACAGTATCACAAACATTCACTCTTAGCAGCCCCCATCCTTTCACCTCCTCCCACACTTGCAACCACCAAGTTCCACAGAAAGACGTCAGAGTCACCGCCTGCTGCCCATGGGCCCACAACTGCATTTAAATCATCTGTGCTTTGCCAGTATGCGCCCACTGTAAGACTTTACATAAAAACCCCAGAATTTCATCTTCTCTTGAAGAATCAGGAGCTCTGGCAAAATGCAGCCCACCTTCATGCAGGGTACTGAGAAGCCCCCAGGACCAGGCATGGACTGTCCAGTGGCCCACAGTCTCCAGTACCCCCTCCTGTCTCCCTGACACCAAGGCCTGTGCCAGTAGTCACCTTTCAGGTGACACTGTGGATGCATCTGCACTTGAACAGAAGATACCTGGGATTGGAAACCTGGAGCCCTGCGTTCTGACTTGCTGTGTGATCTTAGGCAAGTCTCTCTCCCTCTCTGTGACTCAATTTGCTCTTTTGGGAATTGAGAGTCCCGAAAGTGATCTAAGAGCCCTTCTTGTCCACAATGCACCAGATGGATAGAGAAGGAGCAGGCCTTCCTTGGAAGGGTCTTTGTCCAGGCATTAGAAGCAGTGTGTTCCAGGGACTCCAGAGGGTCTGGCAGGGGCCTGCCACCCCTCTACAGTCACACATGGGTTCCGCAAAACAGTTCCCCCACAATGGGGACGTCTCTTCACTTTGATAGGTCCCTGCTTGAGCACATCTCTCAGGCAGGTGGCAGGCAGAGGAGCTGGACACGAGTCTCTTTCCTGGTCAGAGAAGCTGCTGCTGCAGACAACACCACCCTCCACAGTAAACCTTGAATACCTGCAGCTGGCGTGGACACCAGGTACCTGAAGGAGTTCTAGTGTGGCACTGGGGGGTAAGCACTGGACCACAACATCGGCAGTTCAAACCCACCAGCCTCTCCTTGGAACCTCTACTTAACAGCACATAATAATAACCTGAAGGAGTCCTGGTATGGTGCTGTAGGATAAGCACTAGACTGCTAGCTGCAAGGTCGGTGGCTCAAACCCACCAGCTGTTCCTCAGAAACCTATACAGGGTCGCTATGAGTTGGAAATGACTTAAGGGCACTTAATAATAAGAAGGTTAAGTTGGAGGAGAATACTGAACGTGCCATGGGCTGCCAAAAGAACCAATAGATCTGTTTTGGAAGAAGTATAGCCAGAGTGCTCCTTAGAGGCCAAGATGGCCAAACTTCATCTCTCATATTTTGGACATACTGTCAGGAGGGTACAATCGCTGGAGAAGGATGTCATGCTTGGTAAGATGGAGGGTCAGAGAAAAAGAGGAAGACCCCCAACGAGATGGATTGGCAAGGTGGAAGCATTGATGGGCTCAAGGGTGGCAGCGGTATTGAGGTTGGCCCAGGATCGGACATCGTTTCGTTCTGCTGTGCATGGGGTTAGTATGAGTCAGTTCTGACTCGATGGCACCTGACAACAACAACAACAACAATAAGAAGAACAACCTGAATGGCAGCCCCCCAGCCCATCCTACAGGGTAGGATAGCACTGAGCAGCTCCCCCCTGAGAAGCCTCCCAGGCCACTGGTGGTGAGATTCTGAGTCATTGTCCTCTGATCTCAACCCAAACACTTCCAGTGCCTCCCTGTGCCTCGCACAGTGCTGGCAGGCTAATGGGTCACATTGTAACATGAGCTGCCCGTGTGGCCCTGCAAGACCCCCAGCTCTTTTGTGGACCGACCCCTTCTTGATGGAGCTGCTATAAGAGTTAGACACCAACAAGGACAACGCATATTCACTGAGAGCTTTTTATGTGACATTGTGAGTGACATGTGCCGCCTCCTACTCCTCACACCCACAAGGACACCCACCCCCACACTCCCCACACCTGCCCACTTTCTAACACACAAAGTGGCCACATCATCGCAGCCAGAGCCCACACTCGGCCCACCCCCATCACACTCACGTACACACCCAGCCCTCCTCCTCTCCTCTTCTCTCCCCTCCTCTCCCTGTTCCTCTCCCTCCTTCTCCTCCTCCTCCCCCTCCCTGCGGCCAGCCATGCTCCAAACATGCCCTGCGGTGGCAGCCCCATGGCGCTCTGTGGGGCTCCCTGAAGCCACAGCCTGCCCTGACTCCCACAGCCAAATCGAGTCAAAGACCAATTAATATTCTGATACCTGTGGCCAGCTGAAGTGATGTAGAGCTGATGATTTCTTTTTCCATTTTACTCCAACTGTGGTTTCATTTTTTCCCAGTCCTCCTTCGGTCAGTGGTTTTAGGGGCACTAAAGTTCACTTTTGTGGGTAACCTGCACTGTTAGCTGTTGATTTAATTAACTCAGCCTTTCTCTTTCTTGACCAGAACAAGGCCAGCTGGGCTGCCTCACAGACACCCATTTGGACAGCCAACGGGTCGGAGGCGGCTGGCGGGGAGAAGTGTGTGGTCCCTGGCAGATACTCACCAGCCTTGGGCCATTGCTGACCGCTGGGTGTTTTCAAAAGTACTTCTGAGCCACAATCTCATGAGGCTCAAGAGGATTTTGTTCCCATTTGACAGGTGGGGAAACCGAGGCTCAGAGGTGTGAACAGAATTACCCATCACAGATAGTGATGGGCAGTGCTAGCCAGGTGTGTCTATTTCCATGACCCTCTAGGATCAGCACTGGACTGTGAACCACAAGGTCAGCAGTTCAAACCTACCAACTGCTCATCAGAAACCCTATACATGGTCGCTATGAGTCAGAACCGACTCGACAGCACTTAACAACAACAACTTCTTTGGAGAGACTATCCCTCCAGAGTCCTGGGGTGCAGTTCAAATCCATCCGACACTCCTTGGAAACCCTATACAGTGTTGCTGAGTTAGAACCAACTCAACAGTACTTGATAACAACATTTATCCCTCCAGAAGGTGACCCATTGAAGGAGAGACAGGGAGAAATCTGCAGAGACACCTGAGATGGGAAAAGAGCTGGAGAGACTTCGCCCTCATGACGGAGCAGACCAGCTTTCCTCAAAAAAGTTTCTAGAGCCTTAGCACAGACCTCCCTTGGTATACTGCTGTAGGATCAGCTCTGGACTGCTAACCGAAATTCATTGGTTCAAACCCACCAGCCACTCCTCGGAAATCCTATGAATCAAAACTGACTTGTCAGAACTTAACAACAACAATAAAAAGCACAGATCTTTCAGTGGCCAGGTGAGGGGACAAGGCCTCTGCCCAGTGGAAGTCCCTGGCTGTCGGGGACCCTGAAAGACAGAGTAACCTAAGGCAGGAAGGAGAAAGAGGGAGACCAGAACAGAAGTCTGAGGAGGCTTTAGAGTTTACAGCTTACGCCAGGAGGGGCTGAGAATTGCAGGGATATTTTGTGTGACTTTGAGCAAGTGCCTCCCTCTCTAGATGCCTCAGGTACACAGGGATGTTCTCAGTGCACAGTTCAGGTCTTTCCAGCGTTTTATGGGACCCTGATTGAGAGTACCAAGGCAGAGCACTCTGCCTGGGGACAGACCCTTTCCCTTCCCAGCCCGCCTCCTCCAAGAAGCCCTCTACTTTCTCACCTATTCCCCTACCTATGCCCAGGGCTCCATGGACTTTTTTTTTGGCCACCAGGGTGAATTGTCAATTGATTTGTTATTTATCCCACTGACAACAAAGAGAGTGAAAAGGTAATAATTCTGGCCCTGGGGTAATTCAATTCCTGTAGCACCGTCAGCTACATTAACTTACTTCCTGGATCTCAATTCAATTAGAGCAACATTCCCCAGCATTAATAAATCAATACTCATGCCATTTGGATATATTTTGAATGTCTTTCATTATACATTGCAGGTCGGGGATGGCTGTTGAATTGGAAGTTAATGGGACAGGACAGGGCAGGTGGGGCTGCCTGGGGAGAAGCTCCAGCCGTTAGCTCTAATTGCTTGTGCTGCAAAAGAGGGCGTTAGTAAAACAGAGGCCTGGTTAACTGAGCCGGAGCCAGAGCCCAAGCCCGAGCCCACGGGGAGTTACAGCAAGCTGCAACTCCGGTCTCCTGTACTCATTCACGCATTCATCCATCCATCCACCCTCCTCCCATCCCTCTTCCCTCTTCATTCATCTTTCTTTTCACCGTCCTCCCATTTCTCCTGTCACCCCCTCCTTCTATCCCTTCCTCCTCCCAATTTCCTCTTCCCATCTCTTCTTCCACCCCTCTTCCCAATCTTCCTCCTACCCTTTCTCCTTACTTAGAGTTTTCTTTCCATCCTTTCCTACTCCTATCCATCCAGAACCTTTACTAGGGGCCTGCTGTATACCCCATCTCCCATCGGCTGTGGTGGCTTGCATGTTACTGTGCTGCCAGAAGAAATGCCTATCAGCAGGGTCAGCCATGATGGACAGGTTACCTTGGAGCTTCCAGACAAAGACTAGAAAGGAGAGTTGGTGATGTATTTCAGAAAACTAGCCAATGAAAGCCTTATGGATCACAATAGAACCTTGTCCAACTCTCTTGCTTTGGATACATTACTCGCCACGAGGGATCGATCACTGGAGAAGGACATCATGGTTGGTGAAGTGGAAAGCCAACTTGAGTGAGGTTAATTGGCAGGAGGCTCACTTCCTCACTGGCTATTGGCAGAATGGCTTAGTTCTTCACTAAGTGGGTCTCTCCAGATTGCTGCTTGAGTATCCTCATTACATGGCCGCTGGCTTTCCCCAGTGTGAGTGATCCATGAGAAGAATCATATACATCTTTTATGGCCTACCCTTGGAAGTCACATGTCAGCATTTCTGGCACATTCTACTGGTTATAAGTAAGCTGCCAAGTCTAGTCCAGGTGCAAAGAGAGGGAAATTGAGCTCCACCTTGTGGAGGGAGGAGTATTAAAGAATCTGTGGACACATTTTAAAGTCACCTCATCTTCCTTCACCTTTCAGAGATGCTTTCCTGATGTCGGTCTGCAAGGTCACTCAGCTTTCTCCTCACTCTTTCTCCACTCTTGATCTGCTCTGTTTTCCTCCATGGCATTTGGCATTACCTGACATCCTGTTTTAATTATTTATCTTGTTTATCATCTGCCTCTCCCCAGTACAATGTAGGCTCCATGTAATCAGATACCCCTGTCAGTTTTGTTCACTGCTGTCTCCCCCTCATTAGATAGGACCTGCCACATAGTAGGTAGTTAATAGATCATTGTTGGGTGGACCTGGAATTGAGAGGAACGCTGGCCCACCCTGTCTGGGGAATCACTCAGACTACGTGGGCACTATGGGATCTGAAGCTTCACCTTGTGTCCCAGGAGGAGGGCAGCCTAGCTGAGGGAGCAGCACTGGTCTGAGGGTCCGTTCTGGTCCTAGTTCATCTGGCCATGCATCTTCCATGTGAGACTGGACATGCCCTTTGCCCTGACCCAGCCTCAGAGTCCCCATCTGGTAGGAGTGTGTATATCTCATGCTACACAGTGTTCTGGGTCCTAAACAGATGTAGTTCCTGCCCTCCTGGGGCTGACTCTTGAGACAAAAACTACTAAGGATGTGCCCAGCTCCCATGCGCTTTTGTTCTCCTGTCAATCTTCCAACAAACACTGAATTCAAAGACCCACAGGTTCCATGTTAAGTTAGGAATGCCAAGATTTTCCTGGAAAGGCGCCACTGGGATGGGGGTGCCTGTAAAGCCAGTGGATGAGGGGGCTATAGAGAAGAAGATGCTGGCTACCCTGGACCTTTGCACGCAGCATTATTCCTCCCTCCTGGAGCTCTCTCCTCCTTCTTCACTCATATCACTGGCTAACCCCTGGGCCTCAGTTTCAATGCTGCCTCCTTCAGGAAGTCCTCCCTGACTCAGACTCCGGTTGAGGGGTTATCTGCTGCTTCCTACAGTCCCTGGGCTTCTTGAGAGAGCACTCTCCATTGGACTGTGTTTGCTCCTTTTCCATCTGTCTCCACTTAGTGTCTCCTCTGAGCACTGCAAGAACAGAAACTCAACCTGGTATTCTCAGTGCTGGCCCCACTGTCTTGATGCATGGGGACCCAGCTTCAGAGAGGTCAGGACTTTGATCGAGCTGATGATTCTCCAAACTGCAGTGTCAACCCAGGCCTATCTGTCCAGGGTGTGCTCTTTGTCTCTTTATTCCACGGATATGTGCTCTGAAGGGTTTTCCCAAACACTCTGTGTATTTTCAGAAAAAAAACCAGTTTGCTCATCTTCAGATGGAGGAACTGAGGCCATAGAGGATGTCGGAACAGGCCACCGTCACACAGCAATGAGGAAGAGCTGAGCCGATCTCCTCATGAGCAAAGCTCTCGAACTTTTGGGAATATTCTTTCCCACACCCAGCCAGTCCTGACCCCTGACCCTACTCACCTAGAGGAGACTTTTGTTGGCCCAACAATGTACCAACTATCCTACACAGTGAGCTTTTTCTCACTGTGTCTCCCGTTTACTGTTCAGAAAGTTGCTAGTACATCAGAAATCGGAGGCTAGACACAAGAGGTCACCTGGAAAAATACAACATACCAAAATCTTTGGGACATGGCAAAAGCAGTGCTGAGAGGACAATTTATTTCAGTAAGTACACACATCCAAAAAGAAGAAAGAACCTAAATCCACACATAAACACATCTCCAACAACTAGAAACAGACCAACAAAGTAAACCTACAGTCAGTCACCAGAAGAAAATAAAAAATAAAGATTAGAGCAGAAATAAACACAATAGAAAACAGAAAAACTATAGAAAGAATCAACAGGGAAGAAAATAAATAATAAAGATTAGAGCAGAAATAAACACAATAGAAAACGAAAAACTATAGAAAGAATCAACAGGGAAGAAAATAAATAATAAAGATTAGAGCAGAAATAAACACAATAGAAAACAGAAAAACTATAGAAAGAATCAACAGGGAAGAAAATAAATAATAAAGATTAGAGCAGAAATAAACACAATAGAAAACAGAAAAACTATAGAAAGAATCAACAGGATAAGGAGCTGGTTCTTTGAAAGGATGAATAAAATTGACATTGGCAAACCTAACAAAAGAAGAGGGAGAAGACATAGATAACATTCATAAGAAACCACACGGATGACGTCACAACAGAACCAATAGAAATCAAAAGGATAATAAGAGAATATTATGAAGAATTGTACTCCAACAAATTTGAAAATCTAGAGGATATGGATACATTTTTAGAAAAGCACAATCTACCTAAACTTACACAGAGTGTAGTAGACGAGATTACCTAGTTACTACTACCTAACTAGTATATAGGGGAGGGATGGAAGTCCTCCATTGCCCTTAACCACTCAGCAAGTGTCAGATCACTGTTCACTCATTTGTGCTTCATTCATTTGATCAACAATAAACATGCATTCTTATGGGAAAGGTGCTATGCAACAGGGTTCCACTGCTACTCATAAGGTTTTCAGTGGCTTAGCATTCAGAGTCTTGGTGTGGCGCTGTGGGCTAATGCATCAGACTGTAAAGTCGTTTGAACTACAAGGTCGGTGGTTCAAGCTCACCAGCTGCTCTTTGGAAACCCTGCCCTATACAGGGTTGCTATGGGTTGAGATCGACTTGATGGCACTTAACAACAACAACAAGCATTCAGAAGTTGTCTGCCTCCCCTTCTTCCTAGTCTGTCTTCCTCTTGAAGCCCAGCTGAAACTTGTCTCCTATGGGTGACCCTGCTGGTATTCAAAATACCAGTGGCATAGCTCCCAGCATCTCAGCAACATGTTCTGTTAACAGCATCTAACAACCAACAACACCAATGAGCAAGGTAGATCATATGCAAATAAGCAAATTCATATGCAAGACAATTCTGTAAGAGAAATGAAGCATGGTGAGGTAACAGAGGGTGTCTGGGGTGTGGGGCACTTCGTTAGATTGGGGTTCCTCTCTGAGAAGGTGATGTTTGAGCTACATCTCATGTTACGATGAGCTGGCCATGTAAAGATTTAGGAAAAGGTTTCAAGGTGAGACAAGCAGCATTTTGAGGAAAAGAACATCACAGACTGGAAAAGGAAGAAAGAAGATATAATGTCCGAGCCAGGGTACCTAGCTCTTGGGTGGAGGGATTACAACAAACCACAGTGGCCTCAAGAGCCTGGCACTGGCCAAGCCGGGGCCAGGTTAAGTACTGGAGGGACCTCCACACAAGGATGGAAGGGTGGATGGGTCAGAGAGCGGGAAAGTGAGAGAGCCATCTGAGTGTGTTGGGTTGGATGAGGGCTCCCTGCCTGGAGCTCTCTAAGTGAAGGCAGCCTGTGAGTGCCTAGACCACCATGGCGCCTCCCCCAGGCCCAAGTAGGAGGGGGGCTGCTGCAGACAGACAGTTCAGGGGAGGGACATGAGCCTGGGCCTGGCTCAGAAAGCCACCTTATGTCACTCATTCCAGACCCAGCTCTCTTGGAGCTCAACGGACCCTAGAAGGAGAGGCCTCCCCAAGAGACGGTAGAAATCCCCTTCCTGGAGAGGCAGAGCTAAGGCATAAGCCTCTCCTCATCTGTCTACTTCTGCTGCCCTCCTTCAGGCCAACTGCCTCAGACCTTGGGATAGAAAATGAACAATAGTCTCCCTGGGGGTGGACACAGGACCAGGGTCCATTTGGTCACTTCATGACTTAACATAAGATTCTAACACTTTGTATTAGAGGTGGTAATGGTCAGAGGTTGTCAAGGACTTCATTCTTCTTGGATCAACTATCAACACTCGCGGAAGTAGCAGTCAAGAGATCAGACGACGTATTGCATTGGGCAAATCTGCTGCACAGGAACTTTTTAAAGTTTTGAAGAGCAGAGATGTCAGCTTGAGGACTAGGGTGCGCCTGACCCAGGCCATTGTGTTTTCAATAGCCTCATATGGATGCGAAAGCTGGACAGTGAATAAAGAGGATCGTAGAAGAATTGATGCCTTTGAGTTGTGGTGTTGGAGGAGAATACTGAGGGTGCCATGGACTGCCAAAAGAACCAATAGGTCTGTTTTGGAAGAAGTGCAGCCAGAGTGCTCCTTGGAGGCCAGGATGGCTAAGCTTCGTCTCTCCTACTTTGGACATGTAGTCCGGAGGAAACAATCGTTGGAGAAGGATGTCATGCTGGGTAGGGTGGAGGGTCAGAGAAAAAGAGGAAGACCTCCAACGAGATGGATCGGCCAGGTGGCATCATTGATGGACTCGGGGGTGGCAGCGGTGGTGAGGTTGGCCCAGGATCGAACATTGTTTCGTTCTGCTGTGCATGGAGTCGCTATGAGTCGGTTCCGACTCGATGGCACCTGACAACAACAACAATGGTCAGAGACCCTAGACTGGGCCAACCTGAGGCCTCCCTGAAGGGGCAGCTCCCCAGTGTCTGAGGCTATACTTCTCTCCAAGGTCCCTGAGGGGTAGCCAGACAGTGGGAAGCACATGTCTTTGAAATTTAAAATCCTGGGTCCTCATTGTGTGACCTTGGGTGAGTTACTTCAGCTCCCTAGACCTCAGTTTCTGCATTTACAAACAAGTGATACCAGGTAGCACCCAGACTAGTTAGAGATGAAGAGACAGTCCAAAGAAACGGCAGACTGTCCTGGGTGCTCCATAAGCATTAGCTTCCTCTCACCACCCATTTCCTTGACTTACATTTATTTTGATATCCCTGCCCTCCATCTGGAAACTAACTAGCTGGGTGTGATCCGATGTAAGTCTTTACCCTCTCTGAGCTTTACAAAGGTCCCTGGGTGTCATAAATGGTTTGCACTGGCTACTAACCTGAAGGTTGTTTGTTCAAATTCACCCAGTGGCACCACAGAAGAAAGGTCTGGCAATCATGCCTGTGAAGAGTCTAGCCAAGAAAACCCTAGGGAGCAGTTAGCTCTACTGTGTAATGCATAAGGTTGTTGTGAGTTGAAATCAACTCAGTGGTAAAGGATTTGGTATGGGTTTGGGGACTTCATAGAGTTTAGGAGCTGAAGGTGATACCAAGTTTCTTGTGATGAATCCATGTTTTCACATAGTAACAAAGGCCCAGGGTCAGTGCCAAAGCTGGGCTTTGGTTCTCCCTGTGTCCTTGTTCTTCCCTGTAGCTGGCTATGAGACCTTGAACAAGTCCTGTTTCCTCGCTAGTCCTCAGTTGCCATCAGTGCCACGAGGGGGTGAGCCAGATGTTTTCTGAGGACTCTTCTAGTTCCGTCGGACGTGGGTTCTATGACTCATATCCTCAGGACAGACGCTTTGCCCACCAGCAGGGTGACTCATCTAAGAAGTCAAGTGAATCCCAGACTTTGTCACACCCCTTGTCTTTGCCAGAAACACCCTTCCCACCCAGGTAGGTGTTTCTTCACTCATACCACCAAGATTGATTGAATGCCACTAGAGCATCACCTTGGATACGAAGCTTCCTGACTGCCAGGTAAAACCAACCTCCCCTTCTTCATGACTCAGGACAGGGCCTAGGTCTGACTCATTTCTGGACCTAGCATTAGGCCTGCTTCAAGTGGGCAGAGTGAGACTCCATTGAATGAATGAATGAGTGATGCACCATCCTAGCAAACAGCAGCCCCTTTCTCTTGCTGAGAGCCCAGTCTGTCACTCTGAGCAGTCCAGGCCCACCTGGCCACTGGAGTCACTAATGAGCATTGATTCCAATCGGTC
This sequence comes from Chrysochloris asiatica, assembly GCF_000296735.1. NCBI lineage: Eukaryota > Metazoa > Chordata > Mammalia > Afrosoricida > Chrysochloridae > Chrysochloris > Chrysochloris asiatica. Next base: position 12,911,155 of record NW_006408565.1, on the reverse strand, counting down.
CATCCATCATGCTGCTCAAGCTCCTTTCCTTAAAGAACATTAGGGAACAAATGTATCATCGGTGACTAGAGGCCCAATAAAGCAGGCACCTCGCGAAATTTAGTATTCAACTCGTAAAGGCCTTAAAAGCATTTTTCAATTATGAATGGCCTGGGGGGAGTCGTTCTTTCTTCGCCGGGGGATGAATAAAGATGGAAAATAATAGCATATCAATATTGTTGCAACTTAGCAGGATTAATCTGGAAGAGTTAAAGTCGTTTCTCCCAGATGCCTGCGTACTGAGGTGAGCTGGGAAGGACTTGGCCAAGGTGAACCTACCCAGACCCAGTGGGCAGAGCTGCTTCCCTGCACCTCACTTTTTCTTCACCTTCTCTTTTTTTGCCCCCTGAGGCCTCACCCCAGCACATTCCTGAAATTGTTCTTGTGAGCCACAAGGCCTCCAGGGTTGGCCTTCTCACAACAATTGCTGAGGTCCCTAACATGTTTAGGGATGGTTGAGGGCTTAAAAGTGATCTTTATTCCTGATGGCAGTGATGGACACACAAACCTATATGTGTGATAAAATGTCATCAAACTCTGCACAAAAATCAATACAATGCAATAAAAAATGTACGTGAAAAGGGTGAGATCTGAGTAAGATCTGTACCTGAGTTAGCAGTTTTACAACAACATCAATTTCCTGGTTTGGGCAATTTACTATGGTTATGGGAAACATCACTGGAGGAGACTTCAGGAAGGCTATGTGGGAATACTCCGTACTATTTCTGCCACTTCTTATGAATCCTCAACTCTTTTAAGATTTAAAAATAAATAAATAAAAGAAGAATATAGAAGGGTAAGAGCAAAGAAAGATGGGTTTCCACTGGTAAAAGTATAAATAGGAAAACACCGTCTAAAAACAGTTTTGTAGCGCTTCCTGAGGTGGAAGGAATGTGTCCCATCCCTCTCCCATGCCCTGGTGCACAAACTTGTGAACGTGTTTGGTTATCTGAAAAGGGGAATTTAGACTGCAGATGGAATTGAGGTTGTTAATCAACTGACCTCCAGAAGGGGCGATCATTCTGGTTATCCAGGTAGGGCCTCTATAAGTGGAAGAGGGAGGCAAAGAAGCAAAGTCAGGAAGAGATTTGAAGATGCTGCTGCTGACTTAGAACATGGGCAAAAGGGTCGCAAGTCCAGGAATACAAGTAACCCCTGTTGTGGTCTGTAGAGTCAATTCCAGCTCAGAGGCCCCTATAGGACAAAGTAGAACTGCCCCATAGGATTTTAAAGGCTGTAGTCTTTGTGGGGTCAGACTGCCACATCTTTCTCCTGAAGAGTGGCTTAGTGGGTTTGAACCACTGACCTTTCGGTTAGCAGTTGAGCACTTAACGATTGTATCACCAGGTCACCTTAAGTAGCCCCCAGAAGCTGGAAATGACAACAGATCCTTTCCTGGAGCCTCCTGAAACAACGTGGCCCTGACGAGAACTTGACTTTAGTCCAGTGAGACCCATTTTGAACTTCTGATCTCCAGAACTGTAGAATGTCAAACGTGTGTTGTTTGAAGCCACTAAAATTGTGGTCATTTCTTATAGTTGTTGTTGTTAAGTGCCGTCAAGTCAGTTCTGACTCATAGCAACCCTGTATAGGTTATCTGAGGAGCAGCTGGTGGATTTGAACTGCTGACCTTATGATTCAAAGTCCAGTGCTGATCCTACAGTGCCACACCAGGAGTCCAATACACCACTGTTGCTATTGTTGTTATGTGCCATGGAGTTGATTTCGACTCATAGCGACCCTGTACAGGGTTTCCAAGGCTGTAAATCTTTTTTTTTTAATTTTTTTTTCTTAAATGTTTTATTGTGAATTATGTGATAGTTTACATGGGAGAACATTAGTTTGAACTAATGAACATATTATAACATTCTATAATTGTTGTATAATAGAACATATATATTCATTCTATCGTATATTGTCTCATTGCCATGGTTACAATCCCCTCCATGCAATCCTTTCCCCGTACCCCCAGGTCTTCAGCACACAGTCGCTCTTCCTCTCTGGATCTAAAGTCTCCAGCTGCTCCATCGCTCCACGCCATCATCTCTGGCTCCATTTCAGGCATCACTGCTTTTCTGGGTAGGGTCCCGCTCTCTGCTCTTCTCCCTTGATGGTCCTAGGGACCTCCGCTCCTAGACTGAAAAGTTAATCACTCCCTTCCTTGCTATAAAACATCTACCTTTACATTTCCAACCCTCATAATCAGTCCTGATAACCCGAGGCTGTAAATCATTATGGGAGCAGAATGTCTCATCTTTCTCCTGCGGACCAACTGGTAGTTTCGAACTGCTGACCTTGAGGTTCACAGCCCGATTCGTAACCACTACGTTACCAGAGCTCCTTAATATACTACTGGTATGTATAATTTTGAATTAAATAAGCACACACCCCAAGACTCGGCAATTTCACTCTTAAGAAAATTTTGGTCTCCAGCAGTCAGGTATAGATAGGTACAAGACTTCCCATAGTAGGGGAGAACAGTGGACCCATACAATAAGCACTGGACTTCAAACCCCAAAGTCCACAGTCTGAACCTGCCAGCCGCTCTGTAGGAGAAAGTTATGTGTCAAGTCAGAGCTGATTTGATGCCACCTAACAACAATAGATTCAAAAATACTATTTATGTTCGGTGCCATTTAGGTGATTCTGACTCACAGAGGTCCCCTAGGACAGAGCAGAAGTACACTATGGGGTGCCTGAGGCGCTAATCTTTATGAGGAGTCCTGGTGTGACACTACTGGATAAGCACTAAATTGCTAATTGCAAAATTGGTGGTTCAAACCCACCCGCCACTCCTTGGATACCCCATACAGGGTGCTGTGAGTCAGAACTGACTCGATGGCACTTAACAACAATCTTTATAGGAACAGCTCTCCAGTTCTTTTCTTGTGTGAAGCTGGTTTGAACTGTTGACCTTTTGGGTAGCAGCCAAGCACTCTAACAACGACACCACCAGCTCTTCTTAAACTAACAAATGTTGTCATTGTATGCTGTTGAGTCAGTTCTGACTCATAGTGACCCTGTACAGGGTTTCTGAGGAGCGGCTGGTGAGTTTGAATCACCAACCTTGCACTTAAAACCAACTTTGAGGTCGAGTTCTTATCGTACAGCACCACACCGGGACTCCAAATTAACAAGCAGGCACAGCTAAAATATATTTTGTTCATGGTTTTCTATGCAAGGGGTAGAATTGTAAGGGGAAGAAAGAATGATGAATACAAAATTTAGGATTGTAGCTACCTTTTGGGAGAATTAAAATAAGAAGGTGCCAAGTCCTAAAAGGAACCTCTAAGATACTGGGATTTTCTATTTCTTAAGCTGGATGGTGGGGACACAGGTATTTGTTCAACAATATTATTTAAACTATATTGTTTAGTGGATTACATGTTGCTGACTGCAAGTTTTGGTTACGAATCGCCCTATAGAGCAAGGTCAGCAGTTTGAAACTACCAGCTGTTCAGAGGGAGAAAGATCAGGCTTTCTGCTCCTGTAAAGATTCACAGCCTCGGAAACCCTGTACAGGGTCACTATGAGTTGGAACCGACTCCACAGCATATAACAACAACTGCAAGTTCAGCAGTTCAAATCCATCAGCTGTTCCATGGAAGAAAGATGAGACTTTCAGCTCCCCTTAAGATATACAGCCTCAGACACCCTATACAGGAACATTCTAAGTTGGAACCAACTCTATGGCACACAGCAATGTTGTTGTTGTTAAGTGCCATCGAATCGGCACCGACTCATAGGTCACTACCTTATGCACAGCAGAACGAAACAATGTCCGATCCTGGGCCAACCTCACTACTGTTGCCACACTTGAGTCCATCAATGCTGCCACCTGGCCAATCCATCTCGTTGGGGGTCTTCCTCCTTTATCTCTGACCCTTCACCTTACCAAACATGATATCCTTCTCCAGCGACTGTTCCCTTCTGACAATATGTCCGAAGTATGAGAGATGAAGTTTTGCCATCTTGGCCTCTAAGGAGCAAAACATATCTATTGGTTCTTTTGGCAGTCTGTGGCACTTTTAGTATTCTCATCCAACACCATAACTCAAATGTGTCGATTCTTCTATGGTCTTACTTATTCACCGTCCTGCTTTCGAGTGCATATGAGGTTATTGAAAATACCATGGCTTGGGTCAGGTGCACCTTAGTCCTCAAACTCACATCTTTGCTCTTCGACACTTTAAAAAGGTCTTGTGCAGCAGATTTACCTAATGCAATACATCGTTTGATTTCTTGATTGCTGCTTCTGTGAGTGTTGATAGTTGATCCAAGAAGAATGAAGTCCTAGACAACTTTAATCTTTTCTCCGTTAATAAGAATGTTGTTTATTGGTCCAGTAGTGAGGATTTTTTTCCCCTGACATTGAGATGTAATCCATACTGAAGATTGTGCTCTTTGATCTTGATCAGTAAATGTTTTAAGTCCTCTTCACTTTCAGCAAGCAAGGTTGTATCATCTGCATATCGCAGGTTGTTAATGAGTCTTCCTCCAATCCTGATGCCACATTTTTCTTCATAGAACCCAGCTTCTCATATTATTTGCTCAGCATACAGATTGAATAAGTATGGTGAAAGAATACAACCTTGTCGCACACCTTTCTTAATTTTAAAACATTCATTGTTCCCATGTTCTGTTCAAACAACTGCTTCTTGGTCCATGTACAGAGCATGTACCACGTACACAGCAATATTATTATTAGGTGCCATGGAGTCTGTTTCAAATCATAGTAACCGTAGGTACAACAGAACAAAACACTGCCCAATCCTGTACCATCTTCACAATAGTGGTCATGTTTGAGCCCATTGTTGCGGCCACTGTGTTAATCCATCTTATTGAGGGTCTTCCTCTTTTTTATTGTTCTTCTACCTTACCAAGTACGATGTGCTTCTCCAGGGACTAGCCAGTCCCTCCTGCTAACATGAGACAAAGTCCCATATCCTGGCTTCTAAGGAGCATTCTGGCTGTATTTCTTCCAAGACAGATTTGTTCATTTTTCCAGCAGTCCACAGTACTTTCAATATTCTTCATCAACACCATAATTCAAAGGCATCTATTCTTTATTCTTCCTTATTCATTGTCCAGCTTTTACATGTATACAAGGCAATTAAAAATAATTAGTCCTCAGAGTGACATTTTTGCTTTAAACTAACTATACATATATGTTCATACACCCCTTTGAGTGTATGTTTTATTTCACAATAAATTAAACGTTAAGTGTCCTTGCTTTTGAGTATTCATTTGATCCTTTGTCATTACAGTGGAAGGAAGGTGGGACTTAACAACAACAATAAGGGGCCCTGGTGGCCCAGTTAAGTGCATAACAGTTTGAATTTATCTAGAGGTTCCACATAACAAAAGACCTGGTCATCTGCGTTTGTAAAAATTGCATCAAAGAAAACCCTATAGAGCAATTGTACTCTGTCACGTGAGGTTGCTATGAATGGAATCAACTCCATGGTGTCCAATAATAACAGCAGGAATTAAGTAATTTAGTCAAGTTCACCTGCCCACTTCCAGAGCCTCATCTGGATCCACTCATCCTCTCTCTCTATGTGCTGGCTTGAGTTCAAGAAAGCAATGAGAGAAATGGGGATAGGTCTCTTGTGATACAATAGTGAATAATTGTTATCAGGACTGATTGTGAGGGTTATAAATGTAAAGGTAGATGTTTTGTAGCAAGGAGGGGAGTGATTGACTTTGCAGTCCAGGACCAGAGGTCCCGGGAACCATTAAGGGAGAAGAGTGGAGAGTGGGACCCTACCCAGAGAAGCAGTGATGCCTGAGATGGAGGCAGAGACTATGACGTGGAGATGGAGCAGCTGGGGACTTTAGACCCAGAGAGGGAGAGGGGCTGGTGCTGATGATCGGGCAGGCTTGTAGCATATACCCTTTAGTTGGTTGATGATGCATGGTGGGAATTGTAACCATGGCAATGAAACAATATATGATAGGATGAATGTAAAACTAATGTTCTCCCATGTAAACTATCACATAATTCACAA
>NW_006408565.1:12872375-12905005 GCF_000296735.1 Chrysochloris asiatica | reverse complement strand
ATTAAAAAAAAAAAAAAGCAATGAGATAGCAGAAAGAAGAAACTGATGTCTCTTCTTAGCTTTTAAATTTCAAAAACATAGCTATTGGAATGGAGTAGAATACCTCAGGTCATGGAGAGATAGTGGTACTGTAGTTAAGCACTTGACTGCTAATTGAAAGGTTGGAGGGAGTTCGAGCCCACAGATGCTCTATAGGAGAAAGATGTGGCAGTCTGCTTTCTTGAAGATTGTTGTTGTGAAGTGCTGTTGAGTCAGTTCCAACCCTTAGCTACCCTGTATGGCGTTTCCAAGGAGCAGCTGGTGAGCTTGAACCACTGAACTTACAGCTTTGGAAATTCACAGAGGCAGTTCTACCCTGTGCTATAAGGCCACTATGAGTCAGAATTGACTTGAAGGCAATGGGTATGGTTGCTTTTGCTGTTGTTTTCTGAATGTGAGGAATGCAGTCTTCTCACCCCTTGGATTATGTAAAGATTCCTGGGACCAATGTAACTGTAATTATATATAGGGACATAGTGTGGTGACGTATGGGTAGGGAGAGAGTCAGATTAGTGAAGAGTGGTACAAAGATGGTGCTTTTTCCTGAGCAAGATGGAGACTCCACTATATGTCCCCCAGACCAAGTCGTTCTGGGAGGACTTCAGACTGTCAGGTGGCTTCACTGGGGCTGAAAACTGTAAGTGTCACATCCAAGAAACCCTGATGGCACAATGATAAAGTACCTGATGGCTCACTGAAAGGTCACTGGTCTGAACCCACTAGTAGAATCATGGGAAAAAGATGTGGCTGTGTGCGCCTACAAAGATCAGAGTCTTAGAGACCTGATGGACAGTTCTACTCGCTCCTATAGGATAGCTGAGTCAGAATCAACTTATAAGCACACAGCCAACCACACAACAAGTCAACAAGTCAACCACCCAATAACAACTCACCACACAAGTCACCACACAACAAGTCAACCACCCAATAACAACTCACCACACAACAAGTCAACCACACAACAAGTCACCACACAACAAGTCAACCACCCAATAACAAGTCTCATTCCAAGGAGAATTCAGGGAAGCAACTAGACCCCAGAGTATAATGCTTGGGTGGTATGTGGGTTGATAAGACCTTGACTAGCCTCTTCAAAGTTCCTGAAGTTGATTTTGTATCGCACAAGACAAAAATAACTAAAAATAGGAATGAAAATGGAGACCTCATCATACATATATTTTATAATTTAATAAGTCAGTGTGTTGTTATTGTTAAGTGCTATTGAGTCCATTTTGATTCACAGCAACACTGATAGGAGCAGCTGGTGGGTTTGAACTATTGACCTTGCAGTTAGCATTCCAGTGCTTAACCTAGAGTACCACACCAGTCAATAGGAAGATATTAATTATTGTGTCAAGTTTTACATCAATATTTCTGATAATTTATATGAACTGAAAAAATTACTGCACAAATCAATATAAATTGATAGAAAAAAACAGAAAATATGGCTAGTCTAATATTTTTTACGGAAAATGTACTCATTTACAAAAAACCAACAAGCAAACAAAAAACACCTTTCCCATAAAGAAAATCGTAGACACAGATGGTTTCACTGTGAATTCACTGGTGAGTTCTTTTAAATTATAAGGAAGGACTGACAACAATATCACACAAACAGTTCCCAAAATATATATTTAAGAGTAGTTCTTTTTTTAATGCAGTTTTGAGGCAGCCACAACCGAGATACCCAAACATTGCAAGAAAGGAAAATTATAGGCTAATCTTTCTCATGATTGATTAACCATTCTGGGGCTTATTGTAAAGAAGTTGTAGTAATAGTCACCTTTTTGTGATGACTAGGGTTGAGTGTCAACTTGGCTGGGCCAGCATTCTTAGTGTTTGGGTAGTTAGGATGTAGTTCCCCACCATGATGAGATCTGATATGCTGTAATCACCCTTGGATTGAGATCTGCTATGGGCAGCCAATCAAAAAGGATTTTTCCTGGGGGTGTGACCTGCTTCCAATTTATGTGGATGCTCTGGCAAGACTTGCTTACGTTTTGCTGGAGGATCCTGCATCTGACTCATCATCTGACCTCTGGTTCTCTGGACTTGAGTCAGCGGCGTGCTGTATTGTCTGCCACTCCTCGGAGTTCTTAACCTCTGCAGAAGCCTGCATCTTACCTATCCACCTTCGTTGCATTCTTCCCTGCAGTCGTAGTCAGCCATCTAACCTGGCACTCTTGGGCTTGTCAGCCCCTGCAGCCATGGGAGTCAAGAGAAACCTCCAGCTGGACATCTGACTTACGGACACGGAACTTGCCAGTCTCTACAATCACATGAGCCGTTTCCTGTAATAATTCTATCCTGTTGTGGTGCTGTTGGATCAGCACTGGACTGCAAACTATGAAGTTGACAATTAAAACCCACTAACTGCCCCTCAGAAACCCTACAACGGGTTGGTGAGTAGGAACTGACTCGGAACTATTATTGTCTAAATTTCTAGAACACTTCAACACCTCAATAAGAAGACAAATAATCCAATTTAAAAATTGGTAAAGGACATGAACAGACACTTCACCAAAGAAGACATTCAGGCAGTCAATAAACATAAGAAGGAATACTGTCACTAGCTGTTGTTGTTGTTAAGTGCTGTCGAGTTGGTTCAGACTTATAGTGACCTGTATATAAAATGATATCCAAGGAGTGGTTGGTGGATTTGAACTGCTGACTTTGCAGTTCAAACCAACCTTGTGGTCTGTGTACATCCTGTGCCACACCAGGACTCCTCACTAGCCATTAGATGATATCTCATTGTTGTTTTGATTTGCATCTCTCTCACTAACCATTAGAGAGCTACAAATCAAAGCAACAATGAGATATCATCTTAACCCAGTATTAATAGCAAAGTTCAAAAACTTAGAAAGCAAAAGCTGTAGACAGTGGAGGAGATCATGAGACCCTCCGATACTGCTGGTGGACTGTGGAAAACCATATGGCACTTTCTCAGAAGGAAGGAAATACAAATACTGTACGATCCAGTAATCTTTTGCTTGGTATATATTCTCAAGAAATAAGAGTCATAACACAAATAGATATTTGCATATCTGTCTTTATTGCAGCATTATTCACAGCAGCAAAAAGATGGGGACAGCCTAGATGCCCATCAGCAGAGGGATGACTGGACAAACTTTGGTGCATACACGTGATGGAATATTGTGCAACACTGAAGAATAATGGTGAATCTGTAAAATACTGCATAACATGGAGGAGACTGTAGGGCATTATGCTGAGTGAAATTAGTCGATCACAACAGACAGATATTGTATAAGACCACTACTATAAAAAGTCAAGAAAAAAATTTCATTCTAGGATAAACTTTCTATGATGGTTACAGACGTGGGAGGGAAAGGAGAATTATTCACTGGGTAGAGTGTAGATATGTGCTAACTTGGGTGATGGGGAAAGCAATTAAAAAGAAAAGGAAGGAAAAGAGAAGAAGAAGAAGAAGGAAAGGGAAATAAATGGAAAATGCTTTCTTTTTTTTCTTCTAGTTTTTGATCTGGTTCTTTTTTTCATGTACTGGCAGGGAAGCAATGTATATTTATTCTCTCATTTTAAAAAAGCTTATACAGTATTTTTGTTTGAAATATGAAGGTCAGGTTACTATGGCAGCACCTTCTGTGTTGTTATGACATGTTTCTTAAAAAAAGGACAGTCTGATCTCTTATTCCATGTTAATAATTTTATTTTCTCTAATAACATGGCCTCTATAATGGTGAATTATGATATTCTGAAATGTTTTTGAAGACTGCCTTGGGTAATAAAGTAAAACAAACAAATAAATGAGAATTTCTGGCAAAAAGAATTCCAAAGAGAAGGCTAGAGTTTGGGAAATGGAGTTGTTGGTGACAAGAAATGATGAAGACTATGCTAGCTGAATGAACAACGCTAAAATACAGTTTACAGACAGAGCATAGAAAGGTCTGTTTTGCAATAGCAGTTTTTTTGGGGAGAAGTGGAGAGCCATGGAAGTGTAGGAAGAAGTATAGGAAGTGACCAGTGGTCACTTGATTACTGACATGCCTTTGAAGATCATTCTATTGGCTGTTCACAAGAAGGGATGGATGGGGACAAGGGCCAATGATGTGCAGAAAAAAAGAAATAAAAAGAGTTATCATTCAAAATCCTACTATGCAGCATGAGAAAATTCACTGAGATGTTGGAATTTTCTATATCCTATGTGTGCTAGGTGTTACACGAATTTATGCACAATGTTACAATCTAATAGAACTTTACCCCTTCTTCTCCAAATCAATTATTGTAATGTTGGTGGTGGTGAATGGGTTTTGATTCATAGTGACCTTGAATAGGGTTTCTGGGGATTACTAGTGGTTTGAAGTACTGACCTTTGGTTAGTAGCCCAGAGATATTCTGCAGTACCATACGGGGACTGCACATTAATGCAATAAAGGAAAGAAAGAATAACATTATATGAGCATATCAATAGATGCAAATATGTACTTGGATAAAGTTCAGTACTCACGCATTTAAAAATTTTTAGTAAACAGAAAAAAGAGAAGGAAACATAACATCATTAATTGATTTAAACAAACAAACAAACAAAACAAGGTATCTACATAAAACCTCAGGCTGTAGGATTAGCACTAGACTGTGAATCACAAGGTCGGCAGTTCAACCCCACCAGCTGCTCCTCAGAAACTCCATACAGGGTCACTATGAGATGGAACGCACTTAACAACAACAAAACATAAAACCGCAGCAAGCATACCACCTAACGGTAAAATATTGAGCACCTTCTTCCTAAAATTGATAATGAAGTAGGTATGTCTACTCTCACCACTTCTATTCAGCATTGTACTGGAGATGCTAGCCATGTAATAAGATAAGAAAAATTTTTTTAAATGTATGGATTATAAAGGAAGAATCAGGATACAATGTGATTAGATCCCTTTGTTGTTGTTAGGTGCCATTGAGTCGGTACCGACCCATAGCGACCTTATGCACAGCAGAATGAAACACTGTCCGATCCTGGGCCAACCTCACTACTGTTGCCACACTTGAGTCCATCGATGCTGCCACTTGGCCAATCCATCTCGCTGGGGGTCTTCCTCTTTTTCTCTGACCCTCCACCTTACCAAACCAGTGACTGGTCCCTCCTGACAATATGTCTGAAATATGAGAGATGAAGTTTGGCCATCTTGGCCTCCAAGGAGCACTATCCCTAGAAAATCTAAAATAATTTATCAATAATTAAAATTAATTGATAAATGTAGTAAAGAAATATAATTAGGAAATGGAATAAAAATATACAATTTACAATAGAACCAAAAAGATCAAATTTTGTTGTTGTTGCTTGTCGGGGACCGGCCTCAACACGAGTGTTTGGTTCACGAGGAGGAGATATCTGGCGGCAAAAAGGATAGCAAAGGAATACACAGAAAGAGGGGGACAAAGAGGCACCCCAAAACCAGGATGGTTGCATTACTGGTGTCTGGCAGCTCTGGCGTGGTGAACATATTAGCCATAAGGGCAGTAAGGTCCTGTATGGTAAACATCTTAGCTGTGCCCGTAATGCATGCCTTGCTAACTGTAGTGCACTCTTTCATTGCCTTCTTGTAATGCACACCTGGGCCGGTCTGCGTCTCCGTTTTATTTAGGGGAGGAGCTTCACACCAAGCTGGGAGGGACTAAGACAAGGTACAGCTAACATCAGTAATTTTCCAGACATTCAAGTAACTTTATATCGTACTTCGCTGGTTCGAATCCCAGGCCCGCAACTTGGTTTCTCAGGCTCAATGAACATATCTATAGTCCCTGAGCTCAGTTGGGGGAAGGTGAGAGGGAAGAACAAAAGGCTTGGGAGGAGTCCCGCTGTTTTGGCTTCCTGAGCCAGGTTTTCAGGAACTTGGCTGAATAACCAGCACCTGGGACAGATTTAGGGAGGATAGCTTTTTTGTCTATAGAACAAAGAACCGGGAAGTAGCTAAGCTATTTTCAGTTAATCCTTTGGAGGAAGGCTTAACCTTGAAACCTTTACAGTCTCGGCTTTAGGAAAATATTACATTTATCTGTGGATATTAAGGGCTCATGCTTGGAATTAAATAAAAAACATAACTGAACACTAAGATGAAAAACAATTTGCCATGACTGCCAGTGGCCAGAATTTGTTCCTCAGAACCTGTGGCCTGCATTGTCTGCAACACTCGGGCCCAGTGGGCCTCGAACTTCTGACCAGTTTTACACGGTCTGCAACAGTTGCTAAGTGCCTCCAAGTCAGTTCCAACTCACAGCAACCTTGAATTAGGCTTCCAAGGAGCGGTTGATGGATTTGAACCTCTGACCTTATGGTTAGCAATCTAGTACTTTTCCTACAGTGCCATGCCTAGTAATAAATCTAAAATAAGTTCACAAAACCTCAATACAGAAAATTATAAAACAGTCTTAAATGAAAAGATCTAAATCAATGGAAGAATATACCATATTCATGGATTGGAAGATTTAATATAGTGAAAATGTGTATTCTCCATAACTGATCTGTAGTTTCAGTGTAAATGCTAGTTGGTTTTTCTGGTAGAAACTGACTGGTTAATTCTGAAAATTTTTATGAGAATAAAAATAATACCCAAGACAATCCACAAGAAGAACAAAATAGAAGAACTTAAACCATTGGATATCAAGACATATGAAAAAAGTAAAGTAATTAAGGAATCCTGATGCACCACTGTTGTATAAGCACAGGACTGCTCCTGCCATCGCGCCTCAGAAACCCTATACAGAGTTGTTATGAGTCAGAATTGACTCGATGGCACTTAACAGCAACAACAAAAGTAATTAATTAACACAGTGTGGTCATAGTGGAAAAGATAGACAAATAGACCAATGAAACATAAAAACAAATATTTCGTTTCTTATACACCTGAGTTTGTGCACTCAAGATTTTACCCAAATACATAAACATCAGTGCCATAAAAGTATTTAATGAGGGAAACCACACTTTGTCACAGAGGTCAGGAATCCTTCCTCAATAGCATGATGGTAGAGCTGAATTCTGAGGAATGAAGTAGGGAGAGCATATGCAAAGGCCCTGTGGGTGTAATAACCTGACCCAGTCAAGAAGTTGGGAGAAGACTCATAATGCTGAAGGATGGAGAAAGATGGTCATGAGATGGGAGCGATGGCCAGAGAAGGCAGATGCTGGTGTGACCTCAAGGACTGTAGAAGAAGTGTGCATTCTCATTTTTCTTTTCATAAGGTTCATCACACCTACTCAGAGGCTTGCTTGTAGAATGAGGACTGTATCTGGGTTGCTTAGTTAGCAGTAGCATGTGCGCAGAAGGTATTTGCTGGGTGTTCACGATGGCAAAGTTGGAACTTGAAGCCAGGTCTAGTGACTCCTTACTCATTCTTCTTCTGAACAAGCCTTCCATCTGTTCTTAAGACTTCACTCAAATTCCCCTCCCTTCTTCTCCTTTAAATCCACAACTCCCTTTAAAAACAGAAGCAGAAAAATCTTTTGCTTTACATTCAGCACCTTAACCGATATTACTTTGCCTTCTTGCTCTCCCTGAGAACTGAAACACCAGAGGCCAGAGTCTGCATCTTGGCAGGTGTATCCAAGCTCCTAACACTGAACCTGGAACCCTGGAAGCCGTGTCAGCAGATAGTCTATGTTTTCTAACAGATCTGTGCTCAAATCCCACCTCTGCCTCTTACTTCTTTTATGATCTTGAGCCATTAAATTAGCTCTCTGAAGCTCTGTTGTTCACCTGTAAAGTAGGGAGCAAAACTCACAAAAGCCAGAGCCTGTATAAAATGGAAACCTGTCAGAGAAGGAAACTCGAGTGTTTTGCACTAAAATGAGTCATAGAAAAGTGGCGAGGCTGCACCCTGTCAAAGGTGGAAAACTCATGAGACCCAGTCTTGTTGAGTTCTGGCCCTCACAGGTTCACTGTAGTTACCTTCCTACAAGAACTCTTGTGAGGACTAGAATCCAATGTAGGAACACGCCCAGCAGGGTCAGCTGCTGTCATTAACATTTTATCACCTTTCTCTGAGTCTCAGTTTTCTCATCTATAAAATGGGTACATAAATTAATCTCTCTGGGGATGATACCACTGGGGATGCTCACATTTATACATTTCAGAACTGGTTCAAATTGTCCAGGCATTTGTTACTTTTGTCATCAAAAAGAAAAGCAAAGATGCACATCTCTATTGTCAATATGAGTAATTCTTGTCTCATTAAGACAAAAGTACTGTACTTAAAGCACTTGGTGGTGGTGGTGGTTGGTGGTTATGTGCTGTGGAGTCGGTTCCAACTCATAACAACCCTGCATAAGGTTTCCGAGGCTGTAATCTTTACGGGAGCAGAAAGCCTCATCTTTTTCCTGTGGAATGACTGGTAGTTTTGAACTGCTGACCTTGAGGTTAATAGCCCAACTCATAACCATTTTGCTACCAGAGCTCCTTCTTAAAGCACTTAGTAGCACTGTATTCAGGTTATAGTGACCCCTCAATAGGGTGGGGGGGGGGCTTTTGCTATTACTTTATTATTATCAACAATAAGTAGACTCCTCCATTGTTCTGAAACTGCTCTGTCCATCCAGTGGGTGACTTTTGGAAGTCATTAAGGGGCTCACCAGTCAATGTACAAAGCTTTGGAGCCCCTACTTCCGCCCAGACTCTGAGCTACTCTCTCTCCTGACTTGTTCTGTGGAGCATTTCTTCCTGGTGTCCTCACCCTGCCTGCTCCCAGAAAAGAAAGCACACCCAAACTCGGGGCCTCCGGTGGAGTCCATCAGTGTCCCATCCTGGGTTCTTGGTCATTAACTCCTCAAAAAGTAGCTTCGGAAAGGTAGACATTTTGTGGCAAGGAGGGGAGTGATTAACTTTTCAGTCTAGGAGAAGAGGTCCCTGGGACCATGAGGGGAGAAGAGCAGAGAGCGGGACCCCACCCAGAGAAACAGTGATCCCTGAGATGGAGGCAGAGATGATGATGTGGAGAGATGGAGCAGCTGGGGTCTTTAGACACAGACAGAGAGAGAGTGCTGATGACTGTGGGCGGGGCAGGAAGTGGGGGCAGGCTTGTAGGATATACCTTTTGGTTAGTTGATGATGCATGGAGGGGATTGTAACTATGGTAATGAAATGGTATACGATAGGATGAATGTAAAACTAATGTTCTCCCATGTAACCTTTCACATAATTCACAATAAAACATTAAAAAAAAAAAAAAAAAAAAAGATAGCTTCGGTCCTGATGCGTCATGCCAGCCAGCCCACATGTCAGAGAGAGGAGTCTATCGCTTTAAACAAGGACAGCCCCACCGGTGTGGAGTTGAGCAGCCAGCACCTCTAGGGGGCAGAGGGAGCACAGAGAAGCCAGAAGGCCAAGACTCCAGGATAGAAAAGAGAACACACAGTCAGTCTCTCCTGGGCTCCCAGCCAGGCGTAAACTCTTAGGAGATGGCATGCTTGATAAAGAGGAACTTGCCAATGATGAATAGAGGTCCTCTCACCCCTCCACCCTTTCCTGCCCCAGGCCACCTGATCTCTCACCTCAACCAGAAAGCCAGTCTGCTCTCTGGTCTCACCAGCTCCACTTTCAACCCCTGTGTTAGCCAGACCTGGCTGTGCTGTGCTGTGGAAACAAACAGTCCTGTGTCTCAATGGGTCACAGGAACAAAGGTCATGGGTCACAGGAACAAAGGTCAGGGGCAGCTCTGCTGTGTCATCTTCACTCTGGAAGCTGTACAGATGGCGCAGACTCCTCCTCACACATTACCAGGTGTTGTGAAAGAAAGAAAAGAGACATTAGCAAACAAGGTAAAGTTCCTGCCAAATAAACACATGTCATTGGCCAAGACAAGTCATGTGACTGAGCCTGATGTCCGTGGGGTAGAAATATTTCATCCTCCCAAAGGGAGGAGAAACAAATAATCTCAAACATTGATCACCCACTGCTGTCTTGTTGATCCCAACTCATAGTGACCCCAAAGGACAGAATGGAACAGCCCCATAGGGTATACAAGGCTGTAAATCTTCACAGAATCCAGCTGCCACAGGTTTCTCCTCCAGAGCACTGGTGAGGTTGAACAGCTGACCTTTTGGGTTAGCAGCTGAGCACTTTAACCACTGTGCTACCAGGACTCCTCAAGTATTGATGCAGTCCATGAATATGTCCACCATCTCAACTTTGAATTAAGTAGATTGTTGTTAGGTGTTGTCCAGTCAGTTCCGATTCATAGCAACCTGATGTACAACAGAACAAAACACTGCCCGGTCCTGCTCCATCCCCACAATTGTTGTTACTCCTGAACTCATTGCTGCTGCCATGCTGTCAATCAATCTCATGGGGTCTTCCTCTTTTTCACTGACCCTCCACTTCACCAAGGATGATGTCCTCCTGCAGGGACTGGTTCCTCCTGATAACATATCCCAAGTATGAGAGATGAAGTCTTGACATCCTGGCTTCTAAAGATCATTCTGACTGTACTTCTTCCAACACAGATTTGTTTTTCTTCTGGCAGTCCATGGTACTTTAAATAATTCTTCTATCTTCTATGGTCTTCCTTATTCATTAAACAGATGTTGTTGTTGTTGTTAAGTGCTGTCAAGTCGATTCCGACCCATAGTGACCCTGTATAGGGTTTTCAAGGAGCAGCTGGTGAGCTTGAACCACTGACCTTACAGTTCCAATGGCTTTGCAGTCTGGCGCATTAACCCATAGCGCTACACCAGGACTCCATTAAACAGATAGGATGAGATTTGTATTAAACAGATAGGATGAGCTTTTTTAAAAATAAAATAATAATAATCATGTCCCCCTGTTTGAAACCACCTACCCTTTACGCTGCCTCCCTCCCACCTCATCTCTGATTACTCTCCTATCACGCACCATGGTCCACTCACACTGACTTCTGAAGACCAGCTGTTTCCCACCACAGGACCTTTGCATGTGCTGCATTCCACACCCAGGTCATGCTTTAACCCAATTCTTGCTAGGCCTGGATTTCCCCATTTTGGGGGCTCAGCTTAAATGTCACAACAGAGAAGTTTCCTTGAGTACCCCATTATTCCCTTCCACTTCCCAGTTTTTGCCTTTCCTAATGCTTACCACCACCCCCTCTCTGTCAGTTTGCTATATTATGCTAGCATGTGTGTTGCTACGATGCTGGAAGCTATGCCACTGATATTTCAAATATCAGCAGGTTCACCTGTCATGGACAGATTCAGCAGGACTTCCAGACAAAGACAGACTAGGAAGAAAGGCCTGGTGATCTACTTCTGAAAGCCAGCCAGTGAAACCCCTATGAATCACAACGGAATATTGTCTGGTTCATATTCTTTAGACACATCAACAGGATAGACTAATCAGAGGAAGACTCCCGTTTGGTGAAGAGGAGGGCCGGTGAGAGTCGGGAGACCCTGGGTGAGGTGGGTTGCACAGTAGCTGAAATGATGGGTTCAAACATGGCTGTGAGGATGACTCAGGCCTTGGGAACATCTTGTTCTGTTGTACATAAGGACACCATGCATCAGAGTCTACTCAACAGCAGTTACCCATCCATGGAACAGTAAACAAACAGGAATGATTCTGCTGACATCATAGCTTTATTACTATCACGTGTTCCTTCCCCAAACACACTAGGCCATCAGCTTCTTGGGAATGTGTATGCCGGTCCTGCTCACCTCTGCGCCTCCATCCCAGTAGGAGCTTGGCAAATGCTTGTAAGCACTGTGCACTCTCCTCACCTCTGCCCCCAGCCTCCGGATGGCATTGCAGGGGAAGCAGGAGCGCCATCACAGAATCCGAGGCAGCATGAGTCCTTGAGGAAACAAAGGCAGACTGGCAGCTGTGGCTTGAATGCTGTTGTCTGCAGCCTGCCCACAGCATCTGGAGTGCTCACTATAAGCTTGTGAGGAGGATCTTATGATTGTCACTTTACAAATGAGGGCACTGTGGCTCAGGGCAGGTGGCAGGTTTGCCTGGCTGTGCAGCTCAGAACTGGTAGAACTGGGATTTGAACCAAACAAAGCATGGGCAGGACCTTTGTGCCAATTGATAGCTTCAGGAAGAGGGACTGTCTTGATACCTGTGGGCAGAATAACACGACACACATACACACCATCCATGACCTAAAGCCTGCAAATATGTTATCATGGCAGGAAGGAACCCTGGTAGTATAGTGGGTTACTTATTGGTATGTTAACCACAAGGTCAGCAGTTCAAATCCACTAGTCGCTCTGAGGGAGAGAGATGAGGCTTTCTGCTCCCATAAAGATTGATGGCCTCGGAAGCCCTAGACAGGGTCACTATGAATCGGCCCCAACTCGACTCCACTTAACAGCAGCAGTAGTAGCACATGGCAAAAGGGACTTTGCAAGTGTGCCTGAGCTAAGGGTGTTGAGATCAGAGTGTCCTGGGTAATGAGGCTTGGCCCAACAGAATCACAAGGGTCCTGGTAAGAGGGAGGCAGGGTGTCAGAGTGAGACAGAGAGACTGGAAGATGCCACACTGCTGGCTGCAATGATGGAGGATGGGGTCAGGTGCCAAGAAATGCCAAGTGACCTCTAGAAGATGGAAAAGGCAAGGGAACAGAGTCTCCCCTGGAGCTTCCAGAAAGGACATGGTCCTGCTGACCCCTGGCTTCAGCCCAGTGAGACTCTCAACAGAACTCTGAGGCAGCACACGTGTGGTTTAATGCCAGTGGTAGTGGTGGTGTGTCACAGGAGCAACAAATACAACCCTTGCCTGGACTGGGTCTGGCCTGGGCATTCCCGGTTGCAGGTGTCCAGCATTCAGTAATGACTTGGTGGACTTGGTTCACTGGCAGGAGTGGAAGGGATCCAAGGTGACCTTAGAAGAGGGGGGCATGAAAGGACGTGTGGCGAGAGCTGGTAGGTGTGTGGGGGGAGCAGGATGCTGGCTGGAACAGCCCCAAACACTAGTCCTGGGGCACTGAAGAGAAACCCAAATCCCTCTGCTGGAAGTCCCCACCCCATGCTAGACCATTCACTCACGTTTTTACACCCAGAGAGAGGAAATGGCTACAAACGGGATTAGAAATGAGATCACCTGGCCCCTGCTAAGTCCACTTCCTGTGCCTCTGACCGGCTCTGCTGCACCAGGGACCCAGAGTTACAGAACCTCTGGTAGGCCAGAGGATGGGAGTCAAGTCAGACAAGGCAGGAGGAGAGGGGTGGGAATGACCCAGCCAAGGACGAGGCTGTGAGCCTGGTTCTAGTCACTTGGTGTCACCTCTCCGGCAGTGTCCTGCGGTGCAATCCACACCCTGCACCCCACCATGATGCCACTACTCCAAGTTCTCCATGTTTCACTGCCTCTGGTCCCAGTGTCCAAGTCTCCCCTGTCCCAACTCTCCATCCCTAGGTCATCCTGGCACCTCCTCTCAGGCCTGCTATGACCACTGCCTGCCTGGACCCCCAACCTTTGGCTACTGTGCCCTGCCAGCTGCCTGGAATTTCTCCTCAGAGCCTTCAAGGTCCTCTCCACCCCAATTTCCTGGTACCTCCCAACTACAGAGCACCCCAAACCTCTCAAACTAGCTGCTAACCAAGAGACCAACGGTTCAAACCCACGCAGCAGCTCTGTGGGAGAAAAACCAGGCAATCTGCTCCCATAAATATTTAAAAAACTCCTCATCAAGTCAATTCCAATTCATGGCAACTGTACAGAACAGAATAGAAATGTCCTATAGGGTTTCCAAGGCTGAAATCTTTACACTACCGACCCACATAATCTTTTTCCTGTGAAGCAGTTGATGAGTTTGAACTACTGACCTTTCAGTTAGCGATCAAGCAATTAGCCACTGCTCCACCAGGGCTCCTCTGTACAGGTTTCAGCCTAGAAAGCCCTATGGGGCAGTTCTAATCTGTCACATAGGATTGTTATAAGTCAGAAATGATTCCACAGCACCTAACAAAAATAAGAGGCTTGCAAAGAAGTGAATCCCAGAATGAAAATGAGTGCACAGAGAGGGTCCCCAATTACCTGGAGGCCACACAGTGAGGGACCAGAGCCCCAAAAGCAATGTCTTACCTGGAACCATTCCCCACCCCAGCAACTCCCTTCAACCGCCTGAAGGACAGGGAGAACAGCCAGCCTTGCTGACCGATGTCCAAGGCCAAAGTGATGCTATTCTTCCCTCGAGGAGCTCCACCCACTGTGTGCCCAATTTAGCCGTTTAATGCAGCCGGGCCTTCTCTGGCCCTGCCTCTGAGATTAGCTCTGGAGCGGAGCTTTGAACGCCTGCCCAGAGACACTCAGCTTAAAACACTGGGAACCAGAAAAAAAAAAAATCGACCACATTTAATGGAGCCGTCAAGGGGGTGGGTCTGAGCCATCCATTATGCGGCCCTGCCTGCCCAGGGAGCCCAGCCACGTGGCCCCCTGACCACAGCATTAAGGCGACATTATCCCACAGGCCAGGCTGGGGGAAGAGCCGCCTGAGTCCCAGGCCTAGGGCCTCCTCTCCCGCTCCCCAAGGCTCAAGGCCCGGGGGATTCTTGGCGCCACTCATTAGGCAGAAGGGAAGGGGGCCTCCTGGGTAAGTCCACCCCTTCTGGTCTGAGGGTCTGCTCCCAGACAAAATCTGGGTATGTCTCCTTCAAGGTCTGGACGCCCCACAAGGACTGCTCATCTGTGCTCTGTCGCTAAGGTGGAGATAATATTAACAAAGTCACCTCTGAGGATCTGGTCTCCCAGAGAGCTCTGGCAATTGCCTGCCTTGCTGCCTTGTGTCTGCTTTCCTTTTGTTATTTAAAAGTTGATGTCATCTACATCCAAGTTGCTCTACAGACCTGTCTACCAAAATGTGTTCCAGGGAGAAGTTTCCCAAGAGGCTGCATAGGAAGCAAAAAGGGGCAAAGGGCTCAGTAGTGAATTAAGTCTGGGAAATTTTGAAGATGTTAGATTTCTCTTGGAGAGTTACAAGATGGTCAATGCTCTGAGAAGTCCTACAAAAGAACTTAATTTTGTTGAATCCAGTACCTTGGAGATAGACTCCTCCTCTTATCTCTGCAGAACACCTGTCAGTGTGCAGGGGGCCTGGTGTGCCAGGGAACATCTTTACCCTTTGGGAAATGACACTGGAGAGGTCTGAGTCTGTCTCTTTTTCCCAGCCCAGTCATGAGGCTGATCAATGCTTGCAAAAAGAGCCAAGTGACCTTCAACTACAGTCATGGCCCACCAGAGTCGATGGAGGGGACACAGGTACATCTCTCCATAGGGAAGGTCAACATCATGTAGTAAGAAGAGTGTGTAGCATCCTCCACATCCTACCCCCAACCTCACTCAGGTAGAAGCAGGCATTAGCCATGAAAGGAAGAGTCATCTCTCAGAAGCTGAGCCACTTAAGCTGGTGCTTACTGGAGATTTCTTCTGAAGATTTGTGCCCACCCAATGTCCTAGTGGGAGTCCCAACACAGACATTAGCTCCTGCTTTTCCTAGTGGTCCTTGTTATCATTAAGGTATTTGTGTCAACGTGACTGGGCCAAAATTCTCAGTGGTTTAACAATAGGTCAGCAGTTCAAACCCTCCAGCCACTCCTCAGAAACTCTATACAGGATTGTTGTGAGTCGGAACCAACTCAACAACACAGCAATACCCCATGATGAGCTCTGCTATGAGCAGCTAATCAACTGAATGGATGTTTCCCCGGGAATGTGGCCTGCCATACCGTTTCTCTTACAAGAGATGAATTACAGCCGCACTAGATAACTAAGACAGTTTTCTGTACAGTTTCTTTAAGCTGATGGCTGCAGGTCTGTGAGGACTCGCCTCTTCCACTGCCTTTCCAGGGACACTGAACTGTTTATGTTAAAGTGCTCTGCCATCCCACCAACCAAAGTTCACTGGACACGCTAAGTTGGCCTTTGAGCGGTTGCACTATGTGACGGGGGCTGGAGTCTTCTTGAACCCTTCCTCAATTCTATTTCTGCTGGTTGATGCAGGCAGATGGCTGGGACCTTAATGGGGCCAGGTACTGGGGTCTCCGTTCACCCTCATTCCTCAAAACTACTATTGCATTACTGCAGGCCAGTCTGTAGTACCAGTTGCTGAAGTCTTCAATGAAGTAAAGGGATGTGTTAAACATGGATCTCCCAGATGTGAGAGAGGAAAGCAAATGGGACATCAAAGCTCCTTTTATGTAAACTTTCCAGGACCACAGAGCTTGTGCTTTTGTATTTTCCAAAAATGGTCACCACACCATTTCAACTCCATTTGTTCTTCTTACAATGTGACCTTGACCTTCTGTGTTCCCTTCCTTGATTCTGGGTGGACCTGAGACTATGACAGAAGTGACATGACTTTGGATGCTAGGTCATAAACAGAGATATAGCTTCAAATTGGTCCTCTCGAATGCTCCCTCTTGGAATCCAGGTGTCATGCTGTGAGGAAATCCAAGACACATGGAGAAGTCACATGTCCAGTCAATGGGCCCCATTATGGTCTCAGCCATCTGCCAGCATCCACCATCAGAAATGCAATTGAAGAAGCATTCAAGAAGACTCCAGCCCCCTCCACAACCATACTGCAACCGCTCAAGAGACCCAGGCAAGCGACACCCAGCTGAGCCCAGTCAACAATCGGAACTGAGAGGAGTAATCATAAAGTGTTGGTTATGGATGTAAGTCACTACATTTGGGAAGCTAGTTTCTGTTGCAGTAGATAACGGGACACGTGGCAAGTGGTTTTGCTCCCCACGCTACGTTTTCAGGACCAGGAGGGCCTGCCACACCTTGGAGTTCGCGCCTTCTTATCTTCTGTCCTTTGCTGAACAAAGGATCCACAAAACGCTCTGTCACATGACAACAAACCACATCAACCAGTAAAAAATGACAAAATCCATGCCCAGATTAGACCAGGCTCAGAGGGAGGATACCGCTGGACCCATCAGACTAATAAAAACTGTTAAAGTCTGTTTCCTGAAAACTGAGCAAATCTGAACACAAAATGGACTTGAGTTAATACTAATATATCAGTATTGGATCATTAATTTTGAAAAAATGCACCATACTAATGTACGTCCTGTATGGTGCTGTCAGTTAATGCGTCAGACTGTAAAACCATTTAAACTGCAAAGTTGGCAGTTCAAGCTCACCAGCTGCTCCTTGGAAACCCTATACCATGTAGCTATGGGTTGGAAATGGACTCGACGGCACTTAACAACAACAACAATGGGAGTCCTGGTGTGGTACTGAGGGTTAATGTGCTGACTGACTGCAAGGTTGGTTTGAACCACAAGGTCGGCGGTTCAAGATCACTAGCCGTTCCTCAAAAAGCCTATACAGGGTCGCTATGAGTTGGAACCAACTTGACACTTAAGAACAATGTAAGATGTTAATTATAGTGGAAACAGGGCATGGGACACGCAAGAACTATCCAAACTATCTTTGCAATAATTCTATAAATCTTAAGTTGCTCTAAGATTGTTTTAAAAATAGAAAAAAAAATCTATTTCCCACTTATTAGAACAACTCCTTGTATTGACCATCTACCATCTACCAGAGCTTTGACCTATATTCCTGTAACCATGAGAACAGGCTTGCCAATTAGATATCATGAACCTCATTTTAGATGAGGAAACCAAGGCTCAGAAAGGTTGAGTGAGTTGCTCTATGCTGCACAGCAAGTGGGGAGGGGGGCAGGATTTGAGGCAGATTTCACTAGTTTTCCCTTCCCAGACCTCAGCCTAGTCTGACTCTGCCACTGTTTCTTTGGGCAGCTTTTTTTTTTACCTCTCTGAGCCTTACTTTCCTTGTCTGTGAAATAGGATAGAGATACAGGGCTATTGGAAGGAATGGCATCTTGTCCTGGGGGATACTCAGGAACCAGAGATGGAGGCAGCCAGGAGGGCAAGTCAGACTTCCCTCTGGAGGAAGAGATAGCTAAGTAACGATGTAAAAGATGACTCGCCATTAAACTGATTCTTTCATTCTTTGGTTGGTTGGTTGGCTGATTAAGTGCCATGGAGTTGGTTCTGACTCATAGCAACCGTACATAGGGTTTCCAAGGCTGTAAATCTTTACGGGAGCAGAAAGTCTCATCTTTCCACTACAGAATGACTGGGAGTTTCAAACTGCTTATCTTGAGCTTAGCAGTTCGACTTGTAACCATTACATTACCAGAGAGCTTCTTAGCCAACCAGTATTTTTTGAGCACCTTCTCAGAGCTAGGCATGTTTTAAGTGTTGGGGGAAATATTGTTATTGTTAAGTGATATCAGTCAGCTCTGACTCATAGTGACCTTGTGCACAACAGAATGAAACATTGTCCAGTCCTACAACAGCCTCACAATCGTAATTGAGCCCATTGCTGCTGCCACTGTGCCAATCCATCTCATTGGGGGTCTTCCACCTTTTTGCTGACTCTCCTCATTACCAAGCATGATGTCCTTCTCCAGGGACTGGTCCCTCCTGATAATATGTCTGAAGTATGAGAGACAATGTCTCGCGATGCTGACTTCTAAGAAGCATTATGACTGTACCTCTTCTAACACAGAATTGTTTGTTTTTCTAACAGTCCGTTGTTGTTGTTGTTAAGTGCCATCGAGACGGTTCCGACCCATAGCGACCCTGAACAGTGTTTCCTGAGGCTGTAAATCTTTACGGGAGTAGAAAGGTTCATCTTTCTCCTGTGGAGCAGCTGGTAGTTTCGAACTGCTGACCTTGTGGTTCACAGATTATGAAAAGGATTTATATTTTTCATATTCTCCTCTAACTCCAGAACTCAAATGCATCTATTCTCCCATAGTCTTCCTCATTCACTGTCCAACTTTCACATGCTGGGAAAATAGCAATGAACAAAACAGATGAGGGTGCTGGGGCTGACCAAGGAATGAGGGGAGATGGTCAAAAACTCACAGTGTTGAGGGGTCCCAGCTAACGATGAAGTAGGGCAAGGTGGAAGAGAGGGAGAAGGGCAGGTGGAGCTATTGGGATCATGTGGTCAGGGACGGGTTCCTTGGAAAAGAGCCTGAATTAAGTGACAGAAGCTATGCAGATATCTGGAGAAGCGTGTTCCAGGCAGAGGGAATGACAAGGGCCCAGCCTGGGCGGGAACGAGGACAAGGTCCGGGGAAGCATTGCAGATTAGTGGCCACAACTGAGCTTGGAGCACACCTGGGGGCCCCATGTGGGAATGGATTTAATGACAACTAACTACATGGGAAATCCAGCTGCCAACCTCAAGGTTGGCAGTTCGAAACTACCAGCTGTTCTGTGGGAGAAAGACGAGGCTTTCTGCTCCCGTAAAGATTTACAGCCTCGGAAACCCTGTGCAGGGTTGCTATGAGTGAGAACCTACTCCACGGTACTTGAACAACAACAACCACATGACAATAGTGAACACTGATGTTACTTGGTAAAGCTAAACTCTTGTAAGGATTATCCTTGCCTAGCAGTCCTCTTACACCCACGGCCCTCAACCCTTTACTGTAACCCTTTTCTGAGAGCCTACAAGACAAAGGTGACCTCACTTTCATTTGTATCAGATCAGACCAACCCATACCAGGGCCAGTCTCTCCAGCAGGTCAGCAGGGATACCGTGGTGGCGGGACACACCCCAAGGCCTAGGGTGATGGCACCACACCTCCGTTAGCCAGAGCAGATCTGACAAAGGCAGGAATCTGGGGATTCCTAGTCAAGGAGCGCTGGTAGTAGAATGGTTAAACACCTGGTTGCTAACTGAAAGGTTAGCGGTTTGAACCCACCAGCTTCTCCATGGGAGACAGATGTGGCAGTCTCTTCAGTAAAGATTTACAGCCTTGGAAACTCTATGGGCAAGTCTGCTGTGTCCTACCGGGTCGCTTCACAGCAATGGCTTTGGGGTACTATTCTGACCCTACCACCAAATCACTGTGTGCCCTTCAGTGAAATTCTTCCACTCTCCAGGATTCTGTTTCCCCATGAAGACGCCGGCAGCTCAAAATGCTTCAGCTCCACCTTGCCCTCTGTCTCAGGCAGTTGCCTCTGACTTCGATCTCTTCAATGCCAGTGCCAAGCGTTCATTCCCCAGAGTCTCTGGAAACATCCACTTGGTTTTGACTGCTCACCCCAGGGAGGGCTGAGGGCTGTTTGAAAGAGCCACATTCCAGAGACCAGCATGTTCCTGAGGCCCCCAAGCCCCAGCTCTCCCTCTCGCTGGACCCCAAAGCACCCAGTGTTGTGTTCCCGCTCTTCTGTCAAGGGCTGCAGCTGTCAGGATGGGGGAGGGGAGTTTGCTAATTCCATTGGAGGCTTGACCCCACGCTCATTTATTTCAGACATGACCTTTGATTTCTCGGGTAGAGTGTAAATTACATGTCGCCAGCATAAAATATTAAATCCAATTTATACTTAATTATTGATGCTATTATGTATTCTATAGTAATGGCATCAGAAATCTCAGCCCCCGTCCGTGCCCAGTAAATAGCTTTTTTGCATTAGAGGCTCCTTGAGGTAAGAGATCTCGCTCCATTCCTTCTTAACCGTATGATTGATGATTATGGGGAAGTTCGTAAATAGTCTTCCAGAAATATTTTCTCTGGTCGTCCGTAGCTCCAAAGGAAGGGGGGCTCGGTGCTAATTATCGGGGCGGATGCAGCCCTCCCCACCACCACTTGGAGCAGGTGGGTTGAGGGTTGGCGAGATGAGGACGGTTTAAGCAAAACCATGCTGAGTGGTTTAAGAGCGAGTGGAGGAAGACCACAGCGGTTTTCTGAAGGCTTTAAGTCACATGTAATCTTCACATGGACATTGGGGTTTTGTTTTTTATTGAAACATTAATAATTCCGGTTTCTTGTAAAATATTCATGGTTCCTGTTGCTGCATTCAAACCCACTCTCGGCCGCTGCTTTTAATTTTCAACTCGGCCATGCAGGCCTCTGCCGTCGACCACCCATTGCTCCTGTGCAATTTATTAAGTGGAGGTAACGGTGGTCACTGGGTGGTCAGAAAAAGCGAGCTCAGGGCTGCTCTGCAGCAACTGGTCGAAAGCCAGAAAGTTCGGGAACAGGCAGGCCAGCTGTCACTGGGCAAACTCAGCTAGCACCTGGGGACAGAGGCCTTTTCTGAATATGAGGACATCCGAGACAATGCCACAGCTGGGCTAAGAGAGCTGGGGCAGCCCAGCAGGAAGGACAGAGAGAAGGGAGGACAAGGAGGAGGAAAAAAGGGTGCTCAGCTGATGAGAAAACATTTTCACAGCATGTGGGGCAGGGGACAAAAGAGCAGAGTGGTAAAGGGCTCAAGTTCTAGCCAGAGCTCAGCCTCCAACTGGCTGTGTGACCTGGGTGAGTGATTTCCCTCTCTGAGTCTCAGTCTCCTCATCTGGAAAATGGGTATAGAGGCCAAGTAGGAGCTTAGTATACGTCACACCTGCTTGGTAGATGGCACTGACGACAATTAATCAAACAAAGAAACAAAAGCAAATTCACTACCATCTAGTAGATTCCAGCTCATATTGACCCTGTATTTACAGCCTCAGTGTTTCTGAGGCTATAAATCTTTACGGAAGCAGAAAGCCTCGTTTTCCTCCTTTGGAGCATTTGGTGGATTTGAACCTCCGACCTTGCAGTTAGCAATCCACTGCCTATCTACAAAGCCACTGGGGCAGTTTAGTGTTGCATGCTGAACCACTAGGCATTCAGGTTTAGAGCGATCTTAAGAAACCTTAACATGTAGCTCTTTCCTTGAACAGAGGAGAAGCAAGACCAGAGAGGGGAAGTGACTTGCCCGATGTCATACAGCCTCAAACAGAGCCACAACCCCACAACTTTTCAGCATTTGGATCTCTGTGTGAACTCTGGCCTAAGCTGGGGCAGGGTGGGGTGGGTGGGCAGAATTCACCCTAAGTCCCTAAACAGCAGTGGCAATAAGACTGCACACACCTGGTGGCGGGGCCCCATCTGTTCTAGCCAGAGGTGACCTGCAATGTGCACGTTTCCCAAGCCAGATCCAGCTGCCTGTACATCTGTCTATAATCAGAAATATGTCCATCCACAGCTGGGCACACTCAGATTCAAACAACCAGATGGTCCAGGCCCAAATGCACTAAGCAAACTCCCTGCAGCCCCAATCCCAAATGCCAGTGCACTGAACAAAGGGGCCAGGAAGTACCAGTGTCCGCAGGGGGCAGGGACCTCCTGATGCTCCAGGAGACAGGCAGGGACATGGCTGTCTGGCCCACCTGCCTCTAAGGCAGAGGGGCGACAGCAAATCCCGGCCACACAGCAGAAGGCAACAGCACACGGAATCTCTGAAACACAAGTCTCCCAACATCCCTGTAAGCCCTGGAGATGACTTTTCCTCCTGTGGATTTGAACTCAATATAACTTACTATTAACAATACAGAAAACATGCAAAACAGAAACCATTGCAGCCCCACCGCTGCAGATAAGCCCTAACAAAGGGAAATGCATTCCAATTATTCTTTTGTGCATTTAGCCTATGCTGTCCTTTAGGGGGGTTGCTCCGTGTGGGCAGAATCAGTAACAGAACGTACCGCCCTCCGGCTTGCATGGTTTAAAATTCTGGCAGCTGCGGCACAGACATTTCAAAATGAACCACACTGCAAATGAAGATCAAACTTGTCTCTTCCTCTCTCTGGGCCTCAGTTTCCCCTTTTGGGCTATGTCGTGGCCCCTCTCTCCCCTAACCCTGACACCCCAGCAGGAAGGCTTCCAGACCCTGAGGACACCCAGATGAACTTCTGGGTTTCTCTTTGATGCTCCCTGAGTACAATTCAAAGGTGTCTGCTGTGGAGTCAGCCAGCAGGCCTGGATCATGGAGGAAGCAGATGAAGGAGCCTAGGGTCTGTGTAGCAGGCAGACCTGCTGGGGTCTCATGGGATGACCTCACACCTGGAGTCCAGACCTAGGCGTAGCCTGAGAGTTCTGAAAGAGGTGTCAGATTTCACTGGTCACCAGCTGTGTGATCTTCACTTAGTTACTTCCCCTCTCTGGGACTCAGATACATCACATGGAGTTCTGGACCCCACCTGGGAGATTGATTCTGTAGGTCTGAAAGTAAAAGCCTTCCTACATGCCACCTCATGAATTATTTTGATCAGAGGGAGTAGACCCTAAATGAGAATTTGATACAATGTAAGTTAAAGAAAACTCTAATTTCATGCATGCCATGTATGGTTGAAGACCAGCAGCAAGTGGTTATATTTAGCAGAGCTCTGCATGAAAATAGAACTGAAATGTGGGGTCCATCGGCTAGCAGCTGGAGGAGGAGAGACAAACAAGAGAAGTTTGATTCTTTGGGCATAAAAGCGCAGGGGCAGAATCAGCAAGAAATCTCTGCTAGAGGGGTGTGGTCAAGACACCTGTAGAAAGGTAATAACACTGATTTTGAAATGGCTTCCTGCCCTGTTCTGAAAGCCCTCCTACCATTCCCCCAACCTCTAGGGAAAGGCTACTATACACAACAGCCCTGTGCAGGGGGTGCTTTGGGAGAAGGACGGCAGAAGGGTGGTGTCCAATGTAGAGCAGAGAGTGAGGAGAAAGGTGGGCATCTGGGAGCCAAGACTGAACGCCAGGAGCAGGTGTCAGTAAGAATGTCTATGGCCACAGCACAGAGTGACACAGGATGAGTGAGATCAAACGCACCAAGAGGACTGAGACCCTCAAAAGAGGAGAAGGGAAGCATTTGGTTTGACCTCATATTGAAATAAAAATCAATAATAGAGGTAAAGATTTGTTGTTGTTAAATACCATTGAGTTGGTTCGACTCTGAGCAACCTTTTATAGAGCTTCCAAGGAGCATCTGGTAAGCTTGAACTGTCAACCTTGCTGTTCAAATTGACCTTGCGGTCCAGTGCAGTATCTGCAGCGCTACATCAGGACTCTAGAAAACTCTATGACAATGGTTTCATTTTTTTTTTTAAACGGGTTACTAAGGAAGGAGTCTCCAATGTAAAGAAAACAAGAATCCTCACCACTGGAGCAATAAATGACATCATGATAAATGGAGAAATGATTGAAGTTGGTCAAAGACTTCATTTTGCTTGGATCCACAATCAACACTCATGGAAGCAGCAATTAAGAAGTCAGACAATGCATTCCACTTGGCAAATATGCTACACAAGATATCTTTAAAGTGCAAAGGTAACAGTTTGAAGACTAAGGTGCACCTGACCCAAGCCATCTTTTCAATTGCCTCATATGCATGTAAAAGTTGACATGTTTTCTATTAGAGCAAACAAAAGTCTGCCCTTCCCTGACTTCTACCTGTGGGTCTTGATCCTGCCCTTTGGACCAACACCTGACTGCCTTCCTCTGAAACATTTTTTCCCCCAGGTTGACTATCTCAAAATTCTTCAACCACTTCTCAGGACTGGGGTCAAGATGAACTCTAAAGAACGCCTTTCCTTCATTCCACAAATATCCACAATGTTCCTGCTACATGCCCTCAACACACAGTGATATATGAAACTGACACTGGAGCGTACAGTTTGAATGTTGTTGTTAAGTGCCATCAAGTTGGTTCCAACTCACAGTGACCTTGTATAGGGTTTCCAAGGAGCAGTTGATGGGTTTGAACCTCCAACCTTGTAGTTAGCAGTCCAGCGCTTATCCTACAGCACTACACCAGGACCCCTATAGTCTGGATTGTTAAGTGTCGTTGAGTCAGTTCTGACTCATAGCAACCCTGTATAGGGTTTCCAAGGAGTGACTGAGTGGTTTGAACCACCGACCTGGTGGTTAGCTGTCTAGTGCCCACTACAGTCTGAATGTTGTTGTTGTTGTTGTTAAGTGCCGTCGAGTCGGGTCCGACCCATAGCGACCCTGTACAGGGTTTCCGAGGGTGTAAATCCTTACGGGAGTAGAAAGCCTCATCTTTCTCCCGCGGAGCAGCTGGTAGTTTCGAACCGCTGACCTTAAGGTTCGCAGCCCGATTCGTAACCACTACGCTACCAGAGCTGAATAGTACTGAAGAAATCCTTGTCACAGTGCTGCATCTTTACATAACCAAGAAATGAAATGAGTTGCTATTGAGTCAATTTCAATTTATAGTGACCCATGTGGGTCAGAGTAGAACTGTGTTCTATAGGGTTTTCAGTGACTGATTTCTTAAGAGTAAATCTCCAGACCTTTCTTCTGAGATGCCTCTGGGTAGATTCAAACCTCGAGCCTTTCAGTTAGCAGCCCAGTGCTTAACCATTTGTGTCATCCCAGGAGGAAAGATAATGTTCAAGCAGAGCCAAGGCCTCCTGGAAGAGCACTGTTTAAACTGAGTTCCGAGGACTGAGGAAGGATTAACCAGGGAACAAGTGAGGGGGCATGCAGTCCAGGAAGAGGGGACAGTGGGGATGAAGGTCCAGAGGCACCACAAGAGAGAGGAAGAATGGAGTAATTCAAGAGCTAGAACTAACTGGGGTGTGGACAGAGTTCTGTGATGCAGGAAGAGAAGGGGTGGGTGAGCATCCACCCATTGGAAATACTTTCTGTGGTTGCTCCACCTGTTCTTAACAATTGGCCATTGTATCAAAAGGGAAAATGCTTAAAGACCTAAAGTAAAAACCTAGCATGATAAAGGTCATCATTGAAACAATAGGGGAAAACTTAGGGGCTCTGATGCATGGCAGAAGGACATTATCAAATATAACTGAAAACACACAAACAGCAGAAGACAAATAGATAATTGGACCTCCTAAAATGAGACAGTTATGTGCATCAAAAGATTTTATCAAAGAGTAAAATGAGAACTGGGGAAAAAATTTTGGCAATGGCATATCAGACAAGGGACTACTGTCTAAAATGTATAGAACACTGCAATTGCCTCAATAAGAAGGCAGATAATCCCATAGAAAAATGGGCAGAGGACATGAACAGACACTTCACCAAAGAAGACATTCAGGCAAACATGTGAAGAAATGTTCGCAATCACTAGCCATTAGAGAAATGCAAATCAAAACAACAAAGAGGTATCACCTTACTCCAGCAATAACAACAAAGTTTAAGAAATAAAGAAAACAAAACAAAACAGCAAATGCTGGAGTGTGTGTGGAGAGTGTGGGACCCTCCTACACTGCTGATGGGACTGCAAAATGGGGCAACCATTGTGGAAAATGATCTGGCATGTTCTCAGAAGGTTGGAAATTGAAAAACCGTATGATCCTGCAATCCCTCTACTTGGTACATATTCGCAAGAAATAAGAACCAGGACACAGCTAGATACACACACCCCCATGTTCATTGCAGTAGTATTCACAATAGCAAAAAAGATGGAGACAGCCTAGGTGCCCATCAGCAGAGGAATGGCTGGACAGACTTTGGTACATCACACAATGGAATATTACGCAATATAATTTAAGAATAACAATGAATCTGCAAAATACTGCATAACTGGAAGGACATTGTTGTTGTTGTTGTTGCTAAGTGCCGTCGAGTTGGTTCTGATTCATAGTGACACTGTATAGGGTTTCCAAGGAGTGACTGGTGAGCTTGAACCACCCACCTTGCAGTTCAAACCAACCTTGCGGTCCAGCACATTAACCTGCAGCACCACACCAGGACATTATGCTGAGTCAAATTAGTTGGTTGCAAAGGGACAGATATTATATAAGCCCAGTAGTGTAAAAAGTCAAGAAAAAATTTTCATTCTATAATAACCCTTCTATGATGGTTACCGGAGGTGGGAGGGAAGGGAGAATTATTCACTGGGTAGAGTCTAGACATGTGCTAACTTGGGTGATGGGGGCACAGTTAAAAGGAAAAGGAAGGAGAAGAGAAGAAGGAAGGGGAAAAAGAAAAATGCTTTCTTCTCTCTTCTTTTTGGTCTGGTTCTTTAATTTTTTTCATGAAAAAAATGCATATTTATTTTCTCATAAAAAAATAGCTTATACAGATGGAGGCAGAGATGGTGACGTGGAGAGAGGGAGCAGCTAAGGACCCTAGATTCACGGAGAGAGGGACTGAGAGCTGACGGCCAGGAGGCAGACTTGCAGAATGTACCCTTGATGATGTAAATTATTATATAGGTCTGAGTGCTTAAAAAAAAAAAAAGCTAAAATGAATAGAGAGAAATACTGTTAACTGATGGTACATGGAGAGGATTATAATCATTGTAATGAAATAAGGTGTATGATTTGTTGAACGTAAAACTCATGATCTTCCCTGCAAATTTTCACTCAAATCATGATAAAAACCTTTTTAAAAATGAGCTCATACAGTATTTTTGTTTGAAACCTGAAGGTCAGGTTACCACAGTAGCATCTTCTATGTTGTTACGACATGTTTAATACAGGACAATCTGATTTTTTATTCCATTGTAATCATTATGTAATCCATAGTGATGAATTATGATAATCAGAAATGTTTTTGAAGACTGCTTTGTATAATAAAATGAAAAATAAAAACAAAATGTGAATAAATCTAAAATTTTAAAAAAGATTAACAATTGCTGAAAATTTTTTTAAAAAAAGGGAAATGAAATGAGTTTGGCAAGACTTTGTCCCCAGCAGAGGTCAATCCCAGTTGCTGCTCACTGGTCTGTCCTACAACATCATAGTAGCTCTTAGCTAGACCTCAGGGCCTAGATTTCCCAGAATCCATTTATTTCTTTTTTTGAAAATGATGACAAAAGCCCCCTCTCCCCTTGAGCCTCAGCAGCCTTCTGAGGTCTCCCTGGTTGGCTATCAGCCTTCAGGGGTGGCATGAAGTCACTTCAGAAGGTTCTCATGGGACGTGAAGATATAAATTCACATAAAGCAGTGAAATCCTCGCCTACCTAGCACTGCCATTTCTCCCTAACCATCTTTGGTCTCAAAGTTGCCAAGAAACTACGTAGAAAAAACCAGTGTGGTTTGGGTTGAGCCCCAACAGGGCAAAGACAACAGCCGAACTACTTCAGTATTCCTCAAGGGTTCTGCTGACATCTCAGCCCAAAGTAGCCCTGAAGATAGTACCAGCCCCACAAGTTCACAGACAGTCCACTCAGGGACCACTCCTCAACACTAGGTGGTGGTCCCATCCAGTGTGAAATCACCAGAGCACTGGAGAGAAAGAGTCTAAGCTGCTCAGTAGAACGTGGTGGAAAAGACACATGAGACCAGGAGAAGTATACACACTGAGCTTTGCAGAGGACAAGAGAGGTCCCAGCCACTTCCATGCTGGAAGGCTAATGATATCAAAATGTGAGAGACATTCTAACACTAAGCTGCAAAAGTCAAAGTTCTATTTTAAATATTTGCATATCATGAATTTGGTACCCACCAAAATCACACTGCCATTTAGTTGTATATCCCAAGCCTGTATACACAGGGTTGGTCGGAATGCATCTTAATGTGAGGTGCACTCCAGCAGTACGGTGTGATGAGTGTAACTTCTCCTCCCAGTCCAGCCAGGGTCCTGAGTGATGGGAGTGTAAGCTCATTTGAGGAGACCATCACAAGTCTGTATTTGGGGCCCTTAGAAAAATAAGAGGCTCTTCTCAAATATTTGAAAAAAAGGATTAGACACCAGAGCTGTGGTTCTCAGCTAGGAGTGATTGTGCTACCCTATGCCCTACTCTGGGGCATCTGGTAATATTTGGAGACATTTTTATTGTTAGGACTGAGGAAGTTGATATTAGCATCTAGTGTCAAGCAAAGGATACTGCTAACGATCCTGCACAGGGCCCAGGCCCACAATAAAGACTTGTCTTACCAAGACGTCAACGGTGCCATGGCTGAGAAGCCCTGCCCTCCAGTGAGGCTACTGCAGACCCTGCCTGACAGTCCAAAACCAGGTCTGGGCAAGATCCACTGGGCATGTCAGAACTGGGAGCTTGGAAAACACCTTGGGCTTTTCACAGGCCTGCTCCTGGTATGGCGCTGTAGGATAAGCACTGGACTTGGAATCACAAGGTCGGCAGTTCAAACCCACCAACTGCTCCTCAGAAACCCTATACAGGGTTGCTATGTGTCAGAACTGACTCGACAACACTTAACAGCAACAATAAAGCCCTAACAATATGTAAAGCCAAGTCTACACACAAAAGCACAACCCACTGTGGTTAAGTCAATTCTGACTCATGATATTCCATGTGTCATTCCATAATGTTTTCTTGACTGCAATCTTTACTGTAGTAGATAACCAGGTCTTTCTTCCGCAGTGCCGTGGGTTGGATTCAAATCACCAACTCAACTTTTAGGTTGTTGTTAAGTGCCGTTGAGTTGGTTCCAACTCACAGTGACACAGTATAGGATTTCTGAGGAGCAGTGGAGTCAAGTGAAGTGGAGGGTCAGTGAAAAACAGGAGGACCCCCAACAAGATGGACTGACACAGTGGCAGCCACAATGGACTAAAACGTAACAACAATTGTGAGGGTGTGTGGGACTTGTTCTGTTGTGCATAAGGTCACTAAGACTTGGGACTGATTTGATGGCACCAAACAAGGTCAAGTACAAATTGTGCCACATCTCACCGATCCCAGGTTGTCATTTCCTCTTAACGACATTTGGTCCCTAAATGGCTAATAACTTGCTACACAAATTCAAGGTGGTCATCCAGTTATTTACAAAAATCAACACCCCCTCAAATAACAGAATCCAGAGTCTCTACAACACACAATCCATAGGTTGTTGTTGTTGTTAAGTGCTGTCGAGTCGGTTCCAACTCATAATGACCCTGTATGGGTTTCCGAGGAGCAGCTGGTGGGTTTGAACTGCTAACCTTGTGATTCCAAGTCCAGTGCTGATCCTACAGCGCCACCCCAGGAGTCCTGCATCCATAGCAGACAGTCAGAAATGACCAGGTATGCCAAGAGGCTGAAACTGTAACCCAGTCTCAGCAGAGAAATGAAAACGATTTTTTAAAGAATTAAATAGAAGTTCTAGAACCAAAAACTATGAATACTGAAATGAAAAAAGTCACTAAATTGGAACTAACAATAACTAATGATTGGAGACTGAAAAAATAAGAGTCAGTGAACTTGGAGACAAATCAATAGAAATCATCCAATATGATGAACAGAGAGACAGAAAAAAAGATGGAAGAAAGATGAACAGAGTCATAGAGTCATAGGTACCCATGGGGCAATAGCAAACTGTCTACTGTACGTGTTGTTGGAATTCCAGACGTGAGTACAGAAAAGAAATATTAAGACATTGTGGCTCAAACATTTCTAAGCGTATAGAAATGTGTCCAAGTTTGTACACTCACACTTTCATTTCAAAACCTAACGTGAGCATCCATTCTGGATCAGACCTAAGGCATAATTTGAATATGTGGAGAGGTTGGTGAACATCCAAAAAGGGCATTTCACAGGCACTATAGAGCATGACCTAACTGAAGACTGAGTTATTCATTCATCTACTCATCTATTTTGCTAGTCTTCACCACCCTGGTGGTATGGTGGATCACGCATTGGGCTGCTAACCGCAAACTTGGCAGTTCAAGACCACGAGCCACCCTGAAGAAGAAAGATGAGGCTGTCCACTCCCATAAAGATTTGCAGCCATGGGAATTCTATAGGGGAAGCTCCCCCCTGTCCTATAGGGTCACTTCGAGTCTGCATGGGCATGACAGCAATGAGCTGAAGGGTTTGTTATTTGGATTTTGTTTCTGTTTGTTTTTTCCTTTTCTGTTTTGGTCCATCTAAGGGATATAGTGGAGAGGTTTGGGCCTTAAAAAGGTGGGCCCTCAACTTCAGGCTAAAGCTTTGGGACTTGGCTTCGAGACCTGGGGGGACCCCAGAAGGTACTGAGCAGTGGAGTGGCAGAACCAATGGGCCAGCCTGGACTGCAATCCCAACAGGGGCTAGCCAGCGTTGCCAGTCACAGGCAGAGACTATCTCAGCATTGACCTTCAAAGTGGCTCCCACCCGCAAGCCCACACCTTTCTGTAGTCCATTGGGGCGCAAGGGAACATCTCCTGGTTCCTGGATCTCTGGAGATCAGGCCCCAACTTCCCCTCCATTGCCCAGCTTGGACACAGCCTTCTGGATAATTCCTTGTCTACTCACCTATCTCCTAAATTCATTTGGGTTGGTGGAAGCTGCTCTCTCATGTCCACGGGCATCTGTAGCTTTCTAACCCAACAAACTGAGCCAGAGAAAAGCGTATGGGAAGATCTTGAGAACTCTCCACAGCTGGAAGCATTTGAGGGAAGCGGCATTGAAGGTGAGGGACCTCAGAGACCCAACTTTGAAATTTGACCCCTATGTCAGGAAAGACCACCAAAACCCATAGCCACTGAATCCATTGTGAGTCAGAGTAAGCCTATAAGACAGTATAGAATTGTGCCATAGGGTTTCCAAGGCTGTAAGGAGGCAGACTGTCATCATATGTTTCTCCCACGGAGCAGACACACAATGGCGAATTAATGGTGGTGGCATTTCAAGCAAGTGGAGTTAGACATTCTCTAACAGAGCAATGAGTCCACCTTTTCTCCATACACAATGACACAATGGTGAGAGGAGAGAATGCAATAAGACAAAAACAAACCAAACTCAAGGCTGACAGGAACATTACTCTGAAGCCATTTTATTTACTTCTTTCTTCTTGCCTCACGCCTGGCAGAGTACAGCTTCTCCACTGTTTCATGGCAGGGACCATCTGCCCTGGAAGATCTGACTCCTTATGCCCAAGTCCCTTCCAATTTGTTGTTGACACGTTCACCACTTGCCTCTTGTTCTGTCAGGATCACTCCAGGGAGGGTGTGACAGGGAGAGAGAGAGAGCTGGCCCCTCCTGCCTGCATGCAGGCCAGTTCATATTCAACCTCAAGTCACCTCTCCTCCATCCCCCTGGCCCTGGCAACAGCCCCTCCTGCCTCCTACCACAGGCATAAGCCCTGGTGTGCACATGGACAGACATGTACATGAGATGTTCACGATGGTACTGCTTCCGGGACGGCACCTTAGAAACAAACTCAATACCCAGACTGCCATTCCATTGGTAAATATGAGCTCATCAAAGAACATTGCTGGTAGTGGTGTCGTCATTGAGTCGGTTCTGACTCTGTGTACAACAAAACAAAACACAGCCCAGTCAGTCTTGCACCATCTTCACAATTGTTACACTCAAGACCATTGTAGCAGCCACTGTGTCAATCCATCTCATTGGGTATCTTCTTCTTTTCGCTGACCCTCTACTTCACCAAGCATGATGGCCTTCCTTCTCCCTCTTGTAACATGTCCAAAGTTGATAAGGCAAAGTCTCTCCATTCTTGGTTCTAAAAAGCATTCTGGCTGTACTTCTTCCAAGACAGATGTGTTTGTTCTTCTGACAGTTCATGGTATAGTCAGTATTCTTCAAAGAATGTCTCATAGCAAAGGAAAGCTGTTCATAAAACATTACATCGGTGCCTTCAGACTACTGCATCAGAATCACTGGTTGCTCCTCCTCAGGCTGAGTCTCCAAGGCAGTTTGCATTTCTAGAAAGTTACCAGGTGATGTTGCTGCTACTGGCCAAGTATCACACTATGAGAACCACTAAATGATGCATGTAATCAATGTCACTGAATTGTACACG
Source organism: Chrysochloris asiatica (assembly GCF_000296735.1). Classification (NCBI taxonomy): domain Eukaryota; kingdom Metazoa; phylum Chordata; class Mammalia; order Afrosoricida; family Chrysochloridae; genus Chrysochloris; species Chrysochloris asiatica. The sequence goes on along the minus strand of NW_006408565.1, from coordinate 12,872,537 downwards.
TAAAATTTGTTGGAATGGCATATATTTTGTGATGTATATTTCACCACAATTTAAAAACACCATATATACAGTATGGTGAAAGAATACAACCATACTGTATATATGGTGTTTTTAAATTGTGGTGAAATATACATCACAAAATATATGTGATGTATATATTTA
>NW_006408565.1:12853780-12871620 GCF_000296735.1 Chrysochloris asiatica | reverse complement strand
GATTGGCCAGGTGGCATCATTGATGGCATCAAGTGTGGCAGCGGTAGTGAGGTTGGCCCAGGATCGGACATTGTTTTGTTCTGCTGTGCATGGGGTCCCTATGAGTCGGTTCCGACTCGATGGCACCTGACAACACCAACAACAACATATATACAGTATCATTTCATTTATGTGTAAATCTCATTTCAGTTTTGGGTAAATGTGTGATCTAGGTGTTGATAGTGACGCCTCTATGTCATGAGATTGAATACAGGTTTTGATCATTTTATTCTTTATGTTTCACTGTATTTCCCAAATTGTCTGCAATCGCCACAACTTATCTTCGTAATCAGAGAAAAATGTTTGTGTCACCTCCTTCATGAGGCTGCCAGGCTTCCCCAGTGAGAGGTTGCTGATCCTCACGGCCCTCTACTTAGATCTTTTTTCCTTCTGTCTCATGTTTGTGTTATACTGTCCCCACAATTTAAGAATCTCTGAATTAAGTTAATAACAATACTAATAGATATAGCACAATTTAAAGCATGCAATCAACATCATCAAATTGTACATGTGGAAATTGGTGGACTGACATATGCTTTGTCATATATATTTTCACTACACACTATATACACAGTATGATACCAATGGATTCAATTGTACCCCTCAAAATATGTGTTGGAACCCTAACCCCTATATCTATGGTTGTTGTTGTTGAATGCCTTCAAGTTGGTTCTGATTCATAGCTACCCCTATAGGGCTTCTGAGGCTTTTACATCTTTGTGGGAGCAGAAAGCCTCATCTTTCTCCCACAGAGCAGCTAGCAGGCTCGAACCATGGATTTTGTGGTTCGCAGACCAGTGCTTATCATACGGAGCCACTGTGATCACTATGAACGCAATCTCATTTCAGGATGGGCCTTTCTGTGTTGTGTGAATAAGTCCATATCAGTAGAGGGTGGGTCTTAAACCCAGTCACTATTGAGATATCAAAAGAGCACATTAGACACACAGACAAGCAAGTCTACAAAGAGAAAGGTAGATACTACTTGGAGACTGCCAAGGAGCCAAGAAACTCCGAGACTACTAGGGAAGCTGAGATGAGGATTTTCCCCTGAGTAGACAAAGAGAAGGCATCCTGGTGTGACGCTGTGGGCTAATCGTCAGACTGCAAAGTCATTTGAAGTGCAAGATCGGTGGTTCAAGCTCATGAGCTGCTCCTTGGAAACCCTATACAGGGTTGTTATGGGTCAGAATTGACTCAACGGCACTTAACAACAACAACAGACAGAGAGAAAGGAATCCTGGTATGGCGCTGTAGAATAAGCACTGGACTGCTAAATGCAAGGTGGTGATTCAAACCCACCAGCCTCTCCTTAGAAACCCTATGCAGGGTCGCTATGAGTTGGTATAACAGTGGTTCACAACAACAACAACAACAAAGAAGGAGCCTTCATCTGGAGCTGGTGCCCTGAGTTCAGACTTCTAGCCCCCGAGACTCCTTCTAAGGGAGGATGGCCAGACTTCATCTCTCATACTTTCACCATGTTGGGAGGAACCTGCCCTAAAGAAAGAAGTCATGCGTGATAAAGTGGAGGGTCAGCAAAAAAGAGGAAGACCCCTAACAAGATGGATTGACACAGTGGCAGTAACTTGGGCTCAAATAGAACCAGGATTGTGAGGATGGCCCAAGCTTGGGTTTTGTTTTCTTCCGTTGTGCATAGGGTCACTATGAGTCAGAACTCACTCAATGACACTTAACAACAAACTGTGAACCAAGAGATTTCTTGACCACTCTTGGTATTTCTGTTACAGTAGAACTAAAACTCTAAGACAGACAGTAGTACCTTGCAGTTCAGGCACCTCCATATCCCCCCACGAGGCTCAGCATGGCACCCATCACCCATCAAAAGCCAGTGGAAGCTCACAAGGTGTGAGGTGCCATGGAATCAGTCTGGATGGCCCAGTCCAATAGTCTAAGTCCCGCCGGAGCTTTGGCTTCATTTTAGTCCCTTTTGTAGGTTCAGAGATTGCCCACCTTGCACCACTGACCACCAGCTTGACTCACTTATCCCCCAATTCCTTGGCACCACCCCAGTTGGCTCCACATCAAATGTCCTTCCCCACCATGGAGCATTCTGGATGCTGCAAGTATCATTGGTGATATCACTTATGTCCCGAGACATGACTCACCAACTGTACAATGGACATTGTCCTAATTCTGCTGCTTGCCAGCTCAGGACCTTGTGCAAATGATTTGACATCTCTGAGTCTCAGTTTGCACAACTGCCCAATAACGAGGTTGCGCTAAAGAAGAGACTGCAAATACTTGACATGCATGCTGTCATTGACAGATATTGCTAGTCAATCACAGTATCCTGTCCCACTGGGCCAGGATGCAGCCTCAGAATCTTTCTTAACAGTATGATCCATGTATAGAGCATCAATCAAAGCAAGCCATCATTCAAGACAAAAGGTATTTCCCATTTCTGTATTAGATCAGTCCCTTTTGAGTCGTAGAATGTGCTCAGCACAGGGGGCATAGAGAATCTGGTTAAATCCGTCTATATGGATACATACCAGTAGTCACAGGTTATTATGAAAGTGAAAGCTATGGTAACCACCAACCATCATGTACCAACCTCAGACCACCTACTTCCTCCTTCCCAGGATCCCTGGCCATTCAGTTGGCGCCCTCTTCTGTCCACTAGCCTGTACTGCAAGGGCCTTCCCCAAACCAAAATAACCAAACCCTTTGCCCAATCAATTCCAGCTCAAAGAAACCCAGTAGGGCAGAGGAGAACTGCCTTGTAGGGTTTCCAAGGTTCTAAACCTTAAGGAGGAGTCCTGGTGTAGCGATGTAGGATAAGCACTGGGTTGGTCTGAACCACAAAGTTGGCAGTTCAAACTCACCATCTACTCCTTGGAAACCTTATACAGGGGTGCTACGAATCAGAATTAACTTGATGATACTTAAAAAGAAAAACAACAAAAATCTTACAGAAGCAGGCTGCCACATCTTTCTCCGACAGAGCAGCTGGTGGATTCAAACTGCCGAGCTCTGGGTTAGTAATGAAATGCTTAACCATTGCACCACCAGGGATCCTTCTTCCACCCCAGTTCCTTGTTGTTGTTAGGTGCCATGAGTTGGCACCCACTCATAGCAACCTTATACACAGCAGAACAAAACACCGCCCGATCCTGGGCCAACCTCACTATTGTTGCCACGCTTGAGTCCATCGATGCTGCCACTTGGCTAATCCATCTCGCTGGGGGTCTAACTCTTTTTCTCTGACCCTCCACCTTACCAAATATGATATCCTTCTCTAGAAACTGGTCCCTCCTGACAATTTGTCCAAAGTATGAGAGACGAAGTTTGGCCATCCTGGCCTCCAAGGAGCATACTGGCTGCACTTCTTTCAACACGGATCTATTGGTTCTTTTGGCAGCCCATGGCACTTTCAATATTCTCCTCTAACACCATAACTCAAAGGCATCGATCCTTCTATGGTCTTCCTTATTCACTGTCCAGCTTTCACATGCATATGAGGTTATTGAAAATACCATAGCTTGGGTCAGTCACACCTTAGTCCTCAAGCTGACATCTTTGTTCCTCAACACTTTAAAAAGGTCTTGTGCAGCAGATTTGCCCAACACAATACGTCTTTTGATTTCTTGACTGCTGCTTCCATGAGTGTTGATAGTTGATCCAAGAAGAATGAAGTCCTTGACAGCTTCAATCTTTTCTCCGTTGATAAGAATGTTGTTTACTGGTCCAGTGGTGAGGATTTTTGTTTTCTTGACATTGAGATGCAATCCATACCGAAGGCTGTGCTCTTTGATCTGCATTAGTAAATGTTTTAAATCCTCTTCACTTTCAGCAAGCAAGGTTGTATCATCTGCATATCACAGGTTGTTAATGAGTCTTCCTCCAATCCCGATGCCACGTTTTTCTTCATAAAACCCAGTTTCTCAGCATACAGGTTGAATAAGTATGGTGAAAGAATACAACCCTGACTCACACCTTTCTTCATTTTAAGCCATTCAGTGCTCCCATGTTCTGTTCGAACAACTGCCTCTTGGTCCATGTACAGGTTCCTCATGAGCACAATTAAGTGTTCTGGAATACTCATACTTCACAATGTTGTTGTAATGCTCGTCTGTCAGTTTGTTGTACTGTGGTGGCTTGTGAGTTGCTATGATTCTGGAAGCTATGCCACCAGTATTTTAAATACCAGCAGGGTCATCCACAGTGGACAGATTTTAGATGAGCTTCCAGACGAAGGCAGACTAGGAAGAAGGAGAGACGAACTACTTTCAAATATTTAGTCACTGTGAAAACCTTATGAATAGCAGAGAAACACTGGCAGATATAATGCAGGAAAATGAGCCCCTCAGGTTGGAAGGCACTCAAAATACGACTGGGGAAGAGATGCCTCCTCAAAGTAGAGTGGACCGTAATGATGTGAATGGAGTAAAGCCCGTGGGACCTTCATCTGCTGATGGGGCACAACTGAAAATGAAGAGAAACAGCTGTAAACATCCATTAATAATCAGAACATGGAATGTACAAAGTATGAATCTGGGAAAATTGGAAATTGTCAGAAATAAAATGGAACGCATAAACATTGATATCTTAGGCATTGGTGAACTGAAATGGACTGGTATTGGCCATTTTGAACCTGATAACCACAAGGTTTACTATGCTGGGAATGACAAACTGAAGAGCAATGGTGTTGCATTCATTGTCAAAAAGAACATATACAGATGAGTCATGAGATACAACACTGTCTTTGATAGGATAATATCCATGCACCTACGGGGAAGCCCAGTTAATACCACTATTATTCAAATTTATGCACCAACCCCAGTCCCTAGAAACTATGAAAATTGATGATAGAGTGATGCTATTGTCTCCTAAGCAGACCCAAACTTTTTCACCTTGATAACATTTCAGGTGGCTTTGGATGCAGTCAGCTCCCAGCCCTCACCTGTCACCTTGTAAGGATGTGGGCCATCCTCAGAACCTAGAGCTAGCTGGTCAAGTTCTCTCCTTTCACAACTGTGAGACTAAAACCAAGAGAGGGGAAAGCCCAAACCCTCAACTCTCTAGTTGATTCCAGCTTCCTGAGACTAAATCTTTGGGCAAGCAGCTGGCCTCATCTTTCTCTAGAGGAGTGCCTGGTGGGTTTGGACCGCTAACTTTGTGGTTAGCTGTCCAGTGCCTACCCCACAGAGTTTCCAGGGCTCCTTAAGAGAGGGGAAGGACCAGTTCACAGTCATACAACCAGATAGATAACACCCTTGGCTTTCTCCTTTTCCTCCAAAGCACCTGCTCCCCAAAGCATGAGACAGCAAAGAAGCTGTCCTGGGCTGTGGAGACCTTAGGCTCCTCCAAGCGCCTGGTCTTTCTGGGGGTTCTGCCTGGAGCTGAGGGGATGAAGCCCCAATTTAAGCTCTCCGGATCTTCCTGCCATCTCCCTACCAAGACCTGCCTCCACTCACCTCTCTGAGTTCACCTCTCCTACACTGTGCACCTCACATTCAGGGCTCCCTCACCCTCCTCTTGTCATTCTGTTTTCTGCCAATGGTCCCTCTGCTAAAAACCTTCCTCATCCCTGCCATTGCATTGCCTGGCTTCCTTCTCAGAACACCTGTTTGTATACATTTATTTAGCAGCTGCTGGGCAGAATACACAAACTCCCCTTCTTTGTTCTTCAGCTCACCCCAGAGAGAAACCACTTTTAGTCAGCAACCAAACTGAAAGTGCACTAAGTCACGAATTCATACTAGGGTGTTGATGCCAAGACAGGGCTTTAGGTGAGGACAAAGCAGGCTGCGTTCAGAGCCTTCAAACAAATGATTCTAAGAAAACCAGACAGATAGTGAATAAATATTAGGTTCAAATATACAAGCACATGTGCATGTGTGTGAGAGAGAAAAGAGAATAGGAGGCACTGCCTATCTGACATCTTTTAAATACCCCAGGAACTACCCAGAAACTACCCTCTACCCAAGAGATTGCTCAGTATCCCCAGATGTGCAGGTAGAAGCCCAACTTCACATCCCATCTCCATCCTTTCCTTCAAAGACTCTCAACAGTTTCACGGCCCAAACACGCCTTGGCTCTGTCCTGATTGGTGAGGCTCCCTGTACAAGTTGCACTGACATATGTGGGCCCTGCCTTCCCCTTCTCTCCCAATTCCTGCTCCATCCCAGGTGATGCCAAGGCTGTAGAGACCCCAGTTTGGAAGGGTGCACTCTAGTCACACCCCTGAAAATGACCCCCTCTTTGCCATCAGTGGTCCAGGGGTGCACACAAGGGCAGGGAGTCCTCTTCATGAAGACTGATCAAGCTCTTTGGTGGTGTGTTGGGGACATAAGTGTTGTGTGGCACGTGCTCATTGAGCGAGGCAAGGACCATGGAGGGCCAGAGCCAGGCCCCCAGAAGAATGAAACCAGAGCAGGGTCTAAAGGTGGAACTGCTCCCACCTCTAGCCTAACCTCCCCCTAGTCTCTCTCATGAGTCAGCCAAAGGGATCTTTTCAAACCTAATCAGATCCTGTTACCCTCCCCAGGTTTAAACCCTTTAGTGGCTCCCCATTGCTCTTAAGATAAATGCAGAAGTCCTCAAGTGCTGCCTACGAGGTTCTTCAGGTCAAGTCCCATCAACTTGTCCATTCTTGTTTATCAGACTTCCCTTCAGCTCCTACCCCATCACATGGGTCTGTGTTCACACTTTCATATCGACCATGTTGCCCCATCCCGAGCCTTTGCCTCCCTCCCCACCTGTCCTACTCCTCCACACCTTTCTGATCTTGGCTCTTGTGTCACTTCCTGGGAAGCCTTCCAGGATGTCCGTGCCCAGTCTGATCTCCCTGATACAGGCTCAGTATCCCTCTCTCACCCGTGTAACACCAGGCAAGCAAGTTAACATTTGTTGTTGTGAAGGTTTGACTCATGACTTTCTCCCCATGAGTCTGAGGTCTATAGGCAGACACAGATCTGTCCGTGTTCTGGTTTTACATGGCAGTCTGGCACAAACACTAGCAGCTGACATTTATTAAGCACTTACTATGTGCCAGATGTGTGCTAATTGTTCTCTATGCTTTATCCGATGTAATCCTATTGTCAGTCCTATGGGGTGTTGTTGTTGTTAGGTGCCACGGAGACCCTTCTGACTCATAGAGACACAGTCCTATACCACCCTCACAATCATTGCTTGTTGATTGTTGCAGACAATTCAATCCATCTCCTTAAAGGTCTGCCTCTTTCTCATTGACCGTCTACTGTGTTGCTATTGTCTGGTGCCATCAAGTTGGCGCTGCCTCATAGTGGCACCATGCACAACAGAAGAAACACTGCCCGAACCTGTGCGACCTTCACAATTGTTACGTTTAAGACCATTGCTGCTGCCACCGTGTCAATCCATCTTGTTGGGAGTCTTCTTTGTCTTCGCTGACCATTCATTTTCCGAGCAGGATGTCCTTTTCCAGGGACTTGTCTCTCCTGATATCATGTCCGAAGCATGAGAGACGAAGTCTCGCCATCCTGGCTTTTAAAAGAGAATTCTGGCTGTATTTCTTTCAACACAGATTTAGTTTGTTCTTCTGGTAGTCCATGATGCTTTTAATATTCTCCTCCAACATCATAGTTCAAATGCATCAATTCTTCTATTATTCACGGTCCAACTTTCACATGCATATAAGACTACTGAAAATACCATGGCTTGGGTCAGGTCCACCCTAACTGATGTCTTTGCTCTTTAGCACTTTCAAGAAGTCTTGTGCAGCAGACTCGCCAATACGTCGTTTGATTGATTTCTTGACTATTGCTTCCATGAGGATTGGTGTGGATCTAAACAAAATGAAGTCTTTGACAACTTCAATCTTCCTTAAGTTATCATGATGTTATTTATTGGTCCAGTGGAGAGGATTTTTGTTTTCTTTACATTGAGGTACAACCCATTCTGAAAGTTGTAGTCTTTGTATGCTAAGTCCTCTTCAGTTTCAACAAGCAAGGTTGTATTATCTGCATATTACAGGTTGTTAATGAGTCTTCCTCCAGTCCTGATGCCATGTTCTTCATATAATCCAGGTTCTCAAATTATTTGGTCAGCATGCAGATTGAACAAGTATGGGGAAAGGATACAACCCTGATTTAAAACCATTTAGTATCTCCTGTTCTGTACTAACAACTGCCTCTTGGTCTACATACAGTTTCCTCATGACCACAATTAAGTGTTCTAGAATACCCATTCTCGCAATGTTATCCATAGTTTGTCATGATCCACACAGTCGATAGCCTATGCATAGTCAATAAAGCACAAGTAAACATCTTTCTGGTATTCTCTACTTTTAGTCAAGATCCAGCTGACATCAGCAATGCTATCCCTCATTCCATGACCTCTTCTGAATCTGGTTTGAATGTATGGCAGTTCCCAGTCGATGTACTGTTGGCAGCCATTTAAAAATTATCTTTAGTAACATTTTTCTTGCATGAGACATTAATGATATTGTTCAATGATTTCTGCATTCTGCTAAGTCACAAATGGCACGAACATGGATCTTTTCCAATTAGTTGACCAGGTAACTGTCTCCCAAATTTTTTGGCATTGCCTCCAGTGCTACATCAGTTTATAGAAAGATTTCAACTTGTATTCATTCCATCAATTACTGGAGCCTTGAGTTTTGCCAATACCTTCAGTGCAGTGTGGACTTCAATACCATGGATTCTTTTTGATACAGCAACTCTGCATATTCCTTCCATCTTCCTTTGATGCATTCTGCATCATTCAGTATTTTGCCCATAGAATCCTTCAATATTTCAAGTTGAGACTTGAATTTTTCTTCAGTTCTTTGAGCTTGAGAAACGCTGAGTATGTTATTTTCTTTTGGTTTTTAACTCTAGTTCTTTGTACATTTCATTATAATGCATTGTCTTCTCAAGTTGCCCTTTGAAATTTTCGGCTCAGCACTTTTCCCTCCTCATTTCTTCAATTCGCTTTAGCTTTCTATGCTCAAAAGCAAGTTTCAGAGTCCCTTCTGGCATCTATTTTGGTATTTTCTTTCTTTCCTGTCTTTTGGTATTTTCTGTCTTTCCTGCCTTTTTTCCTGTGTGATGATCTTGATGTCATCCCACAGCTCTTCTGGTCTTCTGTCATTAGTGTCTAATGCATCAAATGTGTTCTTGAGATGGTCTCTAAATTCAGGTGGGATATATTCAAGGTCATATTTTGGCTCTTGTGGACTTGTTTTAAGTCTCTTCAGCTTCAGCCTGAATCCATATGAGCAACTGATGGTCTGTACCCCAGACTGCCCCTGGCCTTGTTCTGGCTGATGATACTGAGCTTTTCCACCGTCTCTTTGCACAGATGTAGTCTATTTGATTACTGTGTATTCCATCTGGTGAGGTCCACATGAATAGCCACTCTTTATGTTATTTTAAAAAGGTATTTATAGTGCACAAGTCATGGGTCTTGAAAAATTCTTCCATATGATCTCCAGCATTAGTTCTATCACTAAGGCCATAGTTTTCAAACTACTGATTCTTTCTCTTTGTTTCCAATCACCAGTAATTATCAATGCATCTTGATTACATGTTTGATCAATTTCATACTGATGAAACTGGTAGAAGTCTTCAAATTCATCATCACTGGCTTTATTGGTTGATGTTGTTGTTGTTAAGTGCCGTTGAGTCAGTTCCGACCCATAGTGACCCCGTACAGGGTTTCCGAGGCTGTAAATCTTTACAGGAGCAGAACGCCTCATCTTTCTCCCACGGAGCCGCTGGTAGTTTCGAACTGCTGGCCTTAAGGTTCGCAGCCCGATTCGTTACCACAACACTACCAGAGCTCCTTTATTGGTTGATAGGTAAGTTTTAATAATAATAGTACTAACTGATCTTCCTTGTAGACAAATGGATATTTCCCTATCACAGGCAGCAAGCATTATTTTTCAAGATATATCCTGAAATTCTCTTTTTGGTACTGAATGTGACACCATTCATCTTCAATTTGTCATTCCTGGCATAGTAAATCATATGATTGCATGATTCAAAATGGCAAAACATCAGTCTGTTTCAACTCACTAATACTTGTTGTTGTTGTTATGTGCCATGGAGTCGATTTCGACTCATAGAGACCCTGTACAGGGTTTCCGAGGCTGTAAATCTTTACGGGAGCAGAAAGCCTCATCTTTCTCCCACGGAACAGCTGGTAGTTTCGAACTGCTGACCCTGAGGTTAGTAGCCCAATTCATAACCACCACGCTACCAGAGCTCCTTCACTAATGCTTAGGATATCAATATTCATGTATTTAATTTCATTTTTGATAACTTTCAGTTTTCCTAGATTCATACTTCGTACATTCTGCATTCTGATTATTAATGGACGTTTATAGCTATTTCTCCTCATTTTGAGTTGTGCTCCATCAGCAAATGAAGGTCCCGAGGGCTTTACTCTATTTCTGTCATTATGGTTAACTCTAGTTTGATCAGGCAGCTCTTCCCCAGTTGCATTTTGAGTGCCTTCCAATGTGAGGGGCTCATCTTTTGGCACTGTTCCACTGTTATTCACAAGGTCTTCAGTGGTTAAACATTCAGCAGTAGTCCACCTCTCCTTCCTAGTCTGTCTTAGTCTAGAAGCTCAGCTGAAACCTGTCCACCATGGGTGACCCTGCTGGTATTTAAAGTACCAGTGGCGTAGCTTCCAGCATCACAGCAACATACATGCCACCACAGTACGACAAACCGCCACATACACGGGAATTAACTGTGGATCCAAACACAACAAAATCCTTGACAACTCCAACACTGTCTTCATTTATCATCATGCTGCTTGTTGGTCCAGATGTGAACATTTTTTGTTTTCTTTATGTTGGTGCATAACCCATACTGAACTCTGTAGTCTTTGATCTTCATCAGTAAGTACTTCACGTCTGTGTCATTTGCATATTGCAGATTGTTAGTGAGTCTTTCTCCAGTCCTGATGCCATGTTCTTCGTCATAACCCTGTTCTTCTTGACAGCCCTGTGAGGTAGTGGTGGCTGTGTGCTGTCCAGTCAGCCACCCTGTATAAGGTTTCTAAAGCCATTATCTTGAGCAGAAAGTCTCATCTTTCTCCCGCAGAATGGCTGGTAGATTCGAATAGATGACCTTGTGGTTAACAAACCTACTCATAACCCACAGTGCTACCGAGGCTCCTTGTCTTGTGAGGTTTTATCTTCACTGCAGATGAGAACACTGAGGCACCTAGAGGTTAAGAAACTTGCCAACGTCATGTTTAATGAGTGGTAGGGCCTAGATTTAACCACGGCAGCATCACCCTGGAGTCCCAGGCCTCACCATCATGCCTACTGCCTCTCAAACACGCTCCATGCTCCAAGAAACACATGTGCCATGAATAGTTTTGAAACAAACAACAACACACACAATCTCCAGAATGCGAACAGATGTGGTATGTGATTTCTGGTTGGTGAAATTATGGATGTTTATTTTCTTCTTTCACTTACTTATATGATGCAGTTTTTCTTTAGCAAAAATTGAGAAAGAGAACTTCAGATTGTTTTAATCTTTATAAAGAAGAAAGAATAGGTCCAAAGGAAAATGCCTTACTCAAAGCCCTGACTTGCTTGGAAACACAAAGAATTTTCAAGGAGTGGAGGATTTCTGGTGTGGAGGCAAGAATGCAAGTGCCGGCTTTAAGCAGACCCAGAGCTGGATACTGGCTGTGACTATAGGACTTTGAAGGAGCCATGGTAGCATGGTGGATTATGAGCTGGGTTGCTAAATGCAAGGTCAGTAGTTCAAATCTGCCAGTTATTCAAAAGGAGAAAGATGAGGCTTTCTGCTCCAGTAAAGATTTACAGCCTCGGAAACCCTATACAGGGTCTCTGTAAGTCAGAACCAACTGGATGGCACACAACCACCACCACCACCATGTAACTTTGAGACAGTTACTTAACCTCTCTCATCAGTGTCAGATGACCCAGTAAGCAAGGTAAACCTGGGCTTAATTGCGCTATTTACTAATCTGTAGTGAAATTTTTCACATTTTTTTCCCCACATCAAGATTCTGCTTCTAAGTACAGCAACTTCCTACAGAATCAAAGCCTCTTTCCAAACTCACAGTCCCGGACAGGGACCACCTACCCACTGTCATCGAGTGGATTCCAACTTGTAGTTACCCTATTTGGGAATTCTCTCATTATAAATCTTTACGGGAGCAGCCAGCCTCATCTTTCTCCCATTTAGCGACTCGTGGGTTTGAACCACCAACCTAGTGGTTAGAAGCAAAGTGCCTTAAACCCATAGTGCTACCAGGGCTCTGGAGTACCCACTAAACAATGTACGCATGGACTTACTTACTGATCTGTAGGAAACAGTTTCATCACATCAAAGAAGTCTGGAGAGAAAGTGTACAAATGACCCAGCACACGGCTTGGCACATAACTGCTTTCTGTCCAGTGGATTCTGACTCACGGTGACCCCATGTGTGTAAGAATAGAGCAGCACTCCATGGGTTTTTCAATTGCCGAGTTTTCACAAGCAGATTGCCATGTCTTTTTTCTGAGGTGCATCTGGGTAGACTCAACCCTCCAGCTTTCCGTTAGCAGCCTAGCACATTAACTATTTGCACCACTAGGGACTCCTGGTACATATAGATGCTCAATAAATGGTGGCCATCCACCTGAGTCCAACCCTCATGTACAGACAGAATCCTGTCATGGGCACCTCATGGGCCCCAAGTCCCCATACAGAAACGGCCACATCCAGTCACTCAGCTGGCCTCTTGTGAGTCACATCCCCAGCCTGCCATCCCTAGCTGTGTCCCCTCCTCTGGGTCTCACTGCTTGGCTGGCCAGCCAAGGACACTGGGCATAGTGACATGACTCTGGGGTAAGCCAGGGTAGAAACCCAAGGACACTGGGCCACCCAGGCGGCTGTTTTTATGCCTGCAGGCACCCCATGGAGAGTGGGGGACATGGTGCTCCTCCTGCCACAGAAGGACAGAGAAGCCTTTTTCCACCTAAGTGCAAACCCCAAATCAGCTTCTGGGGGGTGTGGTTTGGAGACCATCTAAAGGGATTCTCTTGTGAGGCCACAGAAGAAGCAGAGAGGGAAGCAGAGGAAGAGACAGAGTAAGTGGGAGAAGGTCCCTATGTTGCTGCTAAAGGAAAAACAAACAAATCAGCATTTACAAAAGTACCTGTGGGATGGGACAGGGAGGGACCGTTGGTCAATAAACAGAGAAGGCCCGTGTTATTTGCTCTAAAGTAAGGTACTTTTCTGCCACAGCCTTGAATACCATTGGACTCAGAAGGAATTTCCAAGAAGATTGAAATTTGAGGAAATCAAAGTTTAATTAGTCACAGCTGCCGTAATGTATTCCAGGTGATGAGCTGTATGACCAGGTCTCCCCTCCAGGCCGCCTGACGCCTTTTACCATCCATGGGAGCAAGTAAACAGCGGGGTGTGTGCAGTGGGAACCCCGTCCCCGAGGTCAGCTGCACCAGGAGGGAGAGTGGAGGAGGCAGTGTTGGACCTTGTGCAGGGGGTGAGGAGAGACAGAGTTTTCTGCACAGAGCACTGTGGACTTTTCTTCCTGTTCCTCCTTATTCCATTCTCATTTGGCATCTTGGCAAGCGATGTTATTATTGGGTGTCATCAACTTGGCTTCCAACTCCCAGTGGCCCCCTGTGATGGAGTAGAACTGCCCCAAAGGGTTTGCTAGACCACAGCCACTGCAGGAGGAGAGCACCAGATCCTGGGAAGCTGCTGGATGGGTTTGAACCATGAACCTTTATGTTAGCAGTCAAGCACTTATTGTGCCACCAGGGCTTCTTGCAGAGGCCATATGGATGCTGAAGACGATGAACCAGGATCTAATTCACAGTGAGACCTTGGACAAGTCATTTCTTCACATAGTGTGTGTGTGTGTGCACTCTGTGTCTTTAAGCCCCAGGCTGCAGGCCAATTCCAACTCATGACAACCCCATGTGCAGAGGAGAACTCCGCTGTCAGTTTTCCTTGGTTGTAATCTTTACGGGAGTAGATGACCAAAGCTTTCTTCCATGAAACCATTGATGGGTTTCAAACCACCAACTTTTAAGTTAGCAACTGAGTGCTGTACAAGGACCTTCCTGGACAAGTCATTTAACTTAGAGACTGGTAAACTTTCAGGCTTTGGAATCAGAAGGTCTAGGTTTGAATTCCAACTCTGCCACTCTGCTCTGTGACCATGGGAAAGTAACTGAAATCTCTGAGCTTCGGCTAGTCAATGCTATTCGATGCTCATAGGGACAACAGTTAAGAAATCAGACAATGTATTGCATTAGGCAACTCTGCTGCAAAAGAACTCTATAACATGTTTAAAGAGCAAAGATGTCAGTTTAGTTTAGTTTGAGAACTAAGGTGTGCCTTACCCAAGTCATGGTATTTTCAGTTGCCTCATATGCATACGGAGTCCTGGTGTGGTGCTGTTGGATAAGCACTGAGCTGCTAACACAAGGTTGGCAGTTCAAACCCACCAGCCCCTCTTTGGAAACTCTAGATAGGAATGATATGTCAGAACTGACTGGAGGGTACACAACAACACATGCGTATGAAAGTCGGACAATAAATGAGGAAGGAAGTAAGAAAATCCATGTGTTTTAATTATGGTGTTGGCAAGGAATACGGAAAAGTACCATGGACTGCCAGAGAACAAACAAATGTAAGAAGAGGTACAACCAGAATGCTCCTCAGAGACAAGGATGGACTGACTTCATCTCTCGTTCTTTGGACATGTTGTCAGGAAATATCAGTCCCTGGAGAAAGACATCATGCTTGGTAAAGTGAACAAATTCAACAAAAAAGAGGAAGACCCCCTAACGAGATGGATAGGCACAGTGACAGCAGCAATGGACTCAACATAAGAACCACTGTAAGGAAGGCACAGAACCAGGTGGTGGTTCATTCTGATGTCGCTCTGAGTTAAAGCCAACTCCCCGACACCTAACAATACCAGCACAAGGGATGGATGGTAGCACAGAGCTGAGACAGCTCAAGAACCCTGATAGTAACTACAGTGGACCTCAGGTTCCCTAACATCAAGATAGGATGGGGTGCCAAACACTTTCAGCTCCTTGTAATAAGCCACCCTACAGACATGCAAGGACTAAACCATTAAAGCAGAATTCTTCAAAGAGAGGACTGCTGAGATCCTCTAGGGTCCTGACCCTGCTAAGGAGCTAAGGGAGGGTATCGATAAGGGTGTGAAGCAGATTTGGTGATGAGATTTCTCTTTTGTTCACCCTGCTCTGGGTCTATGCTAAGCTAAACCAGGCCAATCTGATCACTAGCATGAAAACCGAAGCCTCTCTTAGGGCTGAAGCAGCACCCCTCCTGTCTGCCATTATACGGGCCAGGGGGATTTCCACAGTCTCGTCACTAGTTGGCGCTGTTCAGTCCTAACCAAGTCTGCGAGCAGATACAGGGGCTGGGACCTATCTGCATTCTATTGTCTGGGTGCTTGAGTTTCTTGGATTGTCAGAAGGGGCTTTCCCTAAGGATGAAGAAGGTTGCCACGCTGCTGGCTGGTCAACAGGAGCTCTGGTAGCGTAGTGGTTACGAATCGGGCTGCAAACTGCAAGGTCAGCAGTTGGAAACTACCAGCTGCTTCACAGGAGAAAGATGAGGCTTTCTGCTCCCGTAAAGATTAACAGCCTCAGAAACCCTGTTCAGGGTCACTATCAGGGTCGCTATGGATGTGAACTGACTCGATGGCACTTAACAGCAACAACAATGGGAAGACCTCATGGGTCCAGGTGTGAACGTGGCTCCTGCTCAGCTTCCTGTTGTCTGCAGCATACACTCCTTCCACACTGGAGGCTGCTATGACAAGGACCTGCCTCTCACATCCGCGTGGCCTTCCTAGGACCAGCTTCCTGTCTCCAGTCCACCAGCCTCTCTAGCCTGGCTTCTGTCCTTTCCTCTGCAACCCTGGGAGTCATTTTGCGGTGAAATTTTTGAAACTGTAACCCAGGAACTCACTTTTCTTTCTGTATTTCTGCCATATCACCCTTTCCCTGATGAACATGGAAGTCCAACCAACTGAAGGGAAGGGTCAAGGAGCAGAAGAAAACACTAGAAATGGAAACCTCCCAGTTAACATTGCAAAACCTTCATCCGGCTACATAACAGAGCAAGTCCAGAGATGTAGCTCTAAATACACTGCCAATAGTCAAGCCATTGCTACCATGCTGTTGAATAAGATATCCTCCTTGAATGAACTTGTGAATACTGTCATTTGTCCAGCATATTTTTTCCTCTTACGTTGCAATGAATATTAATGAGGGAGGAGGAAGTTGCAGAAACTTGGTTGCCTGTCTGGAAGTTATCCTCCTACTTTCCTTATTGGCCTCTACTATCAAGGATGGAAATGCCAGCTGGTCACTCTCCCAGCCTCCTTTGCAGCTAAAGATGAGTGTGTGACCCAATTATGAACAATTCCATTTAAGAGGAAATAGACCAAAGAACTTCTGGGGAAGATTTTCCTTCCTAGTTTAAAAGAGAGAGAGAGAGAGGAGGAAGCTTCCTTCCTGATTGTGGAAGATGTTTGCTGACTGTAGCTTGGCAGCCATCTTGAGGCCAAAAGGGGACCAGTCTGAGGACAAAAGTCAACACTCCAATGTTGGCAAAGCATGGATGGAAAACACCTGTGTCCCTGATGATATTATTACACCTTTTATAAACAACATCTAGACTTCCTGTTAAGTGAGATAGGAATGGTCTTATAGTTTAGAAACTCTTTTAATTTTAGTTCATTTGTTGTTGATGTTGTTAGGTGCCATTAAGTCAGTTCCATCTCATAGCAGCCCTATGTACACCAGAATGAAACCCTGCCCAGTCCTGTACCATCTTCACAATTACAGCTATGTTTGAGCCCACTGTTGCTGCCACTGTGTCAGTCCATCTCCTTAAGGCTCTTCC
Source organism: Chrysochloris asiatica (assembly GCF_000296735.1). Taxonomy (NCBI): domain Eukaryota; kingdom Metazoa; phylum Chordata; class Mammalia; order Afrosoricida; family Chrysochloridae; genus Chrysochloris; species Chrysochloris asiatica. The sequence goes on along the minus strand of NW_006408565.1, from coordinate 12,854,674 downwards.
TCTTTTTCATTGATCCTCTACTTCAGCAAGCATGATGTCCTTCTCCGGGCATTGGTCCTTCCTAACAACATGTCCAAAATATGTCAGATAAAGTCTCGTCATCCTTGCTTCTAAGGAGCATTCTAGCTGTACTTCTTCCAAGATCAATTTGTTTCTTCTTCTAGTTGTTGTTGTTAGGTGCCACGAGTTGGTACTGACCCATAGCGACCTTATGCACAGCAGAACGAAACACTGCCCAATCCTGGGCCAACCTCACTGTTGTTGCCACACTTGAGTCCATCGATGCTGCCACTTGGCCAATCCATCTTGTTGGGGGTCTTCCTCTTTTAATCTGACCCTTCACCTTACCAAACATGATATCCTTCTCCAGCGACTGCTCCCTCCTGACAATATGTCCAAAGTATGAGAGATGAAGCTTAGCCATCTTGGCTTCCAAGGAGCACTCTGGCTGCACTTCTTCCAAAACAGATCTATTGGTTCTTTTGGCAGTCCATGACACTTTCAGTATTCTCCTCCGACACCACAACTCAAAGGCATCAGTTCTTCTACGGTCTTCCTTACTCACTGTCCAGCTTTCACATGCATATGAGGTTACTGAAAATACTATGGCTTGGGTCAGGATCACCTTAGTCCTCAAGCTGACATCTTTGCTCTTCAACACTTTAAAAAGTTCCTGTGCAGCAGATTTGCCCAAAGCAATACGTCATTTGATCTCTTGACTGCTGCTTCCACGAGTGTTGATAGTTGATCCAAGAAGAATGAAGTCCTTGACAACGTCAATCTTTTCTCCATTGATAAGAATGTTGTCTATTGGTCCAGTGGTGAGGATTTTTGTTTTCTCGACATTGAGATGTAATCCATACCGAAGGCTGTGCTCTTTGATCTTCATCAGTA
>NW_006408565.1:12848837-12853235 GCF_000296735.1 Chrysochloris asiatica | reverse complement strand
TGCACAGCAGAACGAAACAATGTCCGATCCTGGGCCAACCTCACTACCGCTGCCACACTTGAGTCCATCAATGATGCCACCTGGCCAATCCATCTTGTTAGGGGTCTTCCTCTTTTTCTCTGACCCTCCACCTTACCCAGCATGACATCCTTCTCCAGCGACTGTTCCCTCCTGACCAAAGTATGTCCAAACTGTTAATTTTCAAACATTCAGTGTTCCCATGCTCTGTTCAAACAACTGCTTCTTGGTCTAGGTACAGATTCCTCAGAAGTACAATGAAGTGTTCTGGAATACTCATACTTCTGTATTACCTTTAGCAAAACTTTACTTGCATGTGATATCAAAGAGATTGTCCGATTATTTCCACATTCACTAGTAGTCTATGGTATAGCCAATATTCTTCACCAACACCATAATTTAAAAGCATCAGTTCTTCTTCAGTCTTATTTATCATGACAATAAAGGAAACAAAAATCCTCACTATTAGATTAATAAGCAATGTCAGGTAAATGGCAAAAAGATTGAAGTTGGTCAAAGACTTCATATTACTTGGATCTACAATCAACACTCATGGAAGCAACTGTCAAGAACTCAAACAGTGTATTGCATGGGCAAAAGATCTATTGGAAGAGTTAAAAAGTAAAGATGTCACCTGAGGACTAAGGTGCACCTTACAAGTCATGGTATTTTCAATTGTCTCTATGCATGTGAAAGCTGGTCAATGAATAAGGAAGACAGAATAAGGAAGTACAGTCAGAATGCTTCTTAGAAGAAAGGATAGCAAGACTTCATCTCATCATGATTAGTAAAATAGAAATTCAATGAAAAAAAGGATGACCCTCACTGAGATGGAGTCACACAGTGACCGTAACAATGAGCTCAAACACAGCAACAATTGTGAGGATGACACAAGACTAGGCAGTGTTTCCTTCTGTCATAATGGGTTGGAACTGAGAACAACAGCATCATGATGTTACTTATTGGTCTAGGTGTGAGGATTTTAATTCTCTTTATATTGAGGTGTAATCCATACGGAAGTCTGTAGTCTTTGACCTTAATCAGCAAGTGCTTCAAGTCCTCTTCACTTCCAGAAAGCAAACTTGTATGATCTACATATCACAGGTTGTTAATGAGTCTTTCTCCAATCCTGCTGCCACATTCTTCTTCATAGAGTCCAGCTTCTTAAATTATTTGCTCAGCAAGCAGATTAAATAAACATGGTGAAACGATACAACCCTGACACACACCTGTCCCGATTTTAAACCACATAGTATCCCCTTGTTTTGTTCAAATGACTGCCTCTTGGTCTATATACAGGCTCCATATGAGCATAATTAAGTGTTCTGGATTCCCATTCTTCACAATGTTTTTCATAATTTGTTATGGTCCACACAGTCAAATGCCTTTGCATGGTCAATAAAACACAGGTAAAAATTTTTCTGGTATTTTCTCCTTTCAGCCAAGATCCATCTGGCATTAGCAATGATATCCCTCATTCCATGTCCTCTGCTTAATCTGGCTTGCATTTTTGGCTGTTTCATCTTGATATACTGTTACAATAATTTTTGAGTTATCTCCAGCAAAATTTGACTTGTGCATGATATTAATGATACTGTTGGATAATTTCTGCATTCTGTTGGATCACCTTTTTTGGAATGGGCACATATCTGTATCTCTTCCAGTCAGTTGGTCAGATAGCTGCCCTCCAAATTTCTTGGCATAGGCAAGTATTAGTTCAGTTACTTGCAGTCAAAAGCAGTCTCCAGATTCTAAGAGAGTATTTTAGAATCCTTTCGGATTTGTGCTTGTTAGGGCTCTTTTATTTCTAAGTAATTACAGGAACCAACTTAAGTTTGTTTAGCCAAATGAAACAATTTTCTCAATTAACATACATAACTGTCTTATGAAACTTAACAGAAACATGGCTGGGTCTCAGAGCAGTCGTAACTAGGATCTAACTCTTAGCCTGTCAGGATTTTCTCCCTGACTCTCATATTTTGTCTCACTGTTTTGAGGAATGAAACCCTTAGGTTTATCCAAAAAAAGTTTGATTGTACAGAATCAATCTTTTTTTTTTTATTTAAGTTTTTATTGTGAACTGAGTGATAGTTTACATGGGAGAACATCGGTTTTACACCATCATTTCATTGCAATTATTACAATCTCCTCCATGCATCAGTATTTGCTTTCATTCCCTCTGTTTTGTTTTGTTTTTGTTTTTTTTTTAGCGGGGGATGTACACAGAAAAACTCAGGAATATATAATAATTTACACAACCAAAGGGCACATTCTGCAAGACTGCCTCCTGGCCACCAGCACCCAGTCCTTCTCTTTCCATGAGTCCAGAGCCCTCAGCTGCTCCCTCTCTCCATGTCCTCATCTCTGCTTTCATTTCTGGTGTCACTGCTTCTCTAGATAGGTTCCCGTACTTCGCTTGTGCTCTTCTCCCTTGATGGCACTAAGGGCCTCTGTTTCTGTACTGTAAAGTTAACTACTTCCCCATTTTTGATACAAAACTTCTACCTTTACAGTTGTGACAGTTGTAATTAATCATAATAACAATTACTCACTATTGAAACATAAGAATCTTATCCCCATCTCCTTTCACCAGACCCATCTAAACAAGATAAAACCTATTCAGTGGAGACTCTATCTTCCCCTGCACACTCTGAAACTAAACTCTTTCTTGAAAACTTGTAAGCCAGTCACTTGTGCCTTTATCACCCCCTCATTTTAGGTAGCCAATGTCTAAGTTGTCTGTCTCTATCTACCCTGTATACAGAGGAGATTGGATTGATACTTGATGTGAAGACTCTTTCAATTGGTATTTTGAGCTACTACATCCATGAGTATAGGTCAAGTTCATCCAATTCTAGCAATTTACACTCGTTTCCTTTATCAAAAATTGGTTTTTTCTTCCTCTAGTCGAGTTCTGATTATCAAGCCATTGAGACTAGGTTAAGTGGGTACTATCTGCAAGTTTGGGTGTTCTTGTGCATTTCCCCTCACTTCATATCAGCTGGATGCTTCACTCTCAGCTCTAGCCCTCTGTAGCTATGTCCTTATCCATGGTTTCAGGAGTCCCCAGGTCTCACCACACTTTGGACCAACCAGCCCTTCCTCTTCTCTCTCTCATCTCCAGGTCAACAGGAGTCTATGGAACGTGGTTGAACTCAGGCCATTTCTTCATTGCTACCTTTCCGCCTCTTCCAGTAGACCAACGTGGTCGTCAGCAAGCTTACATGCCTGTTTATGTGTTCCTTTTGTGTTTCAGTCTTGAGGGAGGGGGGGTTGTCCTGAAGGGACTTGATTGCTTTCTTTGATGGATAGACTCAACCATTTTAAAATATAATTTTGATATTCCTTGTAAAAAAAAAAAATTTAATATCTTAGCTTTAAAAACAATATTTATATTACAGGGAATTTTACCTATTCGTATTCTGATAATTAACCTCTGGAGCACTAAAAGGCTTCAAAAGTCTGGTGATATGTTTTGTTTTGAATGTCCAACAGGCCTCATTTGGAATGCACTGGGTGTGGCTGAGATGAGAACTCGCCTTCATGTGACAAGTGTCGGGAAGGTGCTCCCTCCACAGCCTTTGACTGACGAAGCCAGTAGCTCAGTTGTGAGGCTCACATCTCTCAGGGAACATCCTCTTCCAGTACGTGGAAATCTCTCTACAGAGAATCCATTGCTTCATAGTCTTCAAATGAATTCAATATTTGTTTTCAAATCCTCTGTCAAATGTCAATGGGGGGGAGAACAAACAAGATGGTGGATCGGGTAGAAGTGTAGTGAGGAGCTCTACAACACAGAAACAACACAGAATACCTGACCAAGCAGGCTCAGGGGATTATGACAGAATGCTGAACCACATAAAAAGGAATATTTAGAAGGTTGGAAGGCTTACAGCCAGGGGAATTTGTAGTAGAAGCAAGAATTCCATCACTTTCTAATTCAAGATGCTCAACTGTTCCTGGAGTCACCATCTTGGGCAAGACCAAGTGGGAAAAGGATCAGAGCAGCCATGGTCACCTGACAGAACCACAGAAATACAGAAGAAGATTGAAAAGGGAAGCCCATGTCCTGATCACATCTACGTGGAAGCAGTCAGAAAGCATAAAAAATACCAAAATACAGTTAACTCCTGAATATTCCCAAAAAACAGAAACATATGACCATATCAGCACATGTCCAGAAACGAGACAAAGTGACTGAAGTAAATGAGCTGGAAATAGACCTACACTTCATACTGGAAGATGGGCAGGCTTTGGAAATGCCAGAGAAGGAATTCAGGAAAATGATTATAAATGTATCAAAACACTATACAATGGAGTTGAGAAAAATAAGGAAGAAGTCAGTAAAGCACTACAGGAACAATCAAATAAGATAGATAC
>NW_006408565.1:12833212-12844367 GCF_000296735.1 Chrysochloris asiatica | reverse complement strand
TTGTTTTCTTACTACTCTCGGAGGTAGTAACTCTAAATACCAACAGAGAGGAAAGGAGTCTTCACATCAACTATCAATTCTATCCCCTCTGTACACAGGGTAGATAGGGACAGGCAACTTAGACATTGGCTACCTAAAATGAGGGGGTGATAAAGGCACGAAGTGACTGGCTTACAAGGTTTCAAAAGGAAGTCTAATTTAAGAGTATGGGGGGAAAGAAAGTGTCCCTACTGAATAGTTTTCATCGTCTGGTAAAAAGAGATGGGATAAGATTCATATGATTCAATAGTGAATAATTGTTATCATGACTAATTGCGACTGTCACATGTGTAAAGGTAGAAGTTTTGTAACAAAAACAGGGGAGTAGTTAATCTTACAGTCCAGAAATAGAGGACCCTAGGGCCATCAAGGGAGAAAGAGCACAATCAGAATGCAGGACCTTATCCAGAGACACAGCGATGCCAGAGATGGAGGTAGAGATGGGGGCATCGAAAGGGGGAAGTGGCTGAGGACTCTAGATTCATGGGAAGAGAGGGGCTAAGAGCCTGTGGCCAGGAGGCAGACTTGCAAAATGTGCCCTTTGGAAGTGTAAATTATTATATATGCCTGAGTGGTGTTTTTTGTTTTGTTTCTAAAAAAAAAAGCTAAAATGAATAGAGGGAAATACTGTTAACTGATGGTATATTGTGAGGATTATAATCATTGTAATGAAACAAGGTGTATGATTTGTTGAATGTAAAACTGATGATCTGCCCTGTAAACTTTCTCTCAATCCACAATAAAAACCTTTAAAAAAAAAAAAAATGTCAATAGGGAAGGATTGTCAATGTCATGGGAATACCATGGACCTATAAACACAATATTTTGAGTATTCTATGAGGAATAGATAAAGTTTGTGAGGTTTTTTTCTTTTTAAGTCTACCTTTACACATTTAGAAGGAAAAGATCAATTTCTGAAAAATAAAAATTTGTTAAAAACAGCACAAACCAATGTGAAATGTAGAGAAAATGGGCAGTGGTAAGTAACATCCTCTATCAGATGCAGGTGGTTTGGGGACTGTGTGTCTAGAAAGCTCTTGGTGGCCAGAGAACAGGGCCCATATCTTCTGCACTGAGTCCCTGTCCCTGGCACATATGTGACTAGTACACCAAGTGCTTACTTAATAAACGTACCCTGAATCAGCTCGTGAAGGAAAGGAAAGATGAGAACACAGTAGTCAAAAAAGGTTTTTCTGTCAGATATTCCCTGACCAGAAAATTTCAGTGAAGGGACTCTTCTTTGAGACTAGGCCCTAAAGGTCAGAAATGTGAACAGGGCTGGCAGGGTGGTGGGACAGTAGGAATGAGAGAGAGAGCCAGGGCCCTGCCCAGAACCTGAAGCTGGTGCTCAGCCCAGGTCGAGCGCCTTCTCCCAACAGCCCCTCATGCACCAGGCCCCAAGGAGAAAACGCATTTGTTTACTTGACCTGAATGACACATTCATTGATTTCTCTGGAGCGGTTCATTCATAAAGGTAAATTGAGCCCCCCACTTGGGGATGCAAACGGCCTTTTAACAAGCTCCCCGAGGGAGGGGGGGGGGCTGACTTCTGAAAATGAGTTCTTGATGAGCCAGAAATGGAATTTGCCTGCCTAGCGTGGCCGAACTGGCTGCTCCGAGGCTGCTGACTGGCAAGGCAGCAGGTGTCCTCTTGTGACCAGGGGTAAGGCAGACCCTGGAACACAGCTACTGGTTCCCACTCAAAGGGAAGTTGCCTCAAATGTTCTGGATAATCCATATTTCACTGCAGTATGCTCAAGTAGCTGGATTTGATGGAGAAAGGAACTGAGGGGTTTTCTTGAGTGGAAATTCCATGTTTTCTTTCTCCTTGGCCCCAATCATCTTAGTTCTTACCCAACACCAGCTACGCAGAATGTTCTTCCCTTGGTTTGATCCTTTCCTTTTGTAGTTGAGGAAACAAGTCCAAAGAGGGCAAGTGGTCTGCCTGAAATCACACAACAGGGGGTTATTGATAAGGATTTACAATTTACACAACAGTCTCACTCAAACCTGACAATAAGCACATGAAGTAGACATTGGTACTCTGTTTTGTTTCATTATAAATTACTTTCCATTCATTTTGATCTTGCTCTCTTTCTTTCCCCATTCAGTTTTAAGAAACAGTTCACTTTCTTTTACCGCCCCAGGTAAAACATTTGAAATCCTCTAGTCTAGGGAGCCCCTGAGTGAGGCAAATGGCTAATGAGCTCAACTGCTAACCAAGAGGGTAGAGTTTCCAGTCCATCTAGAGGTGCCTTGGAAGACAGAACATAACCTGCTTCTGAAAAAGCAGCCACTGATAACCCCGTGGAGTACAGCAGTTCTACTCTGACACACATGGGGTCAGATTCAGCCTGATGGCAGCTGGTCATCTGGTAGGCCAGAAAACACTTCCTTTCGTGACTCTTGTTCATCTTTTCCATTTACCTCTGTCTCTTTCTTTCTTTCTCTCTCTCTCTCTCTCTCTCTCTCTCTCTCTCTCTTCTTCTTCTTCTTCTTCTTCTTCCGCCTTCTCCCTTTCTTTCTCCTCCACTGTACCTTCTCCTTGTCACTTATCATCCTGAGGGGCAGCCCAGAGACATGCCTAAGAGTCAATAACTATGAGTTCTACTTCCTATCTTGCCATCAATTTGCAGAGTGTCCTTGGACAAGTCCTTTCTCTCTCGACTTCAATTTCCCTACCCATAAAGCAAGGGGTAGGCTACCCACAGAGCTCTCTGAAATCATTTCCAAGTCGGAAAACATATGGCAACAATGAGTCTCTAGTAGTCTGGTGGTTCGCAACAGAAGCAAATGTATCTTCCACTTTTTGATCTGGGCTGAAGCCTTACGCAGAGAAACAGGGTGCATTAGTGAGAAGGTACCCCCTGGAGGAGCCCCTCCATATCTCCCTCATGGTTTTCACAGTGACGAATTACCACTGAGCTCCCACTGGCCTGAGGAGCCCCTCTCAGCCTCCTCCAGGACCATGGATCTTGTCACTTTGTTCTCCTTTTATTATGGATGACGTGGCTGTCACTATCGATTCAGCATTATTGACAGAGAAGCTTCTTATTTCCTCTTAGGGACTTGCCAGCACTTAGGATAGGATGCCAGCAGGTGAGCCATGGAGACTTGGTAATGGTCTCAGCCGTTTGCACTCCATTATTCATTTTATAAGAAATAAAAACAGTTATTAAAATGATTCAGTAAATATTTAAAAGTTGAATTGTTCTTCTGACAACATTGTCATGGTTACAGTATTTGGCGCATTCTAACTCTGGTTTTACCTGAGAATTTGGCAAAACACATTTTTCAACACCCCTTGGATGTATTTTAAAAAGAAAGTCTTCCCAGAATTCTTGGGTTCAGAAACTTTAGCAGAGTAGCTTTTAATGTCACTTGTCTGTGTTCTTTCAGATAAAGGATCTGGGTGGCCTGCCTTTGACTAATCGCAAAATGAATATCATTGGTCTTGAAAAGATGGTCGTGTGGCAGTGAGAGGTCTTTGACTTCAGAAAGGCCAGTATGATAAATTACAGAAAGAGCCACAGATTTCTCCATTCTACATTCATGCCCCTCCCCACCAAGAGACTTTGGATCTGAGCTTGGTAATGTAATTTTCAATGGGACATTAGCCGATGTGGTGAAAGTCAGGGCATTGAGGCTTGCCTTCTCTTGCTACCCTGATGAATGATGAGAGAGATTATCTGCTCAGTTACTCCTGTTACTCTAGCCACCAGCTAGTCACATACCAGATGGGCGAGTGAAGCTCTGTTCTACCAGCTGACTGCAGATGCATCAGCGAACTCAGCCAAATTGCCAAGCCATAGAATCTGAGCAAATGCATCTCTGTTTTAAGACATTGCATTCTAGCATGGTTTATTATGCAGCAAAATCTAACTGATACAAGTGATCCATTTTTGTCCACTCACATGAAGGCTTCTCAAATATCATATCTCACTTGACACACTTTGTCCTGGTTCTGACAGATAATTTAGGAGATATTTCTATGAAATGATATCACATCCTGCCATTACTACAGAGGGACAGATACATTTCCCTCTGGAACTGCTTTCTCAACAAAGTATTTCAAGTCTTGGTTTCTCTGTTAGAGTTTGATTCCTTAAAGGCTCCAGTCCTCACAAAGCAGGGACTCAAGACAGCATGGAGATGAGGAATGTGGACTCCGGAGTCAGAATACCTAAATTCAAACCCTGATTTTACTTCTTAATTAATATGAGTTACTCAACCTCTCTGTGACTTATTTTTCTCACCTATAAAATGGGGATAGTGAAAGTGCCTACCAACTAGAATTGTTATGAGAGTTACATACAATATGCATTAGCATTAGAAGAATGTTAGGCACAAGCACTCAAAATCACTAGCTCTTATGGGCAGGGTGCATAGTGGTGGTGGTGGTGGTGTCAGTTCTAACTCATAGTGACCCTATAGAGGGTTTCTGAGGCTGTACATCTTTATAGAAGCAGAAAGAAAGCCTCATCTTTCTCTCACGAAACAGCTGGTTGTTTTGAACTGCTGACCTTGAAGTTAGCAGCCTGACTCATAACCACTATGTTACCAGAGCTCCTTAGGTACTCAGTAAAGACTTCTTCATTGTCAAAGTCATTGAGTTACACTTTGGGGATTTGACTTTGGGCCATGAAGCAGAATTGCCAGGTCTCAAATTTAGGCAAATTTCAGTTCTTCTGGAGAGTATGTGGAAGCCTGAGATAGCAAGAGAGAAAGAAGTGTCAGCTGTCCCCATTCAGAAGTTTATCTCCACACCAACACTCAATCGCTGACTTCCATTCACAGTCATGGCAGAGTGGCAGAAGGTCTGGGCTTCTTCACGAGTCAATGCTACTCCCACAGCAACTTGTCTGTGAAGATGCCACCTCCAAAAGCCAATGAACCAGTCCTCAGGCCAGTGCCACAAAACTATTTCATTTGTTGTGACTTTCTGTATGTTACTTCCAAGCCTTGCTTTGAGCTCGGTCTCTTGCAATGCTCATCCTGCATGAAGTCATACATCATGGTTGAAGTCATACATCCTAGTAGCCTGAGTCCATCAGGCCATGAGGAAGCCCATGCCACACAGAGAGGCCGTGGCAAGAGAGCTGTCCCCACACCCCACCCCCAGTCTCCAGCTATTCTAGCCATCAAGCTGAGGTGCCAGACAAGTGTGTGAAGAGCCCATCTAGAACATCCAGACCAAATGAGCCTTTGGAGCTGACTGAAACCTCATGGGAGACAGCCAGCCCTCTTGGAAGACCACAAGCCAGAACCACCCAACTGAGCCTCATCAATCCACATCAACATGAGAGATAATAATAAACAGCTGTTGGAAGCCACTAAGGCTGTGGGGTAGCTTGTTATGTAGAAGCAGATAACTTGAAAAGCTCTCCAAATTTACCGTGACTTCATTTGGTTAGCCATTCTTTCATTGATTCAGTCAACACACTTCGGAAATAAGTAAGAACAAAATCCATGCTGAGCCCCGTGGGGACATCATGTATATGAACAAACTGGAGGCTCTGTGGCTATTGGCCAGGGCCAGCCCAGGCACGCCCACATATTTTACATGTTTTCATCTAGAAGATATGAGCTTGAGCTCTGGTACCAGACTGCCTGAGTTCAAGTTCTCCTCGCCACTTACTAGCTGGTGACATTGGACAACTAGATTAACCTCTAATTTGCCTCAGTTCCTTCATAGATAAAATATGAAGAATATCACCAACCTCATAGGGTTTTATGAGGATTAAAAGCAATAATTTCTATGAAATGTTTACATGCCTGTCACAGAGTAGTTGTTGTTAAGTGCTGACAAGTTGGTTCTGACTCATAGTGACCCTGTATAGGGCTTCTGAGCAGCTGCTGGTGGGTTTGAACTGCCAAACTTGTGACTAGCAGTCCAGTACTTAACCTATGGTACCACACCAGGTTTCCTGTTACAGAGTAGGCATTCTATGAATGGAAAAGGTGGTTGTAATTATCATCATAACTATGACCAACTTTTGCATTTTAGGAGATTAGAGAGGAGATAATACATGAACAGAAGAATAAGCTAGAAACAGAGAAAGTATTCTGAAGTGAATGAGTGACTCTATTGTAAGGTAAATGATGATATACAAATGACACAATCTTGCTTGTGAAAAATGAGGATGATTTGAAACACTCACTGATAAAGGTCAAAGACCTTTATGCCTGCGCATGAGAAAAATGAAAATCCCCACAATGGACCAACAAACAGCATCAGGATAAGCGGAGAAGAAATTAAAGCTGTCAATGATTGAATTCTAATTGGATCAACAATCAATGTGCAAGGAGGCAGCAATCAAGAAATCAAATGATGTATTGCATTGGGCAAATCTATTGTAAAAGACCTCTTTAAAGTTTTAGAAAGCAAAGATGACTAAGTTGTGTTTGACCCAAACCGTGGCCTTTTCAATAGCTCCACATGCAGGCAGAAGTTGGATAATGAGAAAGCAAACCAAAGAATTGATGTGTTTGAACTGTGCTACCGGCAAAAACTATTGCATATACACCCACTCCTCATTTACCGACATAATTAGATCCCAAAGACCAGGTTGTCATGTGAGTAAACTGGCATTAGGTAAAAGTGGAGAATGACCACATCACATCACCAAATAGAGGATGACTTACATCATCACCTGCCATTTTACATCATTACCTAACAACTGCCAAACTACATCAATACATAACAGCTGCCAAATTACATTATTACATAACTGCTAAACCACAGAGAATCTTGGTCCAGCCAAGTTGACACATAAGCTTAATCATCACAGCCAGTTCAGCATTCCTTAGTGCCACACATACGTCATTAATGTGCAAAATAGTCCCTTTTTTTTTCATATTGTCAATGTGAAATGTTGGATAATGAGATAGTTGATAAGTGAGCACTTAGACTTACTTTGGACACATCATCAGGAGAGAGAGTTATTAGAGAAGGACAGATGTTTGTTAAAGAAAAAGATCAGCAAATACCTGGGAAACCCTCTGTGGGATGTACAGACAGAACAGCTACAACAGAGGACTGGAACATACCAATGACCACAGGGTGGTCCAAGACCAACCAATGATTTGTTCTGTTATATACAAGGTCACCATGCAGCGGAACTGACTTGATGGCAACTAACAAAAACAAAAATATGGAGTCCTGGTGTGGTGCTGCAAGATAATGCACTGCACTACAAGGTCAGTGGTTCAAACCCACCAGCGCTTCTCGGAAATCCTATACAGGGTCAATATGAGACAGATCCGACTCGATGGCACTCAACAACAAAACTAATCCAGTGATTGGAGCAAATCCATTGCTGTCAAGTAAATTCTGGCTCATGCTGACCCTATAGACCAAAAGAACTGTCCGCCCCTAAGACTTCTTTATAGAAGCAAACTGCCACAGCTTTCTCCCTCAGAACAGCTAGCAGATTTGAACCACGGACCTTTAGGTTAGCAACTGAATGTTTATCCACTGCATCATCCGAGAGACAGATAAACAATGTGGGACTTCTAAGGTGGGAGAAATGCTTCTAGCCAAGAAGCTCAGGGAGGGCATCCAGGAGTAGTAGCCAGTGAAGGATAAGGAGGATTCTGGCATCAGTGATGGAGAGCAAGCCCTCCTGGTGGTGGGTACAGAACATCGAGAACTACGCAATGCTGGACCATCAGGGAAATCCCGCGTTGAGACAGTCACTGGAGCATAGAGTACGTGTGCTGAGAGAACAGCTAAAGGTAAATCAGGACCAGATTGTGCATGATGACTTCCTGTGTTTATCGACTCACTGGGGTCTCCTGAGAGAGTCAAGCCTGGGAGCCAGGGGGTTGTCCAAAATAGCATCTTGCACTGGGGACAAAATGGAAGGAATCAAGATCTGGCTCCAGAGGGTCACCCAGTTTCCCAGTCAGTCCAGAGTTCATCTTCTGCTTTCTGTTTCTGCTCACAGAATCCTGGAGAATGTGCCCCAAAAGGGACCTCTGGGTGTCCCAGTGAAGGTCAGGCCCTGATACTTACCCCTTTGTCTTCCTTAGCAACTCCCACTTTTCTCCCTTTAAATCTACTTTTCAAGTCTGGCTCTCACCCCTCAGCTCTCCCTACCCCTAACCCTGCTTAAACACTCACAACAGCTAAAACAGAAAGGGTGGGCAATTCTGATGGAAAGGGACACCAATCCCACCTCCCACCCCAGGCCTTGTGAAGGAATGGAAGACACCAGGTCTTAGTGGGTTTCTTCACCAACTGCCATCTCTCTTGACTCACACAGCCCTGGGTTCCAATCCTAGCTCTACACCTACTAGCTGTGTAACTCTAGGCAAATCACTGCATTACTCTGGGTCTCAGTTTTCTGCTCTGAAAAATGGGAAGAACAGCCTGGCCGCTTTCAAATCAGCACCGGAATAATCAGCCACAGAAAACCCTATGGAGCATAGTGCTACTATATAAGTCGGCATCTAATAGCCAGCAACTGGCTGGTAATGTAGCTGTAGATAACTGGAAAAACTCTTAAAACTTACTATGACTTCATTCAACACTGTCTGTACCTCAGTTTCCTCATCTGTAAAATGGGAATGACAAGTTATTGGCTGTGAGACCTTAAGCAAGCTATTGTGGGATTGAATGGGGAAACAAATGTGAAAAATGAGGCCATAGTAAGTGCGCAATAAACACACTCCCTTCTTCCCAGAATCTGTACTTCTGAAACCTGAAGCTGGGTCCTGGGAGCCAGCCTATTACTGCTCTGCCCTGCCACCCTGAGCACACCCTCCCTGATCTCCTTGCCCTGCCTGGCCAGCCCATTGCTTTGGGGGCTGCCTGGCCAGGGAGGCCCATTTCTTGCCCGGCTGCCAAAAGGGCCTTGAGTGTTGAAATCCTTCCATTCCACAAGGCCAGAAACTTGATTATGTTATTAATTAAAGCAAGATGCCGGGCCTGGGAGATTTATTTTCTTTTCCATATCTGTGGCTGTAAATGCCACTCAGGGAGCTCAAAGGCCCGGGTCAGCCTGGATCAGACTCCTGAACAGACGTTTTGTTTTCAAGTGCGGTCTCCTCAGCCACTCCTTCTCAGCGCCAGGAAGGAAGTGTGTGTTGTGATATACGCCCCTTACCCCAATTTCCCTCATTCCATCTGCACATGGCAAAAAGGGAGTGGGGGAGACCTGGGCAATGTGGGATGGGGAGAGAATTTTCCAAGAAATTTGTTTTAAGTTTCTGCTTCATCATTATAGGACTTTCCCATTTCTATTTTTAGTTGCACAAACGAGCCAAGCCCACGTTCCTCTCATCTCCCCCTGCCCAACCTTTGTTTATACAAAGCACATGCTGAAATCATTATTTTAAAACCTCCAAACCCATAATTGCTCAGGTAGGTGAAGAATGCAGCCTTTATGGATGGTGCTTGCATAGGGGTCTGGAGTATTCATGGGGAACTAAGATTTATTCATATTTACATCCCCCTGTACCAAGCCCCAGCAGAATTCCCAGGAGACCCAGAAGAATCAAGTAACTTAGAGCAAGTCAGGAGGAGACATTAGCGATAACGGAGTCCCAGTACCACATTTTAGAAAAGGAAACAGAGACCAAAAAAATAAAAACAACAAAAACACAGATCAACTTGTCCAAACACAGACAGGATCTCAGTGCCATTGCTGGGATTCAAACCCAGAAAGCCCAACTTCCAAGGTGTCCTTCAGCCTTCACTCTGCTCAACTGTGAAAACTAGTCTAATGCTGGACTGACTGAGGTCAAGTTCCAACCATGCCAGCCTCTGCTGTGAGACTGAGCAAGTCATTAACCCTCTCTGCCCTTCAGTTTCCACCTCTGCATAATGAGAATAGCAAAACTACCCACTTATAAATTGGGTGTAAGAGTTAAATGAGCACCTGAAAGAAAGTTAGTTTTAGGAATTAATTCTGATTTCCCCTAGAAGAGTCTTCAAGCAAATGGTCATGCCCCAGAGCTCATGTGTCCCCATCCCTCAGCCCACTTTGCTCTCCTCGCAAAATGGGTTGCACAGTGTAGCTCTCACACCTGTGTCCATGGAAACGGTTTACCCACCCCCATGGTCTTTCAGCACTACCCTGAGCAGGGCGACAAGAGCCCCTGTCTGGCATTGTTTTAATCTACTTGTGAGCCAGATCCAAGCGCTTTCCTTCTCCATCAGTTGGTCCTAAAGACACATGACCCTCTCCCTGTGAGGCCACACTTATGAGCTGAGAGAGGTGTCGGTTACAAAGAGGTGGGTTTGTGGGATTCTGCCCCATTTTCTGTTCATGAAATTTACTTGTGCCTCCAAAGTCCACTTGGGCCCCAAGCCCAAATAAACTCTTTTCATCACATAACTTGGAGCATTTTAACTGGTATTTTGACTTGGAGCTTCTGGCCATACCCAGCTACAATAGGCAGGCAGCTCTGGCCACATAGTTACTTGTGTTCCTTCGTTGAATGCTCAGTCCCTACTAGTGCCTAGTGCCAGCAGTAATTTTTCAAACAGAGAGCACATTGTCTTAGGCTGGATTCTCTAGGAAAAAAAAAAAACAAAACAAAAAACCTATATATATATCCATAGAGAGAGAGAGACAGCGTTCTGGTAGCGTAGTGGTTAAGAATTGGGCTGCTAACCTCAATGTCTGCAGCTTGAAACTACCAGCTGTTCAGCGGGAGAAAGATGAGGCGTTCTGCTCCCTCAAAGATTTACAGTCTTGGAAACCCTGGACAGGGTCGCTATGAGTCGGAACCGACTCCACGGCACACAACAACAAATATATATGTTGTGAAGTGCCATCGAGTAGGTTCCAACACATAACGACTCTATATAGGTTTCCAAGGAGTGACTGGTGAGCTTAAACTGCCGACCTTATGATTCAAAGTGATTTTGCAGGTCTGGTGCATTAACCCATAGCGCCACACCAGGTCTCTCTCTCTCTTTATATCTATATATCTACAGATATATAGATATAGATATAGATATTGTTGTTGTTGGCAGGTGCCATCGAGTCGAAACTGACTCAGCAACCCCATGCACAGCAGAACAAAACAATGTCCAATCCTGGGCCAACCTCACTACGGCTGCCACACTTGACGCCATCAATGATGCCACCTGGCCAATGCATCT
>NW_006408565.1:12811820-12831868 GCF_000296735.1 Chrysochloris asiatica | reverse complement strand
ATACATACATATAAAGTTTATATCTAGGAAATGGCTCACAGTTGTAGAGATACGAAAGTCCCAAGTGCAGACCAGGTGAACCGAGATTGGCTGGTGGCTCCGGAAAGCAAGAATCCCAAGTTGGGCATATAGCAGGACCTCAGCTCTGAAGCAGGGTGGCAGCAGGGTGACTGTAGGTCAAGGCCTAAGCCGGTGTGCTGCAGAACCGGTGATGCAGAGCACAGAAACCGGAGCAACAGCAACAGGTATGCAGGGCTATCCGGTTGGCGTCGGGTTTTCCAGGTACACTCGGTAGGCAGGCCCAGCAGGCAAACGCACAATAGAACAGGCCACTGGATCAGGTTCAAAGAAACGGAGGTTGGAGGATGACCCAGATGTGAGATCCAGACCCAGCAAGAAAGAGTGTGAGTCTCTTCTTCATGTCCATTTTATTCCAAGTAGCCCACACCCCCAAAGCTCTCAAAGCGTAGTGGTTACGAATCGGGCTGCGAACCTCAAGGTCAGCAGTTCGAAACTACCAGTTGTTCCGCAGGAGAAAGATGAGGCTTTCTGCTCTCATAAGGATTTACAGCCTCGGAAACCCTGTACAAGGTCGCTATGAGACGGAACTGACTCCATGGCACATAATCACCACCAGGCCACACCCCCAAGGAGACATCCTTTCAATCGTCATACAGTTGACAATATCTGCTCATAGCCAATCACCATAAAGTTAATATGTCAGCTCATAGCCAATCATCATAGAGTTAACTGTCAACTGCCAAACAGCTGGGAATTCTGGCTCATTCAAGTTGACACAGAACCTAACTATCACTCAGGTAGGTCTCTCCCAAAGTAGGCATGGCCTTGATACAGAACGTGAGAAGTCTGTACTTGACCATCTTAATGGGTCTTACCAAAGGAGTCCTGGTAGCATAGTTGGGCTGTTAACCATGAAGTCAGCAGTTCGAATCTACCAGCCAGTCTTCAGGAAAAAGATGAGGCTTTCTGCTCCCATAAAGATTTACACCCTATACAGGGTCACTATGAGTCAGAACCAACTCGACGGCACATAACCATCACCACCACCAATGTGTCTCTATACTCAGCATAGCCCCTGGTGTGCCACAGATATTTCTACTGAGGTTGTTGATGTGGTTGTTGGGTGCTGTCTAGTGAAGCCCAACTCTTAGCCACCCCATGTGTTACAGAGCAGAGCTGACCCTTACTTCTTTACAGAAGCAAATTGCCAGGTCTTTTTCCATGGAGCCACTGGGTGGGTTAGAACCAATAACCTTTAGCGTAACCAGCCAAGTGCTTAACCATTGTGCCACCAAAGTTCCTTACAGATGTCTCTAGTATCTTCAAATTCATTGGATCAGATGACTTAAGGAGCAAACAGCTGGCACCAGAGCTACATAGTGACTGTCATCAGCCCTGGACACTTTCCTTTGTGGGTTCCTTCCTCTATAAACAAAGATTAAAAATGATGTTTTACAGCTCAGTTGTATAAAGACAAATATAATCTAAACTGACTTTGTGGGTTCCTTCCTCTCTAAACAAAGATTAAAAATGATGTTTTACAACTCAGTTGCATGAAGACACATATGATCTAGGCTGAATTCATTACTATCGTATTCATTTTTCTTTAAACTTTAAAAGAAATTAAAATAAAAACATTTAAGTGGGTCCCTACTATGGATTGACCTGTGCTCCCCTAAAATATATGCTGGAATCCTAACCCCTATCCCTGTGGATGTGACCCAGTTTGGAAATAGTGTTTTCTGTGTTGTGTCCTAAATCTAATCACTGCTGAGTTCTAAGGAGTCGCATAGATACAGAAAAGTCCCCGGGTGATGCAAATGATGAACCTACTTGGCTGTTGATCAAAGGGTTAGAGGACTGGGTCCACCCAGAGGCACCTCAGAAGAAAATCCTGGTGATCTGTTTCTGAAAAATCAGTTCCTAAAACCCTATAAAGTCCAGTTCTATTCTGACACGGAGGGGAGGGTGTCGACATGAGTTGGACTTGACTCAACAGTAACTGGTCTTAATTTTTTTTTTTTTCTTTTTACTAGACAGAGACAAGTAAACACAGACATGGGGAAGGTAGGTGTCATGTGAAGGTCACCAAGAAACCAAGGAACCAAAGAACCAAGGAGTGCTGGGTTACAGAAGCGAAGACAAGAATCTGCCCCAGAATCAACAAAGAGCCTTTCCCAAGAATTGGGCTTCTAGAGAAATAAATTTCTGCTCTTGAAAGCCCCCATTTAAGGTTCTGTTACAGTAACACTAGCTAACTAAAACAGCCCCCAAAGCTAAGGTGAGCTCCAGGAACTGGGTTAATGGGTGAGCAGACCCATCTGCTTGTACCTTAGCTGGGGTCACAACACAGCTAGCTCTTACCCTGGGTACACTTAGTGCTGGAAGCCCTCAAGGTCATCTAGAAAATGAATCAGAGCAGGATTAGCAAGTATGGTCAATGCTGCCTCCAAAACCCAAACATACCCACCAAGCCCTCTGCAGAGGAAGGATTATGAGCTGGACTGCTAACCACAAGGTCAGCAGTTTGAATTTACCAGCTGCTCCTTGGAAGAAAGATGACATTTTCTGCTCCCACAAAGATTTACAGCCTATACAGGGTCATTATGAATCAGAACCAACTCTGTGATTCGGGAAGTGTAAGGTGAACACCATATTCTTTGCTTTGGAGCTGTGTTAACATTCCTCACTGGGTCCCTACACACTTCACTGATAAAGTAGTCCCCTAAATGTGTATGTGATGTACCTCTCATTCTATGACACATAGGTCTTTCTAAGATGTCTAGGGCACTAACCAGATCTATTAGCATGATCTCATCAGTAGAGTGAGCCAATGAAATATTCTGCAGCATGTTGAGACCTTCAAATCCCTGTGAACTATATCATGTCAGAAAGCAAGAGACTTCACATATCTCTGGGGCAACACCATAAATATCTATAGCTGTCTCTACCATATGAAAGGAAATAGCTTTTGATCTTCCCTACTGGTAGGAATCTGTGTTGGAAGAAGTGCAGCCAGAGTGCTCCTTGGAGGCCAATATGGCCAATCTTCGTCTCTCATATTTTGGACATATTGTCAGGAGGGACTATTTGCTCAAGAAGGATATCATGTTTGATAAGGTGGAGGGTCAGAGAAAAAGAGGAAGACCCCCAGCGAGATGGATTGGCCGAGTGGCAGCATCAATGGACTTAAGTGTGGCAACAATAGTGAGGTTGGCCCAGGATTGGGCAGTGTTTCGTTCTGCTGTGCATAAGGTCGCTATGAGTTGGTACCAACTCGATGGCACCTAACAACAACAACAACTGGTAGTAATGGAGAAAAATCATTCACCAGACTAACAGCCAACTATTTGTTACAAAGCTAAACTTTGTAAATATATTACATTTAAACACAATAGCCGGGATTGTGTCTTCCACTTTGAAAATTTGTGTAATATGCCATAGCTCCTTCAGAGCACAGTGGCTTCATAGGATAAACACTGGACTGAGAATCACATGGCCTGTGGTTCAGGCACACCAGTCACGCCACAGGAGAAAGATAAGGCTTTCTGCTACCACAAAGATTAAAAAAAAAACCCTCAAAAACCCTATAAAGGATTGCTATGAGTCAGAACCGACTCTACAGTACTTAACAACAATAATAATCCCTTCAGGCCAGATGGTTGTTGTTGTCAGGTGCCATCGAGTTGGAACCAACTCATAGCTACCCCATGCACAGCAGAATGAAACAATGTCCAATCCTGGGCCAACCTCACTACCGCTGCCACACTTGAGTCCATCAATGATGCCACCTGGCCAATCCATCTCGTTAGGGGTCTTCCTCTTTTTCTCTGACCCTCCACCTTACCCAGCATGACATCCTTCTCCAGCGACTGTTTCCTCCGGACAATATGTCCAAAGTATGAGAGACGAAGCTTAGCCATCCTGGCCTCCAAGGAGCACTCTGGCTGAACTTCTTCCAAAACAGATCTATTGGTTCTTTTGGCAGTCCATGGCACTTTTAATATTCTCCTCCAACACCACAACTCAAAGGCATCAATTCTTCTACGATCTTCCTTATTCACTGTCCAGCTTGCGCATCCATATGAGGCTATTGAAAACACCATGG
Organism: Chrysochloris asiatica; assembly: GCF_000296735.1. NCBI lineage: Eukaryota > Metazoa > Chordata > Mammalia > Afrosoricida > Chrysochloridae > Chrysochloris > Chrysochloris asiatica. Next base: position 12,827,739 of record NW_006408565.1, on the reverse strand, counting down.
CCTGGGTCAGGCGCACCTTAGTCCTCAAGCTGACATCTCTGCTCTTCAATACTTTAAAAAGTTCCTGTGCAGCAGATTTGCCCAATGCAATATGTCGTCTGATCTCTTGACTGCTGCTTCCGCAAGTTTTGAAGTTGATCCACAAAAATGAAGTCCTTGACAACTTCAATCTTTTCTCCATTGATAAGAATGTTGTTTATTGGTCCAGTGGTGAGGATTTTTGTTTTCTTGACATTAAGATATATTCCATATCGAAGGCTGTGCTCTTTGATCTTCATTAGTAAATGTTTCAAGTCCTCTTCACTTTCAGCAAGCATCAAACCAGATAAGTGAATTAAATAGGATATAATGGGAACTACCACCCATATAAGACTCCTGGTGTGTCAATGTAGGATTGACTTCAAACCACTGGACTTCAAACCACAAGGTTGGCAGTTCAAACCCACCAGATGCCCCTCAGAAACCCTATAGAGGGTCAATATGAACTGGAACCGACTTAATAGCACTTAACAACAACACCTGTGCATTCTTTAAGCCTTCATTTGTGGTACTAATCTCTGCTCTTCCTCCTAAATCTCAACTGGGAGGGGAAGAATTTCTCCAGGAGGTCCACTTTCTCATTGGTTGAAGGATTACAGCATGGATTTAAGTCCCAGAACAGGCAGGCTGCACATGCATGAAGTCAGGTTGGTGGCGAGATGTAGAACATACAGGCCTGAGGCAAAGTTTGTCAGGTCACACTGAACTGGTCTCTGTAATGCCAACTGGAATAAAAAATTGTGAGGCTGAAAGAGCATGAAGTTGTGCATAAAAGGTGTCTGATAAACCTACAGAATTTTTAAAAACATTATTGTTTACTCAATCTAAGATGTTCTCAATTACAAATGACGTTCTCAATTATAGAATGCATCCCAGTTTTAGAGATGATAAATTATGGGGGAGGTTTGAGTGGATATTTTTCTCTAAATTAGCCTCTGCCCCATTTTCTTCCAACCTCAAGCATTCTCCCTAAGAGAACTGGTGCAGAGAATTTGGGCAAATGGGCCTCCTTGGGACATAATGACATTTCTCATGAATATCTTCATGCTTCCTTGTTCCTCCTCCACACCCACTTGGAACCAGAAACATGTCAAGAGGCTTCAACTCCTTTGGTCCTTGGAATTTCTGCCTCTCAGGATTTCCAATGAGCCCTAACCTAACAGCTTTGCAGGAAGCGGAACCACTTTCATCAAGATGTCTGGGCAGATGCTGAGCTTAGAAAACCCTACGTCATTCATGGGTCTCCTTCACCAAGAAAGGTGAGGTCCATTTCCCCACTCATTCAGCAGTTCCAATAGAGCTCTTGAGCCTTAAACTCCTTCATCCCCCTCCCATGGCTAACTACATGGGGAGGAGAGGAAAGTTTCAGTTCACACCTCTTGGAAGGTTTCCCACTCTCAGGGACTTCCCCTTCTCACGTGTCCTCTCTGATCAGATTCTCTGTCCTGAGTATCTGAGACTTAGAAGAAGAAATCTAGAAACTAAACTGGGACTGAGATACCAGCACCAGTTGCCCTCAAGTCCATGTCCCCGCTATGTATTAAATCTCCATGCTGTTGTGTTGTCCTCCAACATACACAAAAAAAGTCTGCTTCCATTGTTTGCAACCACAGCAATTTTAACAAACACAACATGAGTCAAATTTCTGTCATTGGGGACAATGATGCTCTGGAGAAGATGCCTGAGAGCATTTCTCGTGTTAGTCAAGCTCTCAGCACATGGAATACAGTTGAACTCTCAGTCCTTCCAGATCTATTATAGATGATAGATAGATAGATCAGTGGTTTTCCATTGAGAGCGATTTTGCACCTTGGTCAACATTTGGCTGTATCTAGAGTCATTTTCCACCACTCATCTGTCAGATTGTTATACTGTGGTGGCTTGTGAGTTGCTGTGATTCTGAAAGCTATGCCATTGGTATTTTAAATACCAGCAGGGTCACCCATGGTAGACAGGTTTCAGATAAGCTTCCAGACAAAGACAGACTAGGAAGAAGAAGTGAGGAAATACTTCCGAATATTTAGTCACTGAAAACCTTATGAATAGCAGAGAATCACTGACAGATATAGTGCCAGAAAATGAGCCCCTCAGGTTGGAAGGCACTCAAAATGTGACTGGGGAAGAGCAGCCTCCTCAAAGTAGAGTTGACCATGATGATGCGAATGGAGTAAAGCCCGTGGGAGAAAAGCCTGCGGAATCTTCATTTGTTGTTGGGGTACAACTCAAAATGAAGAGAAACAGCTGTAAACATCCATTAAAAATCAGAAAATGGAATGTATGAAGTATGAATCTGGGAAAATGGGATGTTGTCAAAAATGAAATGGAACGCATCAACACTGATATTTTTGGCATTAGTGAGCTGAAATGGACTGGTGTTGGCCATTTTGAATCTGACAACCACATGGTTTACTATGCAGGGAATGACAAATTGAAGAGGAATGGTGTTGCATTCATCGTCAAAAAGAACGTATCCAGATCAGTCATGAAGTACAATGTTGTCTGTGATAGGATAATATCCATGTGCCTACAGGGAAGCCCAGTTAATACCACTATTATTCAAATTTACGCGCCAACCACTAAAACCATGGAGGATGAAATTGAGGAATTTTACCAACTTCTTCAATCTGAAATCGATCAAACCTGCAATCATGTTGTATTGATCATTACTGGTGATTGGAATGCAAAGATTGGGAGCAAAGAGGATCAATAGTTGGAAAATATGGTCTTGATGATAGAAATGATGCTGGAGAACACATGATAAAATTCTGCAAAACCAATGATTTGTTCATTTCAAATACCTTCTTTAGACAGCATAACAGACGACTATACATATGGACCTCACCAGATGGAATACATAGAAATCAAATTGACTACATGTGTGGAAAGAGACGATGGAAAAGCTCCATATCATCAGTCAAAACAAAGCCGGGGCAGCCTGTGGAACAGACCATCAATTATTTATATGCAAATTCAAACTGAAGCTGAAGAAAATGAAAACAAGTCAACAAGAGCCAAAATATGACCTTGAATATATCCCACCTGAATTTAGAGATCATCTGAAGAACAGATTTGATACATTAAACACTAAAGACCAAAGACCAGAAGAGTTGTGGGATGACATCAACAACATCATACACGAAGAAAGCAAAAAGTCATTAAGAAGACAAACAAGAAGGAAAAGATCAAAATGGATGTCAGAAAAGACACTGAAACTTGCTCTCCAGCGTAGAGATGCTAAAGCAAATGGAAGAAATGAGGAGGTACAAGAGCTGAACAGAAAATTTCAAAGATCAGCTCAAGAGGATAAAGCCAAATATTTTTTTATAACAAAATGTGCAAAGATCTGGAATCAGAAAACCAAAAAGAAGAACACGCTCAGCATTTCTCAAGCTGGGAGAACTGAAGGAAAAATTCAAGCCTCGACTTTCATTATTGAAGGATTCTCTGGACAATTTATTGAATGATGCAGAAAGCATCAAGAGAAGATGGAAGGAATACATAGAGTCACTGTACCAAAAGGAAATGGTTAATGTTCAGCCGTTTCAAGAAGTAGCATATGATCAAGAGCCAATGATACTGAAGGAAGAAGTCCGAGGTGCATTGAAGGAATTGGCAAAGAACAAGGCACCAGCAACTGATGGAATAAAAATTGAAATCTTGCAAGAAAGTGAGGCAGCACAGGAGGCACTCACTCATCTGTGCCAAGAAATTTGGAAGACAACTATCTGGCTGACTGACTGGAAGAGATCCGTATTTGTGCCCATTCCAAAGAGAGGTGACCAAAAGGTATGCAGAAATCATCGGACAATCTCTTTGATATCCCATGTGAGTAAAGTTTTACTAAAGGGAATACAGAAACAGCTGCAAGCATACATTGACAGAGAACTTAACAGAGGTTCAAGCCAGATTCAGAAGAGGCTGTGGAATGAGGGATATCATTGCTGATGTCTGATGGATCTTGGCTGACAGCAGAGAATATCAGAAAGATGTTCACCTGTGCTTTATTGAATACGCAAAGGCTTTCGGTTGTGTGGATCATGACAAGCTATGGACAACATTGTGAAGTATGAGTGTTCCAGAACTCTTAATTGTGCTCATGAGGAATCTGTACCTGGACCAAGAAGCAGTTGTTCAAATAGAATATGGGAACTCTGAATGGTTTAAAATTAAGAAAGGTGTGCGACAGGATTGTATTATTTCACCATACTTCTTCAACCTGTATGCTGAGCAAATAATACGAGAAGCTGAGTTATATGAAGAAAAATGTGGCATCAGGATTGGAGGAAGACTCATTAACAACCTGCGATATACAGATGATACATACTTGCTTACTGAAAGTGAAGAGGACTTAAAACATTTACTGATGAAGATCAAAGAGCACAGCCTTCGATATGGATTACATCTCAATGTCAAGAAAACAAACATCCTCACCACTGGACCAATAAACTACATTCTTATCAACAGAGAAAAGATTGAAGTTGTCAAGGACTTCATTCTTCTTGGATCAACTATCAACAATCACAGAAGCAGCAGTCAAGAGATCAAACAATGTATTGCATTGGGCAAATCTGCTGCACAAGAGCTTTTTTAAGTGTTGAAGAGCAAAGATGTCAGCTTGAGGACTAGGGTGCATCTGACCCAAGCCATGGTTTTTCAATAACCTCATATGCTTGCGAAAGCTGGTCTGTGAATAAGGAAGACTGTAGAAGAATTGATGCTTTTGAGTTATGGTGTTGGAGGAGAATATTGAAAATGCCATGGGTTGCTAAAGAACAACAGATCTGTGTTGGAAGAAGTGCAACCAGAGTGCTCCTTCTTTGGAGGCCAGGATGGCCAAACTTCACCTTTGGACATATTGTCAGGAGGGACCAGTTGCTGGAGAAGGATATCATGTTTGGTAGGGTGGAGGGTCAGAGAAAAAGAAGAAGACCCGCAACGAGATGGATTGGCCAAGTGGCAGCATCGATAGACTCAAGCGTGGCAACAGTAGTGAGGTTGGCCCAGAATCAGGCAGTGTTTTGTTCTGCTGTGCATAAAGTCCCTATGAGTTGGTACCAACTTGATGACACCTAACAACATGAGTCATTTTTTATTGTTTCCACTGTGGGGGATGGAGGTGACATCTATCTCCAGAAGGCAAGGGATGCTGTTAAGCATCCTTTCACACAGGGATGCAAAGGACAGCCCCCAAACAAAATAATTTTCGGCCCAAAATATCGATAATGCCCACACTGAGAAACTCTTCTATAAATATTTATTAGCAATTTAAATCGAGGAAAATTATTTATTAAATCACTTAAACTAATAATACATTACATGTTAATATACATAACATTTTTTGAAAAGTAACTATTTGCAAAAGCAAAGAATAGTGAGAAGAATTCATTGCTTATTTTTTGTAAATCTCCCTAATGGCTGGCTTAATAGAAAACAATTGGATTCTGTATCTGTTTCTGCGTTCAGTCTACTGCAATATGTTATTTTGGTTGAAGTGTATTAAGAGAGTCTGGTCTCACAAAATATGTAGTCAGAAAAGGAAAAAGTTTCTTAATAGCCTTTTCAGATTGTTGCACAGTATTTTTCTTTGATTGGTGTTGTTGCTGTGAAGTGTCATTGAGTTGATACCAACTCATAGTGACCCTGTACAAAGTTTCCAAGGAGTGGCTGGTAAGTTTGAACTGCCAACTTTATGGCCCAGTGCTTATCTTACAGCGCCACACCAGGACTCTGATACTACAGAAAAACTCAACAATGACATTTGTCCTTTAAGAAATTCCAACATAGGATCCTAAACCATATCCCTGAATTCTTCATATTCTGCTACATTAAAATCCACTGATGTACCCATTCTGAAAAAAGATATATTTCCATCCAAGCTTTTCTTCAGATATTGTTACAGCTTTTTAACTCTTGGTATCTCTAAACTTGATGAGTAGGGTTGGTCCTAATGCAATATGAGTGGTTATTCCTACTTTAATTGTTTGATTATATGACATTGATTCTAATAGATGTTGTTTTCCTATTTTTAAAAAAAATTTTTTCCTGGAAAGCAAACATGATGGTGGAGAGGGTGGAAGTGCAGTAAGGAGCTCCGTCCACAACAACACAGAATACCAGACCAAGCAGGCTCAGGGGATGGTGCCAGACTCTGAAACACATATAAAGGAATATTTAGAAGGTTGGAAGGCTTACCGCTAGGGGAATTTGTAGCAGAAGCAAGAAATCCGTTGCTTTCTAATTCAAGATGTTCAGCTGCTCCCAGAGCCACCATCTTAGGTGAGACCAAGAAGGGGAAGGATCAGAGTAATTGTGGATGCCTGACAGAACCACAGAGATAAAGGTATAGACATTCTCTTTTTTTGTATCTGTTCATTGGTCTCTTGCTGTCTGCGCACCTACATTCTGGTGACTAGAGGGGGTCCTGAGTGAGTAGACACCCCAACCCAACCCTCGGATGGTTCTACTATGCATGTGCACTGAGCTCCTCAAAATGTAAAGAGAAGGGATTTTGCCAAAGCCAAGCCTGCTATGAAAAACATCCTAAAGGAAGTTCTGTGGACGGAGAACCAACAAGAACAGAAAACAATTAGAGAATGATGTACATGGAAGCATCAACCTGAACTCAGTTGACAAATGGAAGCGTCAAGAACAGAACACAATTATAAGAACAGAGGACCTGGGAGGTCAGTCTATGATCAAAACAATTACAATGTGAAAGAAGGTAAACACAGAGGAACAGAGGTCCAGGTGGTGAGAAGGTCAAGCAGATTACAGGATAAAATAGACTATCTTAAATGGAGGGAAGAGTTAATGGATTATAAGGTAACCACAACAGTGGAGTTAGGGTAGGGCGTTTAGTTCGTGTGTTGGGAAGGGCAATATAAGAAGGGAAAGGAGGTGAAAGAACAAGATAGACAGGGGAACACTGAGACAGGCTTGCGTGTCCTTAGTGGGACAGAGGTAAATAGTGATGCATGCTCAACTTTGGAAAAAACAGGGCTCTGGGATACAGGGATCTAGGTATAGCTTGAAGAGGGGAAATGATACTAAAATGCTTGACTGTCTGATGAATATTAGTTTCCCTTGCCTAATATTGTAAAATAGACACTTGTGTGGGATAGAAAGGAATGTTGGGAAACATGATTACAGAAAACTTGTAAGCCTGTCTTCAGCCTATAACTGATTGGAATACCTAAAAGGGGTTCTAGAACTTGCCCAGTGAAATAGACTTCTTGCAAAGCCTTTACAGAGTATAGGACCTTAGGCGGAATCCTGAGTCCCATCCAGAACCTTATGAGGTGGGACATTCCCACTAGAAAGGACAAACAGACCAGCCTGGAACAGCTACAATGACAGAAGATAACACCTTCAAAGACAGATTATCAGGAAAAAAAAACAAACACAAAAATGTCAGCTTGACTGGCTACTACAAGAATAAGCAAGCTATTTGACAGGAAGACATCAAGACTAGCAATCAAGTTCCTTCAGGACAAACTCCCCTCAAAGACTGAAACTCAAAGGGAACACACAAACAAGCATGTAAGCTTGCTGGTGACCACATTGGTCTACTGGTGAGTGGAAGAGGGGGAAAGGCAGAAATGAAGAAATGGGCTGAGTTCAACCACAGTCCATTGAATCCCGCTGACCTGGAGATGAGAGAGAGAAGAGGAAGGGCTGGTTGGTCCAAAGTGTGGTGAGACCTGGGGACACTTGAGCCCATGGACAAGGACATAGCCACAAAGAGCTAGAGCTGAGAGTGAAGCATGCAGCTGATATGAAGTGAGGGAAGATGCACAAGAACACCCAAACTTGCAGACCCTTTTGACCTAGCCTTGATAGTCAGAATTTGACTAGAAGAAGATTCAAAAAAAAAAAAAAAAAATTTTTTTTTTGATAAGGAAAACAAGTTTAAATTGCTATAATTTGATGAACCTGACCTATACTCAGAGAGGTAGTAAGTCTAAATACCAACAGAGAAGGAAGGAGTCTTCACATCAAGTACCAATGCTATCCCCTCTGTACACAGGGTAGATAGGGACAGACAACTTAGACGTTGGCTACCTAAAATGAGGTGGCGATAAAGGCACGAAGTGACTGGCTTACAAGGTTTCAAAAGGGAGTTTAGTTTAAGATTATGGGGAGAAAGAAAGAGTCCCCACTGAATAGCTGTCATCTTGTCTAGATGGGTCTGATGAAAAGAGATAGGGATAAGATCCAATAGTGAATACTTGTTATCATGACGAATTGTGACTGTCACAATTGTAAAGATAGAAATTTTGTAACAAAAACAAAAGAGTCAAGTGATCGTGTCCCCTCAGAGCAAACCCCCTTCCAAGACCAAGACTCAATGGGAATACAAGCTCTGATTGGTGACCACGTTTGTCACCTTAAGGGGAAGTGAAGGAAAAACAGCAATGAAGTGGTGAGCTAAGCCCTACAACACCCAATAGACTCCTGTGAACCTGGGTGGAGACTTGGTTGGCCAGCAGTGTGGCAAGACCTGGGGACTCTTGGGCCCAGAGTCAGTGACATAGCCACAGAGGACTAGAGTGGAGAGTGAAGCATCCAGCTGATAAGAAGAGAGGGCATATGCACAACAACACCCACACTAGCAGGTAATACCCACTTGTCCTGGCTTCAATGACTGGATGATCAGAGCTCAACTAGGAGAAGAAAGAAGAGGAAAAAAAGAGTAATCTGATACAATTTAATGAACTTGGCCTACACCAATGGATGCAGTAGCTCCAAGGAGGGAACAAGTCTTTACAGCAAGGTTCATTCCCACCCCCTCCATACACAGAGTAGAAAGGGATGGGCAACTTGGACATTAGCTACCCAAAGTGTGTGGGGGGGGGGGGGCTACAAAGGCAACAGTGACTGACTTACAAACTTTCAAGAGGGAACCTAGATCTAGAGGGCGTGGAGGAAGTTAGAATCTCCAGTGAGTAGTATCCAATCTGTCTAGGCGGGGCCGATGAAAGGAAATGTGGATAGGGCTCTTGTGATACAATAGTGAATAATTGTTATCAGGACTGATTGTGAGGGTTGGAATTGTAAAGGGAGACATTTTATAGCAAGGAGGGGAGTGATTAACTTTTCAATCTAGGAACGGAGGTCCCTGGGACCATCAAGGGAAAAGAGCGGAAAGCGGGACCCTGCCCAGTGAAGCAGTGATGCCTGAGATGGAGGCAGAGACGATGACGTGGAGAGATGGAACGGCTGGGGACTTTAGACCCAGAGGGGAGACGGGTTGTGTGCTGACGACCAGGGGGCAGGCTTGCAGGGTATACCCTTTGGTTGGTTGATGATGCATGGAGGGGGTTGTAACCACGGCAATGAAACCATATAGGATAGGATGAATGTAAAACTAATATTCTCCCGTGTAAACTATCACATAATTCACAATTAAAAACAAAACAAAACAGGGGAGTGGTTAATCTAACAGTCCAGAAACAGAAGACCCTAGGACCATCAAGGGAGAAGCGCACAAGCAGAATGCCGGACCTTATCCAGAGAAGCAGAGATGCCAGAGATGGAGGCAGAGATGGGGGAATGGAGAGAGGGAGTGTCTGAGGACTCTAGATTCTTGGGAAGAGAGGGACTAAGAGCTGGTGGCCAGGAGGCAGACTTGCAGAATGTGCCTTTTAGAGATGTAAATTATTATATATGCCTGAATGTTTTTGTTTTTTTTAAAAGCTAAAGTGGATAGAGAGAAATACTTTCAACTGATGGTACATGGAGGGGAATATAATCATTGTAATGAAACAAAGTATATGATTTTGTTGAATGTAAAACTGATGATCTGCCCTGTAAACTTTCACTCAATCCACAATAAAAACCTTAATTTAAAAAAATTGTTTTCTAAACATTCAGCAATTTTAGTCTATATTTTCCTTTACCCAAGGAGCTCTGGTAGCGTAGTGGTTACGAATCGGGCTGCGAACCGGAAGGTCAGCGGTTCGAAACTACCAGCTGCTCCGCGGGAGAAAGATGAAGAGATTTGTTCCCGTAAAGATTTACAGCCTCGGAAGCCCTATTCAGGGTCTCTATGGGTTGGAACCGACTCGACGGCACTTAACAACAACAACAACAAAGAGCTGTTTAATAAATTGTTTTGGTTTTTTTTGTCTTCATTTTACTGCTCTTTTTTGAGTCCTGGTGTAGCATTCATTGTAGAATAAGTACTGGATCACTTAGCACAAGGTTGGCAGTTCAAACCCATCAGTTGCTCCTCAGAAACCCTACATAGGGTCGCTATGAGTCTAAACCAATTTAACAGTACTTAACAGTAAATCTTGTATTTTGAGTGATCTTCTCCCTAGGTATGATTTTGTGATGCTATGCATTGGTCATTTGGAAAATAATGATTCACTGAATTATGCAAGTCTTCCAAATGTTGACAGATTCATTATGAGTTATTTTTTAAATCACATTTGTTAATATCATCAAAGATTGCATAAGAGAACTCTCTAAGTATTGGGAGGTTGTCAAATTCTCAATAGCAGATACAGTTTTCCAAAACTCTAATTTTCACTAGAAAGCTCAAATTTAACATTGGCAACAAATGTTGTCAATTGTTTTCCTTGAAGTTGACAAGTACATTTGGTTCATTTTCAACAAAATGTCTATTAGATCCCCAAGTCTGAAAAGCCACAGTTTGTTAGTCATTCTGTCAAGTTACAATGTGATCCAGAATGAAAGCAGCTAGTTTAGCATGTAATTCAAAGAAAGACACAAATGCTTTTCCTCAATACAGCCATCATACTTCTGTGTGCAACTGAAGTGGTTTTTGTGTACTGCCCATTTTAACACACAAAATACTGAAAAGATGTATATTCAAACATCAAGACTGAATAAAATTAACAATTCTAATTGCTTCAAGAAGGGCATTTTTTTAACTGAAACTGGCTATTGTTATTGTCCTTTTGTGTATATATATATATTTATATATATATATATATATATATTTTTTTTTACAGTGCAATTACACACAGTGAAGAATACAATGTTCTCTGTACAGTTGAATGCACTGCTTTGATTCATGGTAAAGCATCAGAATTTTCATTCATCACTGCTTCTGAACCGTCCATGAAAAAGACAAATAACATCTTAGTATTATTATTTAAAGGAGTTTTCTTTTAACATTTTATGGCGGTTTGGGTACAAGTTTAGAGATCAAATTAGTTTCCCATTTAACCATTTATAGATACCCTGTTTCGTGACATTGGTTGTAATCCCCTTCCCACTTCCTCCCTGGGGCCCCTGTTTCCATACATTCTTCTTTCCCACCCCTTCTGAGCTTTGCTTTTGGTAAACACTGTCCGTTTTGTCTTGTATGGTTGATGGTTCTGAGGAACACATTCACATGGCTGGCTATTGTTTGGCTGAGAGGTGATTTGGGGGAGTAGAATTTGTTCTTGGTTTGAAGAATATATTTAAATTTATGCACCAACCACTAAAGCCAATGATGATGAAACTGAAGAATTCTACCAAACTTCTTCAGTCTGAAATTGATCAAACATGCAATCAAGATGTATTGAAAATTATTGGCAATTGGAATGCAAAGGCTGGAAACAAAGAGGAAGGATCAGTAGTTGGAAAATATGGGGGGGGGGGGTTCCATCTGTCTTTCTCAGTCCAGTAAGTAAAGTCTTTTTCATGATATTCAGTTTTGTTCTACATTTTTCTTCCACTCTGTCCAGGACCTTATATCGTAATACAGATCAGAGCAATTGGCATTGGTACCCAGGCACCATTCATCTGATCTCAGGCTAGTGGAAGCTACAATTCACATGGTACATTGTTTCCATGAGTCATTGATTTTCTTCACATTTCTTTGTTCTGCATGAAAAAAGACCAATTACTGTGTCTTAGATGGCCGCTTACAAGTTTTTAAGATCCCAGTCACTAATCACCAAAGTAGGATGTCTACAACATTGTCTTTATATAGACCATGTAATGCCAATTGACCTACAAGGCTTCCAAGACTATAAGCGTAAGCCCTCAAACCCAATGACTCAGTCCAGGGTGTTGGGTTATGACTAAGAAGACTTCATAACAATCCCCCCTGTGTTGTTATTGTTGCTAGGTGCCACTGAGTTGGTTCCAACTCATAGTGACACTATGCACAACAGAACAAAACATTGACCAGTCTTACACCATCCTCACAATTGTTGTCACACTTGAGCCCACCGCTACTGCCATTGCACCAGTCCATCTTTTGGGGGGTCTTCTTTTTCACTGGCCCTCCACCTTACCAAGCATGACGTCTTTCTCCAGGGACTAGTTCCTCCTGATAACATGTCCGAATTATGGCAGATAAATCTTACCATTCTGGCTGCTAAGGAAAACTCTGCTGTCCTTCTTCCAACAAAAACCTGTTTGTTCTTCTGGCAGTCCATGATACCTTCAATATTCTTCTCCAACACCACAATTCAAATGAATTAATTCTACTACAGTCGTCCTTATTCATTATCCAATTTTTACATGCATATGAGGTTATTAAAAATACCACGGTTTGTGTCAGGCACACCTTAGTCCTCAAACAGACATCTTTGCTCTTGAACATTTTAAAGAGGTCTTGTGTTGTGCAGCAAATTTACCTAATGCAATATGTCATTTGATTACTTGAATGTGGCTTGCATGAGTGTTGACAGTGGAACCAAGCAAAATGAAGTCTTTAACCACTTCAGTCTTTCCTCCATTTGATAGTCATCAGTTATTTAATGGTCCAGTGGTGAGGATTTTTGTTTTCTTTACATTAAGGTGCAATCCGTACTGAAGGCTGTAGTATTTGATATTCATCAGTAAATATTTTAAGTTCTCTTCCCCTTCAGCAAGCAAGGTTGTATCATCTGCATATCGCAGGTTGTTAATGAGCCTTCCTCCAATTCCGATGTCACGTTCTATACTGTAAACATGGATATGCATCCCATACAAATACGTATGTAGAAATATCCTCTGTCAAACTGATATATGCTTATGGATGCAATCCCATATGCCATTCCCACCTGTTCAGCTTACATACCTACCTATGTATACATTTGTAAATAATTGTTATTACTGTGATTACAGAATTGTGTGCCTTTGTTGCCTTTTACTCTTGTATATCTCCCAGTGTCTTCATTTGCCTTGGTCATGTTGTGCTCCTATTGTTGTTAGTTACCATCTGCTGTTGTTGTTAGATATCATCAAGTCTGAACTGACTCATAGTGACCCTATGAACAATTGATGGTTGGTTCCACAGTCTGCCCCTGGCCTTGTTTTGACTGATGATAAGGAGCTTTTCCATCATCTCTTTCCACATGTATAACTAATTTGATTTCTATGTATTCCATCTTGTGAGGTCCATGTGTCTAGTCATCTTTTATGTTGTTTAAAAAAGGTATTTGCAAAATTCTATCATGGGATCTCCAGCATCGTTTCCATATTTTCCAACTACTGATCCTTCCTCTTTGTTTCCATCCTTTGCATTCCAATTGCCAATAATTTTCAATACATCTTGATTGCATGTTTGATCAATTTCAGACTGAAGAAGTTTGGTAGAATTCTTCAATTTCATCATCATTGGCTTTAGTGGTTGGTGCATAAATTTGAATGACAGTAGTATTAACTGATCCTCCTTGTAGATATATGGATATTATCCTATCACAGACAGTGTTGTACTTCAAGATAGATCTTAATGTGTTCTTCTTGATGATGAATGCTATAACATTCTTCTTCAATTTGTCATTCCCAGCATAACAAACCATGTGATTATCAGATTCAAAATGGCCAATACCAGTCCATTTCAGCTCACTAATGCTTAAGATATCGATGTTGATGTGTTCCACTTCATTTTCGACAATTTCCAATTTTCCCAGATTCATACTTCATACATCCATATTCTGATTATTAATGGATATTTACAACTGTTTCTCCTCATTTTGAGTTGTGCCCCATCAGCAAATGAAGGTCCCAAAGGCTTTACTCCATTTGCATCATATGGTCAACTCTACTTTGAGGAGGCAGCTCTTCCCTAGTCAACTTTTAAGTGTCTTACAGCTTAAGTGGCTCATCTTCCTGCACTATATCTGACAATATTCTGGTGTTCTTCGTCATGTTTCAATATTCAGTGTTCTAGTGCTGACAGTGTTCCATTGATATTCAAAAGGTTTTTAGTGACTAAATATTCAGAAATGGTCTATCTCTCCTTCTTCCTAGTCTGTCTTCATCTGTAAGCTCATCTGAAACCTGTTCATTGTGGGTGACCCACTGGTATTCAAAATACCTGTGGCATAGCTTCCAGAATCACAGCAACACAGAAGCCACCACAGTACAACAAACTGACAGACAAGTGGTGGAAGTGCCATCTAGTCATTTCCAATTCATAGTGACCCTATGTACAACAGAACAAAACACTACCCGGTTCTACACTATCTTGTGCATCAGTCTAGCTCTCTGATATTCTTCCTTATTTTTACCGAGCGCTACTTCATATGATGCTCTTCTTCAGGGCCTGGTCCTTTTTGATAACATGTCCAAAGTAAGTTAAACAAGCTCTCGCCAAAGTTAATTCTAAGGGACATTCTGGCTGTACTTCTTCCAAGACAGATTTTTCCATTCTTCTGGTAGTCTTAATCAATATTTTCCACCAACTCCATAATTCAAAGATATCAATTCTTCTTTGGTTTTCCTTATTGTATATTGCCTGTCATTTCATTTAAGTTAATCCTTGTCTAGTATCTAGTTAGTGACTTCCCTTCCTCTCCTCCCATCCCTGGTAACCTATTAAAATAGTTTTAACCTCACAGACTCCTTGGAAGGATATTAGGATTCCCCTGAGAACTGTAGACCACACTTTGAAAACCCTTGTCTTACATCAAGATAGCAGTAAAATCGAATGAATCTTTGTTGAATTGAATGAATGGTGACGTAAATAGAGCAGAGAAAAAGAAGGAAGGTCTAGTTTATTTCTGCTTTTGGCTTTCTGCATGATCTGAAAGACTGGGCACTACATCACTGGATTCTCAGCTGAAGAGGAGTACGTAGAAGGGCTCTGCAATGAGTTTACTCCAAGCTCGACCAAGAATTCTGTGCATGAGCTTGCTTTGCCATGTGTCTTTGGAGAGGCTCAGTACACTGTGAATTAAAAACATACTCCAAAGAAGCTCAGTTCAAAGAGCCCTTGGTCTCAGGGACATTATTAAGATGGAAAGAAAAATAAAGAGAAGAGACTGTACCAATGAACAACATCATAATAAACAGAGGGGAAAAATGAAGTTGTCAAGGATTTCATTCTACTTGGATCAATAATCAGCATTCAAGGAAGCAGCATACCAAAAAATCAAATGATGTATTACGTTGTGCAAATCTGCTGCCAAAGACATCTTTAAAGTTTTAAAAAGCAAAGATGTCACTTTGTTGACTATGGTGTGTCTGATCCAAGCCATAATCTTTTCAATTGCCTTATATGTATGCAAGATTTGGACAATAAAAAAGGAAGACACGAAGACCTGATGCATTCAAACTGTGGTGTTGGTGAAGACTATTGAACACACTGCGGATTGTCAAAAGAATGAACAAATTAGTCCGAGAAGAAATACAATTAAAATGTTCTTCAAAAGCCTTGGACTTGCTTACTTTGTACACATCATAAGGAAATACTAATATCTAAAAAGAGCATTACGTTGGATAGACAGCAAAAATGAGTCAAGCCCTCAATGGAATCGAACAACACAGTTGCTGTAACAAATGACCCAAACATACCAATGATCCTGAAGATGGCGTAGGACCAGACAACACTCTGTTCTATTATACATAAGATCACCATGTTCTATTATACATAAGATCACCATGTTCTATTATACATAAGATCACCATGTTCTATTATACATAAGAT
>NW_006408565.1:12804774-12811720 GCF_000296735.1 Chrysochloris asiatica | reverse complement strand
TATACATAAGATCACCATGTTCTATTATACATAAGATCACCATGTTCTACTATACATAAGATCACCATGTTCTATTATACATAAGATCACCATGAATGATGGCTAACTGAAAACAACAACATTTGAGGGGAAACAGTCCTTACCACTTACCATCTTGATCCAAGGGGCCATTAAAAAATATTTCAAAGCCATTTTATGGAAATTTTACAGAAATATAAGTAAAGAGAAAATAAAGAACAACTCTAGTAGATATTCAAAAAAGAATTGAAACATAGAAAACCCAAATCTTCGATTTCATCTTTTCCTAGTTTGAAAGGCATAAGATATCTGAAATGAGTAACATCCTCTGAATACAACTAGCTTTTCATCAGTTGTTTTGCAGGAATTGGTAGCATATGCATGTCGTATATACTGAGTCCAGTCTGTATATACCAAATGCATCTCTACCAGGATCTAGCTTCTCATGGTTTCTGGTTTTCCTTCTTGTACTTGCAAATTCAAAATGCCATGCTTGAATGAATTTTTGAAACCTCTTATGACTAATAGTTCTGTTAAAGAAATAATGATCATCTTCCTTGATCTGTATTTGAAAAAAAATACTCCCCAAATTTTTGTTTTGTTTTGTTTTGTTTTGTTTTTGCAGGAAAAAGATGAGGCTTTCAATTGCTCCCCTATTTACAGCCTTGGAAACTCTATACAGTGTTATTATGAGTCAGAACTGACTCAAGAGCACACAACCACCAATCATAAATATCAATTCGTACAAGCTATTCAATAATTTGTTTTTAATTCTAAATCATCTATGTGTTTCCAATAACCTTTAATTGACAACTGCCTTCACAGTTGCCCACTTATGGGCTGTATCAAGACATTTGGGTGTACAAGCAACATTAAAGATGAAAGAAGGGTACCATACACCCTTCTAGTAAACAAGATGACACAGGTTCTTGTCCAAAATATCACATGATGAAATTCTTGTTGAATGACTAGCTAAATTAAAATACCACATTTCCTTTTGGCTCTTGTTGTTAAGTACCATCAAGTCTATTCCAACCCATAGCAACCCTGTATAGGTTGTAGCTGGTAAGCTTGAATCGTCCAGTTGTGGTTCAAACCAACTTTGCAGTCCAGCAGCACCTTAACCCACAGCACCACATTATTTATTCATTGATTCTTGAGTTTGAGAAAATTCATCTAGGGCATTGTCATCTGAAGACTCATAGTCTGAGATTTCACTTAAATGATCCATCTCACCACCCTCATTAGAGTCTACAGCTATGCTATCTGTCTCTCTGCAGTCATCTTCTAGACCATCTAATCATTGTGAAACATCTCCCTTAATCAATTTTCTTGTCTTTGTCACGATGAGTGGAAAATGAAAAAATTCAAATTTCTCAACTGTGATCAATGAAAGCATAAAGAAGACCGTGAGATGGTGTCTCAAGTCTTCTTTTTTATATCTTCTGGCAAAGCAATGTTTTGAGCAACTGTATTAGTTTCCTATTATTACTTTAACAAATCATGGTAAATTGTGTTATCAAACAGTTCTGGAGATCAAAAGTCCAAAATGGGTCTCACACTGGCGGTGGTGGTGGTTGTGTGCTGTGGATTCGGTTCTGACTCATAGCGACCCTGCATAGGGTTTCTGAGGCTGTAAATCTTTATGGGAGTAGAAAGCCTCATCTTTCTCCCACAAAATGACTGGTAGTTTCTAACTGCTGATCTTGAGGTTAGCAGCTTGACTCGTAACCCCAACGCTGCCAGAGCTCCTTTGAATCTCGCTAGGCTGGAGGATAAGCACTGAACTGCAAGATTGGTTTGAACCACAAGGTCAGTAGTAGTTCAAACCCAGCAGCCACTCCTTGAAAACCCTATACAGAGTCGCTATGAGTCAGACCCGACTTGACAGTACTTAACAACAATAACAGCAGGCTAAAATCAAGATGTTGGCAAGGTTGCATTCTTTCTGGAGGCTCTATGGAGAATTGTTTCCTTACCTTGTGTAGTTTCTAGAGGTTGGCCAACCCCTTTCATTTGTGGCTCCATTTCTTCATCTTCAAAGCCAGCAAGGGATGGTCAAGTGTCTCTCCTGATGCATCATTCTGGTTCTCTGCTTTCCTCTGTTTCTGCCTCTTTTTAATGACCGTTGTGATTATATTGAGTCCCTGTGTGGGGCAAATACTTAAGTGCCTGGCTACTACTGAAAGGTTGACAGTTTGTGTTCACCAAGGCTTCTTGGAGGAAATGCCTGGCAATTTTCTTCTGAAAAAGCATTCATTGAGAACATTATAGAGCACAGTTCTACTCTGACACACAGAGACTCACTTATGAGTCAGAATCAACTCAGGGACAACTAACTGATGGTGCTGCTGATGCTTAGATTAGCCCACCTGCATCATCCAAAGCAATCTCCTCATTCCAAGAACTTTCATTTAATTGAACTTGTAAAATCCTTTTTGCCATGTAAAATAACACATCAGCAGATTCCAAGGATTAGGATGTAGACATCTTTGTTATTTTTGTTGTTGTTAAATGTTGTCAACTTGTTTCCAACTCATGGAGACCCTATACAGGGTTTCCGAGGAGAAGCTGGTGGATTTCAACCAATGACCTTGTGGTTAGTAGTCCAGTGTGTTCATTCTATGGTGCCACATCAGGACTCCTACACATCTTTGTTCTTGTTGTTAAGTGCCGTTGAGTCAATTCTGACCCATAGCAACCCTGTATAGGATTTCCAAGGACCAGCTGGTAAGCTTGAACCACCGACCTTGCAGTTCAAATGACTTTGCAGTCTGATGCATTAGCCCACAGCGCCACACCAGGACACATCTTTGGGGGGCCATTATTCTACTGACCACAACATCACAATAAGAAAACTGCAGGATACTGCAACCATGGGAAATTATTTCATTATTACATTATCCTTCTAGGCAATTTCATCATTCTTCCATTTCTTATTGTTTAAGTCTTTTTAATATAGTTAAGAATCATTGATAACTAATGATGAAATAATTCTTAGGATGAAGACATAGCAAAATGCCTCAAAATGTAGGAAAAGTTAAATCACTAAGATTTCATTATTATTCTTAGATTTATAAAAGAGTTCAATGGACTCACTGGTAACTGCAGTATAGACTGAATTTTTCTTCCTTTTTAAAAAGAAGTACACTGACTCTTGTTTTGCTTTATTTTTTTGTAATATCTGTAAGTGAGAATAAAAGTTAAGAAATAACAATTCTTACAAATAATCCACTGCCATCAAGTTGATCCCAACTTATAGTGACCCAACTGGACAATGCAGAACTGCTCCATAGCTTTCCAGGACTGAAAACTTTACAGACACAGACTGCCTCATCTTTCTATCACAGAGTGACTGGTGGTTTCGAACCACTGACTTTCAGGTTAGCAATCTAATGTTTAACCCACTGTACCACCAGGGCTCCTTAATTCTTAAAACACAACTGCTCAAAAAAGAAACTCAAAAACTAAAGTCAGGTCCAAAGGTTTATACTGACTATATGCCTTTGTTGTTGTTAGGTGCCATGGAGTCAATACCGACTCATAGTGACCTTATCATGCACAGCAGAACGAAACACTGCCCGATCCTGGGCCAACCTCACTACTGTTGCCATGCTTGAGTCCATCGATGCTGACACTTGGCTAATCCATCTTGTTGGGGGTCTTCCTCTTTTTCTCTGACCCTCCACTTTACCAAACATGATATTCTTCTCCAGAGATTGGTCCCTCCTGACAATATGTCCAAAGTATGAGAGACGACCATGCTCCTGGATAGGAAGACTTAACATTGTGAAAATGTCGATGCTGCCCAAAGCAATCTACACATAAAATGCAATCCCAATACAGATTCCAACAACATTCTTCAAAGAGATGGAAAAAAATAATTACAAACTTTATATGGAAAGGAAAGAGACCCAGGATAAGCAAAGCACTGCTTAAGAAGAAAAATAAGGTTGGAGGCCTCTCACTCCCCGACTTCAAAATTTGCTACGTGGCTACAGTGGGCAAAACAGCCTGGTACTGGTACAATGAAAGATACATAGGTCAATGGAACAGAATCGAGAATCCAGAAATTAGCCCATCTACATACAGCTAACTGATTTTTGACAAAACACCTAAATATATTGCATGGGGAGGTGATAGTCTCTTCAACAGATGGTGCTGGCAGAATGGGAAAGCAATATACAAAGTATGAAAGATGAAGTTTGGCCATCTTGGCCTCCAAGGAACACTCTGGCTGCACTTCTTCCAACACAGATCTGTTGGTTCTTTTGGCAGCTCATGGCACTTTCAATATTCTCCTCCAACACCATAATTCAAAAGCATCAATTCTTTTATGGTCCTTCTTATTCACTGTCCAGCTTTCACATGCATATGAGGTCATTGAAAATACCATGGCTTGGGCCAGGCGCACCTTAGTTCTCAAGTTGACATCTTTGTTTCAACTATATGCCTGTTGTTGTTGTTAAGTGCCGTTGAGTCGATTCCAACCCATAGCGACCCTGTATAGGGTTTCCAAGGAGCAGCTGGTGAGCTTGAACCACTGACCTTGCAGTTAAACAACTTTGCAGTCTGACACATTAGCCCACAGTGCTATGCCAGGACTCCAACTATATGCCTAGGGTATGACTATATTGAGCAAACTTTCAGCAGAGTCCCAGATATGAACTTCAGTACCATTGTGTAAGACTAAAGCTTAAATTCTGAACCTTGAGTTTAAAATGTATTTGGAGTTAGTGGATCAGGCAGAAAGGGTTACATGAGTTACAGTAAAGAAAGCTGACACAGCAAAAGAAAACCCCAAATTCAGCAATATTAAGAAGAAAAGTATATATTTCTGTGTTTCACTCATACCTCAAATGGCAGACATTTAAACTCCATACAGTGATTCAGGGACCCAGGTTCCTTCCATCTGTGACTCTGCCACCCTTGGACCTGTTCAGCAATGTAGTTTCTGATGCGCTACTGCAGATCCTAGCTGGTAGGGATAGCTAAAAGTCATAGAAAAGACCCAATAACCTTTTCAAGATCTAGCCCAGAGTCCCTGAATGGCATAAACAGATATGCCCTGAACTACTAGATGAAAGATTGACGGTTCATGCCCACCCAGGAGCACCTCAGAAGCCTGGACTGGTCCTCTGCTTTTAAAAGATCACAAACTTGAAATTTCTCTGGAGCAGGTCTACTATGCACACATGGGATTGCAATGTGTCACAACTGACTCAACAGCAGCTAATTACAACAGCAGCCTAGAGAAGCATGTGTCACTTCCATTCCACTAGCAAGAATTAAGTCAAGGGAGGCTGAGACTTGACACTCTGCAAAGTATACAAGAAGAGGCTGTTGTTGTTGTTAGGGGCTGTTGAGTCAGTTCCAACTCATCGCAACCCTGTGCACCGTCCTCACAATTGTTGTTACATTTGAGCCCGTGGCTGTGCTGCCACTGTGTCAATCTGTCTCATTGGGGTCTTCCTCTTTTTCACTTTTTTCCACTTTCTCTTCAACTATATGCCAAGGGTATGACTATACTGACTTCCTTTTTCCACTTTCCCAAGGATGATATTCTTCTCCAGTGACCGGGCCTTTCGAATACCATGTCTAAAATATGAGAGATGACGTCTTGCCATCCTAGCTTCTAAGGAGCATGATAATATTCCTTCTAACACAGATTTGTTTGTTCTTCTGGTAGTCTATGGTATTTTAATATTCTTCTCCAACACCATAATTCAACTATATTGGTTTTTATACATTGTCTAACTTTCACATGCATATGAGGTGATTGAAAACACCATGGCTTGTGATTTGTAGGGTTTGGGGTCAATCTTTAATCCCATCATCAACCTGATCCAATTTGTGGGAGATTCCCAGGAGTGTGGCATGCAACATTTTATTTTACAAGAGATAAAAGGACAGACAGTTGAGCAGAGAAAGAGGGACTTATTCCCATCAAGATAGAAGAGCCAGGAGTGGGGTGTGTATGTATTTTGTACCTGGGGTCCCTGCACTGTGAAGCTCCTAGATCCAGGGAAAGACTGATGCCAAGGTGTATGGAGATCTCCGTGGAATACTGAGAGTACAGATGCTGAAAAGACCTATCCCCAGAGCCTACAAAAAGAAAGCCTTCTTCAGGATTCGGCACTCTGAATGTGGACTTTTAACCTCCTAAACTATGAGAATAAATTTCTGGCAGTCAGAGCCATCCACTTGTGGCATTTCTGTTATAACAGCATTAAGTAACAAAGGTAGTCCTCAAACTGATATTGCTACTTTTTAACACTTAAAGAGGTTTTGTGTAACAGATTTCCCTAAAGCAATATGTCATTTAATTTCTTGACTCCTGCTCCCTTTAATGTTGATTGTGAATTCAAGCAAAATGAAGTCTTTGACAACGTCAATCTTTTCTCCATTTATCATGATGTTGTTTATTGGTCTGGTTGTAAGGATTTTTGTTTTCTTTACATTGAGGTGCAACCCATACTGAAGGTTGTAGTTTTTAATCTTCATCAGCAAGTATTGTAAATTCTCTTCATTTTCAGCAAGCAAGGTTGTATCATCTGCATATCACAGGTTGTTACAGAGTATTCCTCCAATCCTGATTCTACTTTCTTCTTCATATAATCCAGCTGCTCGTATTATTTGCTCAGCATACAGGTTGAATAAATATGGTGAACGGATACTATCCCTGGTACAACCTTCAGTATCCCCTTATTATTTTTGAACAACTACTTCTTGGTCTAAGTATGGGTTCCTCATGAGCACAACTGTGTTCTGGAACACCCATTCTTCCCAAGGTTATACGTAGTTTGTCATGACCTACACAATCAAATTATTTGCTCAGCATACAGGTTGAATAAGTATGGTGAAAGAACACAACCTTGTTGCACACCTTTCCCAATTTTAAAACATTCAGTGTTCCCATGCTCTGTTC
>NW_006408565.1:12780025-12804020 GCF_000296735.1 Chrysochloris asiatica | reverse complement strand
AAGAACCAATAGATCTGTTTTGGAAGAGGTGCAGCCTTGGAGGCCAAGATGGCTAAACTTCGTCTCTCACACTTTGGACATATTGTCAGGAGAGAACAGTCACTAGAGAAGGATGTCATGCTGGGTAAGATGGAGGGTCAGAGAAAGAAAGGAAGACCCCCAATGAGATGGATCAGCCAGGTGGTATCATTGATGGCGTCAAGTGTGGCAGCAGTAGTGAGGTTGGCCCAGGATTGGACATTGTTTCATTCTGCTGTGAATGGGGTCGCTATGAGTCGGTTCCGACTCAATGGCACCTGACAACAACAACAACACAATCAAAGGGAGTTCTGGTGTGGCGCTATAAAGATACACATAGCAATGCTAACCACAAGGTTGGTGGTTCAAACCCACCAGCTGCTCCTAGGAAGCCTTATACAGGGTTGATATGAGTTGGAGCCGACTCAACAACAGTTAACAGCAAAAACAACACAAACAAAAGTCTATGTATAGTCAATAAAACATGATTAAACTGGTATTCTCTGCTTTGAGCCAAATTCCCTCTGACATCAGCGATGATATCCCTCATTTCTTGTCTTCTGAATCTGGCTTGAATTTCTAGCAGTTCCCTGCCAATGAACTGTTGTTGCAGCCATTTTTAAATTATCTTCAGCAAAATTTTACTTGATTATGATATTAATGATATTGTTTAATGATTTCCACATTCCATTGGGTCACCTTTCTTTAGAATGGGCACAAATATGGATCTCTTCCAATTGGTTGGCCACGTAGCTGTCTTCCAATTTTCTTCCAGGAGTGGGGAATGTCTAGCCCTTGGGTCATATGTTGTTGTTGTTGTTAAGTGCCATGGAGTCGGTTCCGACCCATAGCGACCCTGAACAGGGTTTCCGAGGCTGTAAATCTTTACGGGAGCAGAAAGCCTCATCTTTCTCCCATGGAGCAGCTGGTAGTTTCAAACTGCTGACCTTTCAGTTTGCAGCCTGATTCGTAACCACTACGCTACCAGAGTTCCTTTGGGTCATATGAGGTTCACAAAATCATTTGATCTGGCCCTTCCAAGGCAACCACAGTTCTAGCCACCACACTAGGGGTGAGTTAATTAAATGTTTGACCAAATATAGCAGACTAATGTTTAAGTTGATAATTATGTATGGTCTGCAAATGAAGTTACAAATTTTGGCAGAAAAATGGTTTTCCACCCCTGGTAGATGACTGAGCATCTCCAGTGCTGAATCAGTTTCGTGAAACATTTCCATTTGTATTCCATCAATTCATGGAGTCTTGTTTTTCACCAACACCTGCGGTGCAGTTTATACCTTTTCTCTCCATGTCATGGGTTCTTGATCATATGGTACCTCTTAAAATGGTTGAACCTTGACCAATTCTTTTTGTTACGGTAACTCTGTGTATTCCATCCATCTTCTTTTGATGCTTCCTGTGTCATTCAGTATTTTGTCCATTGTTGTTAAGCTGTTGTTAAGTGCTGTCAAGTTGATTCCAACCCACAGCAACCCTTTATAGGGTTTCCAAGGAGCAGCTGGTAAGTTTGAACCACCGACCTTGTAGTTCAAATGACTTTGTAGTCTGACGCATTAGCCCACAGCATCACACCTGGACATAGAATCCTTCAATATTGCAACCAGGGCTTGAATTTTTCTTCAGTTCTTTCAGTTTAAGAAACGCTGAGTATGGTTTTCCCTTTTGATTTTCTGACTACAAGTCTTTGCATATTTCATTGTAACACTTGACTTTGTCTTCTCAAACTGCCCTGTGAAATGTTCTGTTCAGTTCTTTTACTTCATCACTCCTTCCATGCACTTGTTCAAGAGCAAGTTTCAGAGGGTCTTCTGACATCTATTTTGGTCTTTCCTGTCTTTTTAATGATCTTTTGCTTTCTCCCTGTATAATGTTTTTGATGTCATCACCCAACTCCATTAATGTTCTTCAATCATCAGTGTCTAATGTATCAAATCTGTTCTTAAGATGGTCTCTAAATTCAGGTGGGGTATATTCAAGGTCATATTTTGGGTCCCATGGACTTGTTTCCATTTTCTTCAGCTTCAGTCTGAACTTGCATGTGAGTAACTGGTCTGTTTCACAGTCTGCCCCTGACCTTGTTTGGGCTGATGATATTGAGCTTTTCCATCGTCTCATCCCACAGAAGTTATCAACTTGATTCCTGTGTATTCCATCTAGTAACGTCCTCCTATAGTCCCCATTTATGTTGTTGAAAAATGGTGTTTAAATTAATAAACCATTTATCTTGCAAAACTCTATCATGCAATCTGCAGCATTGTGTCTATCACCAAGGGCATTCAAACTACAGATCCTTGCTCATTGTTTCCAACTTTCACGTTCCAATAATCAGTAATTATCAATGCATCTTGATTGTACATTTGATCAACTTCAAACTGAAGAAAGTAGTAGAAATCTTCAATATGGTCATTATTGGCTTTAATATTTGGTGCATACATTTGAATAATAGTGGTGTCAACTGATCTTCCTTGTTGTTGTTAAGTGCTGTCTAGTCAGTTCCAACTCATGATGACCCTATATAGGGTTTCTGAGGAAAGGCTGGTGGGATTTGAACTACCGACCCTTTGGTTAGCAATCCAGTGCTTATACTACAGTGCCACACCAGAAGTCCAGTCTTCCTTGTAGTTGTATGAATATTATCCTATTACAGACAGCACTGTACTTCAAAATAAATCTTGAAATGTTATTTTTGATGATGTATGTGATACCATTCCTCTCAATTTGATGTTCCCAGATTGTGAGGTTGGCCCAGGACCAAACAGTGATCTGTTATGTTGTGCATACTGATTCGATGGCACCTAACAACAACAACACCAATCATATGATTATCTGATTCCGAATGACCAATCCCAGTCCATTTCAGCTCACCACTGCCTAGGGTATCCAGCTTTAGGCATTCCATTTCATTTTTGACAATTTCTAAGTTTTCTAGATTTATACGTTGTATATTTCACGTTCTGATTATTAACAGATGTTTGTAGCTGCTTCTCCTCATCTTAAGTTGTGCTCCATCAGCAAATAAAGGTCCTGAAAGTTTTGCCCTATCCATGCCATATGGTCAACTCTACTTTGAGGAGTGAGTGCCTTCCAACCTGAAGTGTTCATCTTCTACTGCTATATTTGGCAATGTTTCATTGTTATTCATAAGCTTTTTGGTGGCTAACCATTCAAAAGTAGTCTCCTCTCCTTCTTCCTAGTCTGTCTTATTCTGAAAGCTCTGCTGAAACCTGTCTGCCATGGTTGACTCTGCTTTTATTAGAAATAATGACAGTATATCTTCCATCATCACAGTAACACAAAAACCACCACAGTATGACAAACTGACAGAAGAGTGTTGGGGTTTCAACAATAGGTATTGATAAAGCAACTTATAGAAAAGGCATTTCCAAAGTGTCCCCTCCCTGGGCAGCCAACATATCTCCCTGCTTCAGTTCTGTGCAGAGCCACGTGCCTCCAACCACCTTCCTACAGGCACAAGACCCTCTGAACTAGTGCTGTGCCAATGTCAACATTGGACTCCCGATGTGGCGCTGTAGGATCAGCACTGGACTGCATACCACAAGGTCAGCAGTTCAAACCCACCAGCTGTTCCTCAGAAACCCTATACAGGGTCTCTATGAGTCAGAACTGACTCGGTGGCACTTAACAACAACAACAATCTCAACATTAGATTGTTTTAGTAGGAATGCGTGGGGTCTGAAATGCTGCATTTCTAACAAATGCCCAGCCATCACAGATACCACTGGCTTTATGTACGGAAACTAGAAAGCAACTGAGAATAAGTACAGAGAACTCACTTTGTGGCTCCAGCCACAATTTAAACCAACCGACACTACCACCACCACCACCAGCAGCCAAACAAATTATTGTGTTTTTTTAATGTTTTATTGTGAATTATGTGATAGTTTATATGGGAGAACATTAGCTTTACATTCATCCTGTCATATATAGTTTCATTGCCATGGTTACAATCCCCTCCATGCATCATCAACCAACCAAAGGGTATACCCTACAAGCCTGCCCCCTGGTCATCAGAACACAGCCCCTCTCCCTCTCTAGGTCTAAAGTCCCCAGCCACTCCATCTCTCCGCGTCATCATCTCTGCCTCCATCTCAGGCATCACTGCTTCTCTGGGTAGGGTCCCGCTCTCCACTCTTTTCCATTGATGGTCCCAGGGACCTCCACTCCTAGACTGCAAAGTTAATCACTCCCCTCCTTGCTATAAAATGTCCACCTTTACATTTCCAGCCCTCACAATCAGTCCTGATAACAATTATGCACTGTTGTATCACAAAAGACCCATCTGCATTTCATTTCATCAGCCCTTCTTAGACAGGTTGGATACTACTCACTGGAGACTCTACCTTCCTCCAGGCCCTCTGGATCTAGGTTCCCTCTTGAAAGCTTGTAAGCCAGTCACTTCTTGCCTTTGTACTCTCCCCACCCCCCCATTTTGGGTAGCCAATGTCCAAGTTGCCCATCCCTGTCTACTCTTTGTGTGGAGGGGGTGGGACTGCTGGGTGGATTTGAACAGCTAATCTTTAGGTTAGTAATCTAGTGCAAGCCAATTGCACCAACCAGAAATCTTGTCTCCTCTTTCTTCCTTATTCCCAGCCTCTCAATCTTTTGGGAGGGAGCAGACTTCTATCCCAACGTTGGAGTTTTCATGACAGGGGCCAAAAATGTGATTTGGGAGGAAAATGACATCGGGAGCTTAGGGCACCCTTCTCTACAGAGGACTGTCTTCAAACATCACAAGATAAATGGAGGCTTTTCCTGATAACCCAAAGCCAAGAATCTCAGAGCAGGGAGAAGGTTAAAACAAGAATAAGAGCTGGCCAACCAATGGATTTCGTGAGTCCTGTTCACTTATGGCTCTTACATATGAGGACCATAAGTAGTCCCATGTTTGTGCTGAACACATTGAATTTCACAGCCAG
This sequence comes from Chrysochloris asiatica, assembly GCF_000296735.1. Classification (NCBI taxonomy): domain Eukaryota; kingdom Metazoa; phylum Chordata; class Mammalia; order Afrosoricida; family Chrysochloridae; genus Chrysochloris; species Chrysochloris asiatica. The sequence goes on along the minus strand of NW_006408565.1, from coordinate 12,799,044 downwards.
GAAAGACCATGGTATCCTGTTCTAGGATCTATTTTCCCATCTGAGACAGACAGGCAAAAATAACTTGCCCAAGGCCACAAAGTTAATACTGTTTTCATGTCTCTGGGTTTCTGGTCTAGAGGTTTTCCCATGAAGTCACACTGCCTCCCAGACTCTAGAAATGGAGGACAGCCTGCATGTCCAACCATCTCCCTGCCCGGAAGCCAGGGGAAAGGGGCCATTGGCCATGGGCCATGCTGGACCACCTGACTTGACCTCCCAGCTGCTTGCCTTGCAGAATGCCCTGTTTAATGCTTTATTCCTCCCAGTGTTTCATTATTGATCCAGCCCCTCGCTGCTGGCTCTGACCAAGTAAGCCGTGAGCATTTGTATAATATCAACTTCATCAAAAATGCAGGAGTTAGGGTTTTACTCGTCTGTATGCTACCTAGACAGTTTAAGTCGATGGTTGGCAGTTTCTGCCAGCCAGGGAGGATGCTGGAAGCACGTGGGCTGACTTCTCCCTTCTCTGGAATGATGCTGGGCCCCAAAGCTCTGGGGAAGTCAAAATCTCCCAACTCCTGCAAGTGAGAATGAGGTCTGGATGAAGGACTAAGGGGAAGAGCTGAGAGGTTGGGAGTTGCATTTTAAAATTAGCACCAGCCACATTTTAGACACAAATTCGGCAATGTGTTATTATGCCACATTAAAATATGACAGGTAAAAATCTAATGAAATGGAGAAATTCATCAGTTCAGTCAAGAAAATATTTATTAGGCACTTGCTATGTGCTAGGCACTAGATTACAGAGGTTTGAATAAGGCAGACAAGGGCCTGATTATCAGGGAGTTGAAATTGTCATCAGGCCACAAAGTGGAAGAGTAGTATTTATTGAGCGCCTACTATGTGGAGAGTACTGCGCTAAGCACTTTGCATAGAAAACAATTCTATTTTCAAGGTTGTTGGTTTTTTTTAAAGCCCATATGTGTATCTGCCATCAGTTGGAAAAATCAGCCCCTGAAAACCCTACATTTCTACTTTGACACACATAGGGTCATATTGAGTTGAAATCAACTAAGGGATTTCAAAAAGTTTGTGGAAATTTTGAATTAAAAGAGAATGGTGTTTTCCCCACTGAATAGTTTTCATCTAGTCTGTATGGGTTTGGTGAAAGGAGATGGGAATAAGATTTTTAGGATTCAATAGTGAATAATAGTTATCATGACTAATTGCAACTATCACAACTATAAAGGTAGAAGTTTTGTAACTTAAAGAGGGGAGTAGTTAATCTTACAATCCAGAAACAGAGGACCCTAGGACCATCAAGGAAGAAGAGCATGAACAGAATGTGGGACCCTATCCAGAGAAGCTGTGCCACCGGAGATAGAGGTAGAGATGAGGACATGGAGAGAGGGAGCAGCTGAGGACTCTAGACTTTTAGAAAGAGAAAGGCTGTGTGCTGGAGGCCAGGAGGCAGGCTTGCAGAATGTGCCCTTTGATTATTTAAATGATTCTATATTCCTGTGTGTTTTTGTGTACATCTGACCCCCCACCAAAAAAAACAACAAAAAACCACAGCGGGAGTAGAAACAAATATTGTTGAATGATGATGTACAGAGGGGATTGTAATCATTGCAAAGAAACAAAATACGATAGGATGAATGTAAAACTGATGTTCTCTCATGTAAACTATCACTCAATTCACAATAAAAACTTTTTAAAAAACGATAATGGAGTTTTCTTACAAACTACTTTAAAGCCCCCTCGTACATCTGCCATAGAAAAAGAGAGGAAAAAATGCACCAGAACATTAGCAGAGATTATTCCCAGACCTTGAGCTTGTGGAGAACTTTTATTTCATTCTTTTATTGACCTGACTTGTCTAAATGTTCTGAATGTCTGGTACAATAAAGGAGAATTACTGGTAGCGTAGTGGTTATGAATCAGGCTGCGAACCTTAAGGCCAGCAGTTCGAAACTACCAACCGCTCCACAGGAGAAAGATGAGGCGTTCTGCTCCCATAAAGATTTATAGCCTCGGAAACCCTGTACAGGGTCGCTATGGGTTGGAACCGACTCGAAGGCACTTAACAACAACAACAACAAAGGGGGGAAGCAAGTCCTTAGGCCCCATCCTCAGAGAAACCAGGCAGAGAACCTCAAATTGTTTCTCAGTTATTCTCTGATGTCTCGAGGCTCTGTGTCTGCAGGGCTCCGGTCTGCTGCAGTTCTGTCTGAGCTGGGAAATCCACGGTCACTTCCTCTCTGGAGAGTAGAATCACTGGAGAGCCCGAGGCTGCCTCCCAGCACCATACAGCTGTGGTCAGGGCTGGGGGAGGGCAGAGTCAGCTGGAGACTGAGCTTTGAAATGGAATCCTTTACTGCAAGGTCCCATATGGGCATCAGGACACACGTGCCCTCCTGTCAGATGTGCAGGTGCCAAGACCAAGCTTGTCCTAGTGGTGACTCTCCAGCTTGATGCTGACAGCTGGGGACACCAGCTGGCCTCACTGAACTCCTGCCCTGGCCAGAGAGAGGGATGGCAACAGCTAAGCCACTATCTGAAACTTCTCTGGGCCCGGGAGGCCTGGCTTGGCTGCTTCCCAGATCTAAAGACTCCTGGGAGTGAAAGGAGTCAGGGATGGCTACCCAGGCCAAGGATTGCCAGGGCAACAAGAAGCTACATCTGGGGACACACCAAAAAAAGAAAAAGAAGAAGAAATAATCCACTGCTATTGAATCCATTTTGAACCACCAACCTGGCTATTGGAGTCCTGGTGTGGCGCTGCAGGATAGTGCAAGGTCTGTTTGAACCACAAGGTCAGCGGTTCAAACTCACCAGCCACTCCTTGGATCCCTATGTAGGGTTGGAACTAGCTCAAGGACACTTAACAACAACACCTTGCTTCTAGCATTCTCACACTTAACTCACTGGGTCTCCAGTGCTCCTTTCTTGACAAACAGGGAGGCCCAATGCCTAGCATTTTACATTGCTTAGTGCAATAAGGAAACAGGGGCCCAGAGGGGTTAAGTCACTTGCCCAACCTCACACAGCCAGGGAGTGGCATACTGGCAGGCTGACTCCAGATCCCACAGATCTAACATTGGTCTCCTGTGCTCTGGCTGGACTGATTGGAGACATTGCCTCCTTTCTTGGTCCTCCCTGCCAGGACTTGTCACATGAGGAGGCAGCAGAACACTGTAAAGGGCACGGGCTTGAATGCCAGGCAGTGCTGCCTGTGAATCCTGGTCCAGGCACCTACTCACTATATGACCTTGGGCAAGTTAATTGACCTCTTTGGGCCTCTATTTCCTCATCTGTATAATGGAGATGACAATGTTCAACTTTTTAGGTTGTTGGACAGAGTATTTATCAACACAGGCAATTTCTAGTATCAACTCACTGCTTGCTAAGTATGCTTAGCATCCTTCTTTGTAACAACATTCTAGGAGTTGGGCCTGCTAACACATCCTCTTTATAGATGAAAAACAAAAACTTAAGCAGATAATATGAGGTAATGTGATTTGCCCTAGGTTATAAGAAAAAAGCAAAGGCCAAGAGTTGAATCCAGGTCCTCTAACGACACAGCCTTAGTCCCTCTGCCCTAGGTGCCACATCTGCATCACATGCTACATCTGCAAGCCCTCACATAATGGTATCTGTTACTGTAGGAACAAAGAGAGAGAAGATATATCTGTACCTAGCTCAGTGCTGGCACATATAAATCCCTGAAAACCCCTGTGTACCAATAGTTACAGAGCCCTGGTGTGGTGCACTGGACCGCAAGGTTGGTTTGAACCACAAGTTTGGTGGCTCGAATTCACCAGCTGCTCCTTGGAAACCCTACACCAAGTCGCTATGGGTCAGAACTGACTCAACGGTGCTTAACAACAACAACTAATAGCTACGGTTGCATTGGGCAGATCAAGGCCACTTGCTGCAGCAGATCTGTAGGCTCAACTTGGTGTAGCCTCCAAGGGAAGCAAGACTGTCCTTTCCTCTGCTTGGGACTTTATAGTTTACTTTGGAAGTGACTAAGGAAAGACATGACTGAGGTCGTTACATAACAGTTTCCTCTACCACAAACCAAGGAGGGCAGATAGGAGACTCCAGAGTCCCATCCAGGGTCAACATTCTGCACAGGATTGGCACCGGTGAATGCTAAGCAATGCAGCCCAAGTGCTGTTTTACAGCAAATTTCTCAGGACCCAGGCTTCTCACATAACAACTTTCAAACCTTGTCAATGAACCAGATAGGTCTATAGGAGGCTCTCAATGCTGACAGTCCTTGCTAGAAGTGTACATTTTGCTTTCTATCCATCTTGTGATGACCCCAAGTTTGAAGGTCTTTTGCTCCCCCATGTCCACTAGAGAGCTCCTGTCTGAGTCTAGATAGACTAATGCCATGCTCAAGTTCTCTCTACCCTCAGGAACCACAAAAACGACAGATCTTGGTGTTACAATCGAAAGAGATCTTACCAACCTCTTACTCTGATCCACTCATTATACAATAAAGAAACAGGCCCAGCGAGTTTAAGTGATTTGCCCAAGATCACAGAGCCAGAAGTGGTATCACTTAAATTAGAACCCATTTCTCCTGACATCCACCTCAGTAATGCTTCCAATGCCCCACCTGCTTCCTAGGAATCCAACAAATGTTCATTTGTCACCTGATGAATGATGACTTGTGATTTGGGAAGGTTGATAATATTGCCCTGGACCCTGAGTCAGGTGGTCCTGCCGAGGTCAGGGGATGCTTGTGTCAGAAGGGTGGCCCCTGGTGCACAAAGCAGATAAACGACTGCTTCTCAAGGACAGGAGGATGATGTGTGGACCTCAATGCATTCAGATCGGATTAAGTCCCAGCCCTGTGACCTTGAGCTAGTTATTTCCCTGCTTGGATCCTCAGTTCCTCTGCAAGATGGGGGGGTGGGGGGGTGGGGGGGTGGGCAGGGAGGGACTTGAGAGAACTAAGTGCAATGACACATAAAGCCTTGAGCACAGTGCCAAGAGGCACTTCAGGGAAGGTGTCCAGTAAAGGCAGGATGGAGATCTTGGTCCCTAGATAGTAAGGTCAGTATGAAAAGATGAGAAATAGGACCATAAGATATACCAATCATAAAAGGCTTCACAGATTTATATACCACCAAGAATGAAAAATACTCCTGAATAAACTTTAGCCTGATGGTTTCTGATCAGTTACAATTTTTATTTTATGCTTTGAGAATCTCAGAGCTCTTTCAACTTAGATTCTTGTGTATACATAAAGTGAACAATAGAAGGAGCGTTGATTGGTTATGCAAGACTTCTTCACATTCAGAGTCTGCCTTTTCTGAATTCCTTTTCAACTTGGAGTCACTGACATCCATGTTTCCCCACGGATGTTTTCCAGGGCACTGGGGATACAGCGCTTTTTCATGTTTGAGCCCAGCGTTATATCCACTGTCAATCCATCTTATTGAGGGTCTTGCCTCTAAGTTACCAAGCATGATGTTCTTTTCCAGGGACGGTTCCTCCTGATAACATGCCCAAAGTACTTGCGATGAAATCCCACCACCAAAAAAGCATTCTGGTTGTACATCTCCCAAGAGATGTTTGCTCTTCTATCAGTCTATGATGTTTTCAGTACTCTTCACTAACATCATAATTTAAATGCATTAATTCTTCTCTGGTCTATCTATTCATTGTTCAGCTTTGCAGACTAGATGAATGTGGTAATGACCAGCCTACTGTGAGCCTGGCCCTGGGCTAGGAGTTCAGGCTTCATTCCGTAGTGTCACTTACCTCTCCTTTGAACTTGTTATTGTCATCATTCCTCTGTAGATGAAAACACTGAGCCGGCTCAGAAAGGTGAAGCAATTTGTCCAAGGTCACACAGTCGGTAAGCAGGATTTGAACCAAGGTCTCTAATCTTGTCACCCTAGCAGAGATGGACGCTCCCTCCAAGCTGACTACTGGCCCAAAAATTTATTTCAAACTAAGTCAACCCTGATTTTGGAAATCCTTTCCTAAATAAACAACAATCCAATGCTTTCTGACAATATTAATAACACTCTGTGTATGGTATGATTGTAGCTACTTGGTGTGTTCTCGCCCATTCAATTCCTCTTACTGCTTTATGAGGTGGGCTCTCTTATTAGCCCCATTTTGCAGATGAGGAAAGTGACAGTCAGAGAAGTGAATCCATATAGTTAGCCCAGGCACTTTGACTTCAGATCTCCTTATTCTAACCCACCCTCCCACCCCCATCTCACCAGACTGGCACAGGAAGCCCTCAGTCGCCCCAATTCCCCTCCCAGCAGCTTTCCTCACCTCCACTCCCCTAAATCCTGTTGATTTTCCCTATGCTCCGGCCCCTCTCCTGCTGGGAGTAGGATCTGGACTGTCAGGCTCCAGTCAGACGAATGGCCTTCCCTGGTCAGGCCTGGCTTCCAAGTTTCTTCATGCTGGACCCAAACACAACACAATCTAGCGGCCCTGGCTGCTCTTCAGAAAAGACTCGAGGGGGGGCTGTGGACAGAAATCTAATTAGAATCCCTAGGAGCCCAGCTCTTCCTCTTATTAAATCAGCCCCTTTTGAAGTGGAACTCAACTCATTAAAACCATTTGAGTGCTGAACAACTGTCTCATACGATCCTGATCTGAGAACTAGTGCTTTCACAATTGTATTTACCCGTGTCCTGGTCTCTCCCCATTGGGACAAAGGATGGCCTAGAATGCCAAATGGATCCTGCTTCAGAGAAGAGTTAGCTTCCTCTTGGACCGGAGCTGCTGAGGCGCAGTGTTGAGGCCCCTATACAACTGTGAGGAGAGGGTCTTACCAGGTTTTCTACATTGCAGACATAGGCCAAACCAGAAAGCCACACAGGGACACAGAAACTGGCCATAAATTTGAAAAGTCCAGGCCAAAGGCTTTATGTGGACTGAAAGGCCCAGAAAAGAGGCCCCAGAAACATAGCCTCTGGACCTGCATCAAAATCATCTGGCTACAGGTTTCAGGTCCCCCCCACCCCATACACTCTGATTCTATGGTCTGTGGGCAAGGGGTGTTGGTTCTCAGGGAGATTCAAAGATTCATCCAGTCTCTGACACCACTGGCCTGGAACGATTGGGCATCATACTACAGAACTATGGGTCTGATGCCCACCCACCTGGGGACAGGGGTGCTGACTCAACAGCTCTCATTACTGTTGTTGCTTTTGTTGTTGTGAGTTGTTGTTGAGCAGACTCTGACTCGTGGAGTCCCCATGGACAACAGAATACAATGTTGCCTGATATTTTTCAGTTACTTGTTAGGACCACTGTGTATTTCAGGTGCCTTCCAAATTAGGGGACTCATCTTCTAACACTATATTAAACAACATAATATTGTTCAATAATATTATGTTGTTTAATATAGTGTTTCATTGGTTAATTTTCAAAAGTAGATTACCAGGCCTTTTCTCCTTGTCTGTCTAAGTCTGAAAGTTCCACTAGAGTCTGTCCACATGGGTGACCCTGTGGTATTTGAAATTCTGGGGGCATAGCCTCCAATATCACTGCACTATGCAAGCCACCCCAGTACAACAAACAGACAAGGGCAGAGTAATAATATCCAACATGGGACTTGAATCCACAACCTTGAGATTCAGAGTCTCATGTTCTACCAACCGAGCTACGTGGGCATTTGTTTGCTACCCTTACCAGAAAGGTTCAACTGTTCCTCAGCTAGATAAGTCTTATGGGTCACACTTGGTGCCAGTTCCCTTCTTGACAAATCCCTTAGGGGACTCCTGTCTGATGCACCGAGCTGCTTCTAAACATTCCAATGAGGGTATTTCGGTGACCTTTATTAAAGGCATAAGCACAGGTAATATTTCCTTGAAAATGGTAAAAAGCAATGTGGTGTGTTTTATTTTGTTTTTGAGATTCTGACACCATCTTCCCTGACCTAGTTAAAGTCTTCTCTTCTCAAAAAGCTCTTTGCCAAACATTCTATGCCCCATGTGGGCTCCCTTTTCTGACTCCCATGGTCCTTATTTCCTGTGTTGGTTCCTGGGCCACCACTAGCCCAGGTCCCTTGTCCTTGCCGGTTCTCGTTCACGCTGAGCTGTAGACAGCAGTTGGTGCAGTGGGGACTCAGATTAAGTTTGACAGCTAAGCACAATGTTGGTGGTTCAAGCCCACCCACAGGTATCTTAGAAGACAGGCCTGGTGATATGCTTCGGAAAGGTCACCTTACAGAACAGTCCTGCTCAGCACTTATGGGGTCATCATGAGTTAGGATGGACTTGATGACAACTGGTTTGGGGTTTTTTGTAAATGCCTTGGATATAGTGAATGGTGTTCAAAAAAAATAATCCTCTCCAAAGCAAGCCCAGGGATGAGCGCAATGAAAGGACTATGCCTTAGGAGAACCTCTTGTATCAAAAGGAGCCCAAGGGCCAGTCCATTGTTCCCTCATCAGCAATGAAGAGCACCCAGCTGAGAGTCTGCTCGCATTCCCACCCTCACCTTTCCAGAAGGTTGACTTCTTGCTCCTTCTGAGTAAGCAAATTAGCTTCAGAGGTTTTTCCTCCCGAGCAACTATTTCCTGCACAACAGACACATTCTGGGAGACTCCACGTGGCCCATCTACAGAGAAAGGAGCTGGGTTGGACCCCAGAGAGTATGGTGGGGATGAAGCTTATGGATCAGTGGGTCTTGAGAAAGAGCCATAGTGTTCTTGAAGAGAATTGTGGTCAGAAGAATGATTCAGTCTCAGTGGTCCTTTTTATTCAATAGAGCTTCTTTCTGGGTGTCTCTCCAAGTCATATCCGCTAGCCTTCCTGGCCTAAGGGCAGGGTCCCCACAGTATGAGCTGAGGTGAGCTACCAGCAACAATGCCTTCCCAATGACTCTTTATCCTGTACTTCCCCACTTCCCAAGATCCTAAGAAGAAGAATAAATCCAAATATCTGATTCCCAGAAAAGGTTTTCACCAACAGTCATTAGTCTAACCCTGAGATGGAATAAATCCAACCCTTGCATTAGCTTGCAAAGAATACCCCTGCTGTGATATTATAGATGATGTCAAAGGCTGGCAAACCAGCAGCTTGCAGCAAAACAACCACAGGGTTGAGACTACCCTTCTTCCTTCTTCTGGTCTCTCATTCATACTCTTAATGACCATCTACCCACACTGCACTCTGCCGTGGTACACAAGTACTGCGGTGCCAGAGAGTCTTGGCTCAGAACTGCTTCTTCCAAATCATCTTCCAAACCCCATCCATAGAGTTTAGCTGAAAGATTCCAAAGTGCGTTCTGTCATTTCTGCCTTCATCTTCACAACATCTCTAGGGTAGACTATCTTACGGGCTTTGGCATCATATAGATCATGAGTTCAAGTCCTGGCACTGCCATTCTATGACCTTGGGCAAGTCATTAAATCTCCAGGTCTTGCTTTCTGTGTCTGTAAAATGAGGATGATAATGCTAGCAGGTGTACTATAGTAAGTTACTGAGATGAGGATGTAAACGGCTTCTCCCGATGCCTGGCAGAGTGTAGTACAATGAGTACTAATCAAATGCCCACGGCCATTCAGTTGATTCCAACTCATGGCAACTCTGTATAGGATTTCTAAAGTGGTAATTCACAGGACAACAACAGTAATTCTTTAGGGAGCCTTCTTAGCGTAGTGGATTATGATCTGGGCTGCTAACCACAAGGTCAGCCGTTCGAATCTACCAGTTGCTTTGAAGGAGAAAGATGAAGTTTTCTGATCCTAGAAAGATTTACAGCCTCAGAAACCCTACACAGGTCACTAAAAGTTAGAACTGACTCGACAACACATACCCACCACCACCACCATCTTTTTTTTTTCTTCTTAAATGTTTTATTGTGAATTACGTAATAGTTTACATGGGAGAACATTAGTTTTACATTCATTCTATTGTATATCATCTCATTGCCATGGTTACAATCCCCTCCATGCAATCCTTCCCCCGTACCCCTCAGGTCTTCAGCACACATTCGCTCTCCCTCTCTGGATCTAAAGTCTCCAGCTGCTCCATCGCTCCACGTCATCATCTCTGGCTCCATTTCAGGCATCACTGCTTCTCTGGGTAGGGTCCCACTCTCTGCTCTTCTCCCTTGATGGTCCTAAGGACCTCCGCTCCTAGACTGAAAAGTTAATCACTCCCCTCCTTGCTATAAAACATCTACCTTTACATTTCCAACCCTCACAATGAGTCCTGATAACAATTATTCACTATTGTATCACAAAGAGACCCGTCTGCATTTCATTGCATCAGCTCCGCCTAGTCAGATTGAATACTACTCACTGGAGATTCTACCTTCCTCCAGGCCCTCTGCATCTAGGTTCCCTCTTGAAAGCTTGTAAGCCAGTCACTTCTTGCCTTTGTAGCCCTCTGCCTCCCATTTTGGGTAGCCAATGTCCAAGTTGCCCATCCTGTCTACTCTGTGTGTGGAGGGTGTGGGAATGATTCTTGCTGTTAGGACTTGTTCCCTCTTTTGAGCTACTGCTTCCATAGGTGTAGGTCAAGTTCATCAAATTGTATGAGAATACTTTTTTTTTTTTTTCCTCTTCTTTTTATTTCTGGTTGAGCTCTGATCATCCAGTCACTGAAGCCAGGATAAGTGGGTATTATCTGCAAGTGTGGGGTGTTCTTATGCATATGCCCTCTCTTCTTATCAGCTTCACTCTCCACTCTAGTCCTCTGTGGCTATGTCACTGACTCTGGGCCCAAGAGTCCTCAGGTCTTGCCACACTGCTGGTCAACCAGGTCTTCACCTGGGTTCACAGAAGTCTATTGAACGTTGTAGGACTTAGCTCACCACTTCATTGCTGTTTTTCCCTCACTTCCTCTTATGGGTGTCAAGCATGGTCACCAATCACAGCGTGTATTCCCATTGAGGCTTAGTCTTAGAAGGGAGTTTGCACTGAGAGGACCCGACCACTTGCCTTGATGTCTCCTGGGCAAGCATGTTGCTTGTTCTTGTAGTAACAGTAGGTCTGCCTATGTTGTTTTATATTTTTCCTGTAGGTCTTTCTTTCAAGAAGTATCTTCTGTTCTTCTAGCCACTCCAGGTTGGTCTGCTTGTCCTTTCAAGTGGGAATTTCCCATCTCTGGAGATCTGGATGTGGTTCAGGCTTCCACCTATAGTCTTACGTATTGCAGAGGATCCGCAGGAAGCCTCCTTCACTGGGCACGTTGTAGCCCGATTTTAGGTATTCTAATCAGTTATAGGCAGAAGTCGGACTTACAAGCTTTCTATGGTGATGCTTTTTTGCTATTCCTTTCTCTCCCCCTCCAGTGTCTATTTTATAATATAATGCAAGGAAAACCAAGATTCAAAAGACAGCCAAGCATCTTAATATTATTCCTCCCTTTTCCACATTCCAACCATGGCTCGATCTCTGTATCCCAGAACCCTGTTGTTCTCAAGTTGTGCATACATCATTATTTACCTCTGTCTAACTTAGCCCATTGAGACCTGTCTAACGTTCTCCCATCTGCTTTGTTCTTCCATTCCCCTCTCCCTACTTGTATATTGCCCCCCTCCCCAGCACCCAAACCATCCTGCACCACCACCATCTTTGCCAAAAGAAAGAACAACTCTGTAGTAGAAGACTGCTCCTTAGAAGGAAGGAAGGTGAGACCACCTACATATCCAAGGATTCCTGGGGGCACAGTGGTTAGGCTGCTTACTAAAAGGTGGGAAGGTCAAACTGAACTGCGGCTCAGCCAGAGAAAGAAGTGTCAATCTACTTTGGAGTCCTGGTGTGGCGCTGAGGGTTAATGTGTTGGAATGCAAGATTGGTTTGAACCGCAAGGTCAGTGGTTCAGGCTCACCAGGCACTCACTTAGCAACAACAACAGTTCTTTATAGGAACAGAAAGTCTCATCTTTCTCCCAAGCAGCCACTGGTGGGTTTAAACTGCTGACCTTGGGGTTAATTGTTGTTGTTATATGCTGTGGAGTCAGTTCGGACTCATAGTGACCCTGTACAGGGTTTCCGAGGCTGTAAATCTTTACAGGAGCAGAAAGCCTCATCTTTCTTACATGGAACAGTTGGTAGTTTCGAACTTCTGACCTTAAGGTTCGCAGCCCGATTCATAACCACTATGCTACTAGACTCCTTATAGCCCAGTGCTTATCCTAAGCTACCAACAGGGCCTCCCATACAATAAATGTTAGGCATTATTATTATTGTCTTCCATTTTATAGATGAGGAAACTGATGCACAGAGAGGGAAAGAAATTTCCCAAAGACACACAGATACTTAGTGGGTCCAGGAGGCAAACATACTCTCTGATTCTACATTCTGGGCCTTTTATCTAAACAACCCTGCAGAGATTGCCTTCTGAGTGCATTTGGGAATAAAAATCCTTAATGAAGCCTCAGAGAATATCCAGTAGGATAAAGTTACAAGAGAGGCACAAAGGAGCCAGCTGAAGAAGGAGGTCTCTGCTGATCCCTGCCATGTTTTGCTCCTAGTGTTGAAAAATGCACAGAGATATTAGAATAAAAGGGGATAGAAGAGGAACCCCAGAGTCTGAGGAAAGGAGATGGGAAATTAAGCATCAAACCTATTAAAGATTCACTGGCCCCCTTCACTGACTCCCTGTCAAGGTGGGAATCCAGATTGAGCCCTTTCTGGATGAGAAATGACTGACAACAGAGGCAGAGAAACCAGTCCTGTTGTCAGGGATAGTCAGCACTATTGACAACAGGCTCTCAAATTCCTGGTCTCTGATCTCTGCCTCGAAATATTCTCAAGCCAAAATAAATGTGGAAACCCCATCGTGGAGTTTTGGAGCTGAAAGAAAATCCAAGATGTTGCCCAACGTAACATAGTCTTCCCAGGCAAAACCACACCAAAACCAGGCCCGACAGATGCTAATTAGATGGATGGCCTTAAATTAAATCATGGATGATGGACCAGGGAACGGGTGCCAAGGATCATTTGAACAGAAAAGCTGTCCAGAGAAAATAGTGACAAAGAGCAAATAAGTAAGCACACAAAGGAAGCTGGGATGCAGGTATGGACTTGTTTATGGAGAAGAAGCAGCTATAAGCATGGCCCACCTGACCAGACTCACTTAGGCTCCTCCACTTTTCAACCAGGCTGCTGGTCTCTCCCTCCCCAGCAGGTTCATAAAGAACACAAAGATGAGGCCTCCCAGGTGCCACACAACCGTCTCTCCAGCCTCATCTCCCCCAACACCTCACCCCAAGGTCCACTATCTGGAACTGCCGTCAGTTCCTGGAACTTACCTCATTCTTCCTTTCTCTTCTAGACCTTGGAAACACCAGGCCTTCACCCACCTCCCATTCTCCATCTTATCTCGTTAGCTCCTGCCCTTTCTGGAGGTCTGGACTCAGCCCTAGGAAGCCATTCACCACTCCCACCGGCATGGAGCTCTGGTGACAAGTCTACTCACACCGCCACCCAAGACAGGGCATCTGCCTCCTGACCAGGCTGGAGGCTCCATGTGGAAGGGCCTGGGGCCACCTTTTCCCAGCTGTCTCCCCAGGACTCAGCAGAGTACATAGACACTTAATAAATATTTGATGAATGAAAGAAGAAAGAAATACTATTTTTCCACAGTCTGATGCACAGTTTTTGAGGCTTTAAATAATAATTAAGCACATATTTATTAAATGGTCTCTATGTGTCATCCACTGTGCTAAGCACACACAGTTCCCATCTCACTTAAGCCACACACGACCCTGGGAAACAGGGGCTGCTGTTATGATCCCCATCTTGCGGGTGGGAAAGTAAAGATCAGAGAGGTTGAGCAACTTGCCTGAGATCACAGAGCTTTGACTTGCATGGGGCCCTGGGTGGCCCCCAAGCTCAAGCGTTTGCTTTGGTACCAGCCTCTCTCCTGAAATCCACCTCAGAAAGCCCCTGCTGAGTAACTCTAATTGGCCCCTCGATGAATCGGCCATTTCCGTTTTCTCAAGTCTCAAAACCAGATGGGGTCTCAGTTGACGTTTATCTCATCCTCCTTCATAGAGCTAGAGTCCAGAAGAGCCCTGAGAATGTAGAACTCCCCATGGACGGAAAGCAAGAAGAAGTCACTGCCAGCCCGGGTGGGACTCTGTCCTCTGGGACCAAAGGTACCATCTGGCCCTAGTTGCCTCATGCCTCACATTGGCAAAGCAGAAGTCACCAGGGCAGAGGAGGAAACCAATGACGAGTAGACTGACATCACAGAGTACGTGTCCTCCTGAGCAAGGAAGACAGGCACTAGCCAAGGCCGCCTCCTCCATGCAGTCTTCCCTGATTCCACACCTGTGGCTTCATCTGGCTTGAGCCCCAGAGCCCTGTGCTATGGTCCTGCCCTGACTCTATGTGCCTTAAGCAGCCTGTGGCCCAGACAAAGCAAAGTCTTTGGTCATTTTGATATTTTCCCCCATTTATCATGATGTTATTTATCGGCCCAGTTGTGAGGATTTTTGTTTTCTTTACACTGAGGAGCAATCCATAGTGAAGCTGGAGCCTTAGATCTTTATCAGTAAGTATTGTAAGTTCTCTACACTTTCAGCAAGCAAGGTTGTAATATCTGCATATCGTAGGTTGCTAATGAATCTTTCTCCAATCCTGATTCCATGTTCTTCTTCATATAATCCATTTTTTTAAAAAAATTATTTGCTCAAATAGCAATTGAATAAATATGGTAGAAGAACACAACCTTGGCATACACCTTTACTGATTTTAAGCCATTCAGTATCCTCTTGTTCTGTTCTAGTGATTACTTCTTGGTCTATGTCCAGGTTCCTCGTGAGTACTATGAAGTGTTTTGGAATACCCATTCTTTGCAATGTTATGAGCCACACAGTCAAAAGCATTTACATAGTCAATAAAGCACAAGTATTCTGGTAGCCTCTGCTTTCAGCTAAGATTCATCTGACATCAGTAATGATATCCCTCCTTCCATGTCCTCTTCTGAATCCAGCTTGAATTTCTGGCACTTCCCTGTCGATGAACTGCTGTAGCCATTTTTAAATTATCTTCAGAAAAATTTTACTTATATGCAATATTAATGATACTGTCTGATGATTTCCACATTGCCTTGGGTTACCTTTCTTTGGAACAGGCATAAATAGAGATCTCTTCCAATCTGTTGGCCAGGTAGCTGTCTTCCAAATTTCGCGGCATAGATCAGTAAACCCAGTGCTCTTGGATTTACTGACTTTGAATCTCTGAGATGGGGTCCAGGAATGTATATTCTAACAACATCTCCAGGGAATATGATGGTAGCCAGTTTGGGGACCCACTGGACTAACTAAGCCTGTTATTCCCCTAATCCAATGAAGACATGTGCTCTGCTGTAATTCATAAGGGGGAGGGTCCCTCCTTCTATCTCTCATTGACAATGGGCCAGCCAGTCCTTTCCTAGCTCTGTGAACCCTGGATACATGAAGTCTCTATCCCATCCACTAAATGTCCCTGAGTGGTTTACCTTTCCACTACTACCTGCTTTGCTCGTGGCTCTATGTTTGGTTCTGCTCACAGAAGGGCAGAAAGGAATTGCAGGGGCTCTGGTAGCATAGTGGTTACAAATCGGGCCGTGAACCTCAAGGTCAGCAGTTCCATGGGACAAAGATGAGGCTTTCTGCTCCAGTAAAGATTTACAGCCTTGGAAACCCTGTACAGGGTCATTATGGGTCAGAACCGACTCCACGGCACAGAACCACCACCACCAGAGTAGAAAGTGGGGCTTTTTCCTTCCTGTTTACTTCCCGTTCCTGTGGCTCACCCCAGAAATGCACCTTCATCCTGGCATAGCAATTCTTTCTCATGTTGTTGATAAGTGCCATCGAGTCAATTCTGGTAGAACATAAGGTTATCTAGGCTTTGCGGGAACAGCTCACTATGTCTTTCTCCCATAGAGCGGCTGGGTGAGATCAAATCACCCACCTTTGGGTTGGTTAGCGGCCAAACCTTGGACATTGCGCTGTAGCAGTCTGTGACTTCAGCAACAGACTCACTTCATGATGTCCCTTTCAGACACCTCACTGTACTCCTCTTAGGGGTCTGCGCCCCAACCCAGCTAAGCAGTACCCTCTGCTCAGACGTCTGTGTCTCAGCCTCTAACTTTCTGTCCTAATCCTTCTCTCCTCTTCCCTTTGATCTCCATAGTTTAGGGATAGCTCCCTCTGTGGTCAGAAGCCTGGTAGCACAATGGCTAAAGTCTCAGGTGCTAATTGAAAAGTCGGCAGTTCAAATCTATCCAGAGAACCTACGGTACCTGACGAAAGTTCTCTTTTGATGCTTTCGGTTTCTTAGTTACCAGTCTTGTTGTTGCTGTTACGTGCTGTGGAGTCATATTGGTTTCCAAGAAGCAACTGGTGAGCTTGAACCACCACCAACCTTATGATTCAAACCGACCTTGAAGTCCAGCGCATTAGCCTGCAGCACCACATCAGGACTTAGATGCAGTTAACAGTTTTTCATTTAAATTCTGTCTGTGAAAATAGTGGTGGTGGTTTCTGTCTCTGACAGAGCGCTGAGACCAAGCATGGTCCCTGGAAACAGATCCCCATAAATGGAATTTGGAGATTGATTTTGCCCTTGGCAGGGTTTCCCTAGCAGGTTCCTTTACCCTAACAATAGAAGTTCCTTCCACAGCAGCACCTAAATCCACTTTGCAGCATTTCTGATCATTGCAGACCACCTTCTTTGGCCCACCCCAGTGAGACAGTGACAGTACCCGTCCTCAGAGGTCTGTGTCCCAGTGCCACAGGGCCTAGGAGTCAGATACCCAGCTCTAGCCAAGCAGCACCTAATGGATACAACCACCTTATTACGTGACATCGTTTCAATTGCTATGTTGCTGCTTCCTGAAGGCCTCGTGCACAACAGAACAAAAACACTGCCCAATCTCCATGATCAAACCATTGTAATCCACAGGGTTTTCATTGACTGATTTCTCAGAAACAGATCTCCAGGCCTTTCTTCTTAGTCTCTTAGTCTGGAAGCTCCTCTGAAACCTGGTTAGCATCACGGCAGTGCTCACACTTTCTGACAGATGAGTGGTGGTTGTTCATGGGGTCACTGATTGGGTATCAAACCTGGGTCTGCTACACAAAAGGCCGCTGAACCACCATTATCCTCATAAGTTACCATGTTGTCGATGTTGAGTGATACTGAGACAGCTCCAATTCCTAGTGAGCCTGTATGGAGTTTTCAGAGTGACTGGTGGGTTTGAACCACAGACCTGCAGTTAGCAGTCTAGTGTGTATCCTGCAACTCCACACCAGGACTCCTAAGTTACTACGTTGTTGTTGTTGTTAACTGCCTTAGAGTTGGTTCCGACCCATAGTGACCCTATATATAGGGGTTCCAAGGGCAGGTGGTGAGCTTGAACCGCCAACCTTGCAGTTCAAATGGCTTTGCAGTCTGGCGCATTAACCCACAGCACCACACCAGGACTCCTAAGTTACTATAGAAGTTGCAAATAACCAAAAGGCCTGTGAGTGGGCAGGGGGTATAATCCCAGTGCATTAGTTTTACCAAGCAGTAACTATCATTCTGACAAGCAAGACTGTCCAGATGTAGAACCTGCTCTTCCCTTGCAGTGGAAGGGACTTAGACAGAGATCTCAATCCAGTGGGATGAAGCAAGCCTGGTGTGTGGTCAGCACTGCCAATCCAAACAGCCAGGGATGCCACCACAGATGGCAAATAAGTGCATGTAAAGATGCTCAACATCATTAACCGTTATGGAAATGAAACTTAAAACCACAATGAGATATCAGCATATGCCTATAAGAACAGCTAAAATAAAAATGATGACAACAGGAAATGCTGGTGAGGTTGCTGGGGAACCAGAAACTGGAAACACAGACATTACTGGTGGAAATGTAAAATGGTACAGCCACTCTATTGTAAAGCAAGTTAAAAACCAAACATGCAACTATCATGAACACCAATTCACAAATGTTAATAGTAATTTTCTCTATAATAGCCCCAAACTGGAAACAATCTAGATGTTTATCAACAGGTGACTGGTCAAACAAACTATGGTACATCCACACCATGGAATATTACTCACCAACAAACAGGAACAAATGATTGGTACAGACAACAACCTGGATGCATTTCCAAAGAACTATGCCGTGTGAGCTCAGCCAATTCCAAAAGGTTATATACGCTATGATTCTATTTATATACTGTTCTTGAAAACCATAGGGATGGAGAACAGATTAGTGATGGTTGCAGGTTAAGGAGGACTGGGTGGAAGCTAAATGTGTGTGGCTATAAAAGGGCAAATGAGGGACACTTGTGGTTTGTTGGGATGTTCTGTACTTAGCACCCATGTCAATATCCTGGTTGTAACATTGTACTACACGTTTGCAAGATATTACTATTAGTGGACACTACGGGGAAGGTCTTTTTGCATTATTCCTTACAACTGCATGTGAATCTACAAAAAAAAATCTCAAAATAATAATTTTAATTAAAAACAAAAAGCACCTGGGAGTCTTTCAAAACACCCACCTGTGTTGTGGGCTGACTCAAAAATTCGGAGTGGGGCCTGTGCTTGTCTTTTGAAGTATATATATACCCAAAAGCTAAAAAACAAACAATTAAATGATTTCTAAAGTACCGTCACGGAATCCTGGTGGTGCTGTGTTAATGTGCTGGACTGCAAGGTTGGCTTGAACCACAAGGTCAGCAGTTCAAGCTCACCAGACGCTCCTCGGAAACACTAAGTTGTTGTTGTTAGATGCCATCGGGTCAGTACCAACTCATAGCGACCCTATGCACAACAGAACAAAACACTGCCCAGTCCTGGGCCAACCTCACAACTGTTGTCATACTTGAGACCATTGATGCTGCCACTTTGCCAATCCATCTCGTTGGGGGTCTTCCTCTCTTTCTCTGACCCTACACCTTACTAAACATGATATCCTTCTCCAGCAACTGGTTCCTCCTGACAATATGTTTGAAGTATGAGAGATAAAGTTTGGCCATCCTGGCCTCCAAGGAGCACTCTGGCTGCACTTCTTCCAACACAGATCTGTTTGTTCTTTTGGCAGCCCA
>NW_006408565.1:12771396-12779925 GCF_000296735.1 Chrysochloris asiatica | reverse complement strand
TTTCACATGCATATGAGGTTATTAAAATGACCATGGCTTGGGCCAGCCGATAAAAAGAGGCTGGACAGATGTAAGAACACCCACATTTGCAGATGATGCCCATTTGACTGGACTTCAATGACTGGATCAACAGAGCTCAACCCTAAGAAGAAAGAAGAGGGAAAAAAGCATCATCTGATACAATTCGATAAACATGACCTACACCTATAAATGCAGTAGCTCAAAAGAGGAAACAAGTCCCTGCTGCAAGAACTATACCCACCCCCTCCACACAAAGGGTAGACAGGGATGGGCAAATCGGACATTGGCTGCCCAAAATGGGGGGAGGGATACAAAGGCAAGAAGTGACTGGTTTACAAGCTTTCAGGAGGGAACCTAGATCCAGAGGGTGTGGAGGGAGGTGGAGTCTCCAGTGAGTGCTGTCCAGCCTGTCCAGAAAGGGCTGATGAAACGAAATATAGATGGGTCTCTTGTGATGTAATGGTGAATGAGTGTTATCAGGACTGATTGAGAGGGTTGGAAATCTAAAGATGGACATTTTGTAGCAAAGAGGGGAGTGATTAACTTATCAGTCTAGGAGCGAAGGATCCTGGGACCATCAATGGAGAAGAGCGAAGAGCAGAATCCTACCCAGAGAGACAGTGAGGCCTGGGATGGAGGCAGAGAAGACAACGTCAAGAGATGGTGGGGCTGGGAGCTCGGGATCAGGAGATGGAAAGGGGCTGAGGACTGTGGTGGGAGGGGGGTACAGGTTTACAGGGTACAGCCCTTGGTGGGGTGAGGATGCATGGACAGGATGATAACTATGCCAACAAAAGGATGGATGATGGAATGAATGTAAAGCTGAAGTTCTCCTGTGTAGATTATCACACAATTCACAATAAAACATTTAAAAAAAAATACCATGGCTTGGGTCAGGCACGCCTTAGTCCTCAAGTTGACATCTTTGCTCTTCAACACCTTAAAAAGGTCTTGTGCAACAGATGTGCCTAATGCAATACAATGTTTGATTTCTTAACTGCTGCTTCCATGAGTGTTGATGTTGTTGTGAAGTGCTGTCGAGTCAGTTCCAACCCATAGCAACCCTGTAAGGGTTTCTGAGGAGCAGCTGGTGAGCTCAAACTGCCGATCTTGCAGTTCAAACAGCTTTGCAGTCTGACACACTAACCCACAGGGCCACACCAGGAGTCCATGAGTGTTGATAGTTGATCCAAAAAGAAGTCCTTGACAACTTCAATCTTTTCTCCGTTGATAAGATGTTGTTTATTGGTCCAGTGGTGAGGATTTTTCTTTTCTTTATGTCGAAATGCAATCCATACTGAAACCTGTGCTCTTTGATCTTCATCAGTAAATGTTTTAAGTCCTCTTTACTTTCAGCAAGCAAGGTTGTATCATCTGCATATCACAGGTTGTTAATGAGTCTTCCTCCAATCCTGATGCCACAGGATACAGCATACAGGTTGAATTGAATAAGTATGGTGAAAGAATATAACCCTGTGACACACCTTTCTTCATTTTAAACCATTCAGTGTTCCCATGTTCTGTTCGAACAACTGCCTCTTGGTCCGTGTACAGATTCCTCATGAGCACAATTAAGTGTTCAGGAGTACTCATACTTCACAAGGTTGTCCATATCTTGTCATGATCCACACAATCGAAAACCTTTGCATAGTCAATAAAGCACAGGTAAACATCTTTCTGATATTCTATGCTTTCAGCCAAGATCCATCGTACATCAGCAATGCTATCCCTCGTTCCACATTCTCTTCTAAATCCATCTTGAACCTCTGGAAGTTCTCTGTCAATGTATGCTTGCAGCCGTTTCTGTATTACCTTTAGTAAAATTTTATTCGCATGGGATATCAGAGATTGTCCGATGATTTCCGCATTCCATTGGGTCACCTCTCTTTGGAATGGGCACAAATACGGATCTCTTCCAATCAGTCAGCCAGATAGTTGTCTTCCAAATTTCTTGGCAGAGATGAGTGAGTGCCTCCAGTGCCACCTCACTTTCTTGGAAGATTTCAATTTGTATTCCATCAATTCCTGGTGCCTTATTCTTTGCCAATCCCTTCAATGCACGTTGGACTTCTTCCTTCAGTAACATTGGCTCTTGATACAGGGTCGCTATAAGTCAGAACCAATTCGATGGCACTTAACAACAACAACAAGTTCCCTTCATCCTAAAAATTCAATGTTTCTATGTATAAATATTATACATAGCCTCATATGCATGCGCATGAATAAGGAAGACGTAGAAGAATTGATACATTTGAGTTAAGGGGTTGCAGAAGAATATTAAAAGTATCATGGACTGCCAGAAGAACAAACAAATCTGTGTTGGAATAAGTACAGCTAGAATGTTCCTTAGAAGCCAAGATGGCCAGAGTTCATCCCTCATACTTTGAACATATCCCTGGAGAAGGACATCATGCTTGGTAAAGAGGAGGGCCAATGAAAAAGAGGGAACCCCCCCCCCCCAACAAGATGGATTGGCACAGTGGCAGCAGCAATGGGCTCAGGCCTGGCAGTAATTGTGAGAATGGGGCAGGTTTGGGCCGTCTTCTGTTCTGTTGTGCATAGGGTCTTTATGAGTCATAACTGACTCAATGGCGCCTGACAAGAAGAACAATGTATAAATATAACATATTCCAAATATCCTATGTATTCAGGCTAGAACTATCCCCATCCCACCAGCATGCACTCCCAGCCTCCCCAGGAAAGAGAGAGCAGAGAATCAGGAACAGGAGGGACAGGGGAAGGCAGGTAGGAGCAGAAAGGCAGCTCTCTTTCATGGTCCAAGGACTTCTGGCCATAGAACTCTTAATTAAGCATAGGAGTCCTGGTTTGGGCACTGGAGGATGAGCACTGTACTGCAAGGTCAGTTTGAACCACAAGGTCTGCGGTTCAAGCTCACCAGCAGCTCCTTGGAAACCCTATACAGGGTCTCTATGAGTTGGAATCGACTCAATGGCACTTAACAACAACAACAACAATGATGTCCACAGTAGGGAGGGTGGCATTAAAACCTGGCTTTATGGCTCTGCCCTCAAGGCTCAGCCCAGACTCTGGGCAGCCCCCATGAAGTGTCAGAACTGTTAGAAATGGTTCTAATTATAACCAGGAAGTTTTCAAGCGTGTGGGTGGAAAGGAATGCTAATTCATGTAATAGCCATTACTGCAGCACAATAGGGTCCCCAGCCCCCAACCAAGTGTTGTTGGCCCAGGTTGTTAGGGTGACAAATTGTGTATACATGGCACAGATACTAGCCTTTATCAGACAGGCGAGAAGTCCCGAGAACAATAGCTAGAAAGGTCTTGAGGAGGACAGCGGGTCTCAGAATCCCTTGGCTCTCCAAGGAGCTGCTTATGTAACTGGATAGCTGGATTTAATTTTTTTCTTCCCTCTTCATAATTAGCCAACTAATTATCTTCTTCTCCATGCTAATGAATCACTGAAGACTCTTTAAGAGAGAAGAGAAATCAGAGATGTTTTACCGCTTCAGGCCCCAAAGCCTCCCTCCCTGGGCTCTGGCCACCAGACCAGGCTCCTCGGCCTCCCTGAGCGGAGAGCTGTGAACTTGTGATCCGGAGCCAGTTAACACTACAGCTAATGTGTTGAGCAGCATTCCAGGCAGCTTCTGGAGCCAGAGTAGGGAAGGGGGAGGCCCCAGGAGTTCATGATCCCGGAAACTGAAGCACTAAACCGAGGTTCCAATCCCCCCTCTCAGGGAGAGCCAGCTCAGTCGGAGCAGCAGGCCAACCACAGGACACTGCTTCAGAAGGTCCCACTTCCTTCTTCCTGGTACTTCCCACCAGGTTTTCCACCACCAGCAACTGCGTTACATAAAGCTACATGCCAGTCTAGTTACCCTGCAATCCACTCCCTTGACCATGCTCCACAGAGTTGTCATTGACTGCGATCTTTTGGAAGTAGATCACCTCTGCATGGATTCAAACCACCAACTTTGCTAGTACCCAAGCGTTTAACTCTTTGCATCACTCCTCATGGAATTGCTGTTGTATTGTGAACTATTTCGTCATAGTTTTTAACTCCCACCTAACAACATTTCTGCTTGCTAGGTTTGGGTAAGAAAAGGTAGGATGACGTCCATTCAGCTGTAGAGGTTAGCAGAATTCATTGTAACAACTTGAAACCTAGACTGGGTATAAAATGAACCGTCTCAGAAGCACAAGGGGAGATTTCACTACCATCAAAGAAGAAAAGTCAAGAGTGTAGCATGTCCTTTGGATCCCGAGGTCCCTCAACCTAGGGACAGAAAGCTGTGATACTTGAGGACTGGCAGGGGACTGCAGCAGTAAAACCAAGAACCAGAGCACAAAACAGAGCAGTGGGCATCCCAATCCACAGAGCAAATAAGGTTGAATGACTTTGGGCAAGAAGCTTGCTTATAGACTGGGGTGCCTCCAGACACTTAAGTAAGGGAGCTAGGTTTGCTGAGCCACAGAGCTAGAACCAAATGTCTTCAGACTGAGGTTTATGGTGACGTGGTGTGTCCTCTGGGCTTTTATCGGCAACTGATGGGACAACCGTGCCCTGAACACTTTCTGACCATGAATTGTAACCTGTTAGCTTCCCTACTACACCCCATAACTGTGAGTAAGGTGTCTGAATTCTGTGTGGCCACCGATACAGATTATCAAACCCAATAGAGAAGCAGAGAATGTCATGGGAGGAGTAGTTTGGCATCATATATTTACAACTGCCAAAAAATAACCCAAACTCATTGCCATTGAACCAATTCTGACTCATGGTGACCCTGCGTTACAGACTAGAACTGCCCCAGAGTATTTTCCTGGCTGGAATAGCTTAGCTGTAGGATAAGCACTAGACTGCTAACTGCAAGGTCGACAGTTCAAATCCACCAACCAATCCATGGGGGAAAGATTTACAGCCCAAGAAACTTTATACAGGTTCCTTACGTGGTAGAATCGACTCAATTCCAGCGAGTTTGGTTTTTGTGTTGGTGAATCTTTATAGCAGCTGACCACCAGATGTCTTTCCTGAGAAGCCGCTGTGTAAATTCGAACCACCAACTTTTCAATTAGCAGCGAGCCCTTGACTGCACCACCAGGGTTCCTTTGAGGTTAGTAGTTGAACACACACAGTGTGCACCACCTAGAAAGTTCCATACAATTGCCCAAACCAAACCCACTGCCACCAAATAGAACTGCTCTGTAGTTAAAGTTTCTGAGAATGTAAATCTTTATGGAAGGAGAAAGCCTCATCTTTCTCTTGTGGAGCAGTTGGTGGCTTTGAACCACTGGTTTTGCAGTTAGCAGCTTAATGTTTAGCCTACTGCGCCACATGGCTCCTTCATATAACTACAAAGATCTAGAAATAAGCACTTCCATCTACAAATCACTAGCTGTGTATCAGGAGTTAAATCACTTCTTGGAGGCCAGAGTTTCCATCTCTATAGAGACTTCCTCAAAATTACAGGGAGGGTTAAAGGAGACACCTCACACACCTGAGACAGAATAAGTGCACCATGGCAGGCAGCCACACAGGTAATGGAGATGGTCCACTTCTCCCCCAGGAGCCCCACAAGCCTCTCAAGCCCTAGGTGCAGCTCCATACCTCTAAGTTTGGGCCTTAATAACAATGGCTTTCCCTGGGTAAGGGGGTAAAGAAGGGAGGGGCTGCAGGAGGGTAGGTATTTTAATCATTCAACTTATCTGATGTTTATAAATTTTCTACCATGAGCATATAAATATGTTTTATATTTATATGCCACATAAAATATTTTTATGTTAAGTACGATATAGAAACACAATGTATTTGTAAAGTCTGGTACTTTTGATACAATTGTTTGATACCAAAGAGCTGGATTTCCTTAGATTTGTGCATTCATTAAGCATAACTCTGGGTGATATGCAAGGATGCAACAGTCTCAATCCTGGTCCTCAGGAAGCATCAGTGTCTTGCAAGAAAGGAAGATATGAGTGTTATCTAACAAAGAAGTCCAAGAAAAAGTATTCTAGGAATACCAAAGGGGAAAGATCAAGGAGGATTTCTTAGGAGATATGCTATTCAGGCTGGTTGGAGGATGGAATTGTAGGGTTTAGACACATGATGCTATTTCACTCTTCTTCACCCCGAACTTCACCACTTGTCAAATATTATACCAAAATGCACAAAGACCTGGAGTTAGAAAACCAAAAAGGAAGACCATGCTCAGCATTTTTCAATCAGAAGGAGCTGAAGAAAGAATTCAAGCCTCAACTTGCAATATTGAAAGATTCTATGGGCAAAATATTGAATGATGCAGAAAGCATCAAAAAAAAGATGGAAGGAATACACAGAGTCACTGTACCAAAAAGAAATGGTCGATATTCAGCCATTTCAAGAGCTATCATATGATCAAGAACCAATGATACTAAAGGAAGAAGTCAAAGGTGCATTGAACGCATTGGCAAAGATTAAGGCTCTTTGAATACAAATTGAAATCTTTCAACAAATTGATGCAGCACTGGAGGCACTGACTCATCTATGCCAAGAAATTTGGAAGACAGCTACCTAGCCAACTGACTGGAAGAGATCCATATCTGTGCCCATTCCAAAGAGAGGTAACCCAACAGAATGTGGAAATCATCACACAATATCATTAATATCACATGCAAGTAAACTTTTGCAAAAGATAATTCAAAAGTGGCTGCAACCATTCATTGATAGAGCACTTACAGAGGTTCAAGCGGGATTCAGAAGAGGAGAAGGAATGAGGGATATCATTGCTGACATAAGATGGATCTTGGCTGAAAGCAGGGAATACCAGAAAGATGTTTTCTTGTGTTTTATTGTCTATGAAAAGGCTTTTGATTGTATGGAGCATGACAAGCTATGGACAATATTGTGGAGAATGAGAATTCTGGATCACTTAATTGTGCTCATGAGGAACTTGTACATAGACCAAGAGGCTTGCGTGTCCTTAGTGGGACAAAGGTAAATAGTGATGCATGCTCAACCTTGGACCAACAGGGCTCTGTGATACAGGGATCTAGGCATAGTTTGAAGAGGGGAAAGAATACTAAGATGCTTGACTGTCATATGAATATTGGTTTCCCTTGCCTACTATTGTAAAATAGACACTTGAGTGGGATAAAAAGGAATGTTGGGAACCATAATTACAGAAAGCTTGTAAGCCAGTCTTCAGCCTATAACTGATTGGAATACCTAAAAGGGGTTCTAGAACTTGCCCAGTGAAATAAGCCTGTTACATTGTGTAGGAACTTAGGTGGAATCCTGAGACCCATCCAGAACCTTCTGAGGTGGGACATTCTCACTAGAAAGGACTAGGAGACCAGCCTGAAACAGCTAGAGTGACGGAAGATACATCTTCACAGAAAGATTATCAGGAAAAAAAAAAAAAAATGGCAGTATGACTGACTCTACAAAATTAACCAAGCTTGTTCACCAGGAAGCCATCAAGGCAAACAATCAAGTTCCTTCAGGACAAATCCCCCTCTAAATCTGAAACTCAAAGGGATGCTTGCTGACGACCACATTGGTCTACTGATGAGTGGAAGAGGGGGAAAGGCAGCAATGAAGAAATGGGCTGAGTTCAACCTTGGTCCATAGACTCCCATTTACCTGGAGAAGAGAGGGAGAAGAGGAAGGTCTGGTTGGTCAAAAGTGTTGTGAGACCTGGGGCCACCTAAGCCCATGGACAAGGACATAGCCACAGAAGGCTAGAGCTGAGAGTGAAGCTTTCAGCTGATATGAAGTGAGGGGGGATGCACAAGAACACCCAAACTTGCAGATAGTACCCATCTGACCTAGCCTCGATGGCTTGATAATCAGAACTTGACTAGAGGACAATAAAACAAAAAACAATTTTTGATAAAGGAAATGTGGGTAATTGGCTACAATACGATGAACTTGACCTATATTCATGGCGGTTGTTGTTGTTGTTGTTATGTGCCATGTGGTAGTAATTCTAAATACCAACAGAGAGAGAAGCAATCTTCACATCAAGTATCAATGCTAGATATGGACGGGCAACTTAGACATTGGTTACCTAAAATGAGGGGCAATAAAGACAAGAAGTAACTGGCTTACAAGGTTTCAAGAAGGAGTTTAGTTTAGTTTAAGAGTGTGGGGGAAGAAAGAGTCCCCACTGAATAGTTTTCATCTTGTCTAGATGGGTTTTACGATATGAGGATAAGAATCTTATGATTCAATAGTGAGTAATACTTATCATGACTAATTGCAACTGTCACAATTGTAAAGGTAGTTTTGTATAAAAAATGTGGGAGTAGTTAATCTTACAGTCCAGAAACAAAGAACCCTAGGACCATCAAGGGAGAAGAGCACAAGTGGAATGCAAGACCTTATCCAGAGAAGCAGTGACACCACCAGAGATGGAGGCAGAGATGGGGACATGGAAAGAGGGAGCAGCTGAGGACTCTAGATTCATGGGAAGAGAGGGACTGAGAGCTGACAGCCAGGAGGCAGACTTTCAGAATATGCCCTTTGGTGGTGTAAATTATTATATATGCTGAGTGTTA
>NW_006408565.1:12752618-12767796 GCF_000296735.1 Chrysochloris asiatica | reverse complement strand
CATCATTGATGGACTCAAGTGTGGCAGCGGTAGTCAGGTTGGCCCAGGATCG
The DNA here is from genome assembly GCF_000296735.1 of Chrysochloris asiatica. Taxonomy (NCBI): domain Eukaryota; kingdom Metazoa; phylum Chordata; class Mammalia; order Afrosoricida; family Chrysochloridae; genus Chrysochloris; species Chrysochloris asiatica. The sequence continues at coordinate 12,767,744 of NW_006408565.1, read as the reverse complement.
GACATTGTTTCGTTCTGCTGTGCATGGGGTCGTTATGAGTCGGTTCCGACTCGATGGCACCTGACAACAACAACAACAACATCCTAGGCATTAATAAGCTGAAATAAACTGGTATTGTCCATTTTGAATCAGACAGTCATATGTTTTACTATGCCAATATCTACAAACTGAAGAGAAATGGCATCACATTCATCATCAAAAAGAGCATTTCAAAATCCATCTAGAAGTACAAATCTGTCTATAATAGGATAATATTCATATGCCTTGTCAGGAGGGACCAGTCGCTGGAGAAGGTTATCATGTTTGGTAAAGTGGAGGGTCAGAGAAAAAGAGGAAGACCCCCAGCCAGATGAATTGGCAAAGTGGCAGCATCAATAGGCTCAAGCGTGGCAACAATTGTGAGGTTGGCCAAGGATCAGGCAGTGTTTCATTCTGTTATACGTAGGGTAGCTATGAGTCAGTACTGACTCTATGGCTCCTAACAATAACAAAAACAAGCAGAGTCCTGGTGTGCCACTGTAGGATAATCAAGGTTGGCAGTTCAAACAAACCAGCTGCTCCTTGGAAACTCTATACAGGGTCACTTTGAGTTGGAACTGATTTGATGGCACTTATCAACAACAATAACAAGGAAGACCAGTTAATACCACTATTATTCAAATTTACACACCAACCACTAAAGCCAGTGATGATAAACTTGAAGAATGCTGCCAACTTCTTCAGTCTGAAATAGACCAAACATGCAATCAAAATGCATTGATAATTACTGATGATTAGAATGCAAATGTTGGAAACAAAGAGGAAGAATCAGTAGTTGGAAAATATGACTTTGGTGATAGAGACTATGCTGAAGACCAAATGATAAAATGTTACAAGAACAATGATTTACAAGTTGGAGCCAACTCAACAACACCTAACAATAAGAAGTCTTCATATCCATGAATATGGTATATCCTTCCATTTTTGTACTCTTTTGGTTTCTTGTAGTAACATTTTGTAGTTTTCTTTGTATAAGTCTTATATTTCAATAGTTAGATTTATTCCTAAGTATTTCACCTTTTGGGTGATCATCATAAATGTTATTAATTTCCTGATTTCCTTTTCAGAGTTCTCTTTATTAAGTTAAAAGAATTTGACTGAGAGAAAGAAAAAAAGATGACAGAGTAGGCAGAAAGGCTGTGTGAACTCTGCAGCAAGAATACAGAAAACTGGACAAAACAGATACAGAGGATGGTGCTGGGACTCTGTGTTCCAAAGGAATGGACAGAAAAGTGGATCGAGTGTTTCCTGGGAGACAGAGTTGAATAGACACAGCAAGAGATGACAAGCAGCAACATCCAATGGTAACTGCTGCAGCCATCTTGGAAGTTCATGAATGACTTTAAAGATGAGAAAATATACTCATGTTGCAGAAACCTACCTAAGGTTCGTGGAGAAAAATGACATACAGCAAGCCATAGTTGTATCCTTTATAACCTCACCAGTTTGGCAAGAACCAATACTAGCTGCTATACACCAGAGCAGCAATGACAAGCAATATCTGCTAAAAAAAAAAAAAAAAAAAAACACTCTGAATTGAACTATATGAACAGTGAACAAAGAAGTTTATCTCCTGATCACACCCACCAGGAGGCAATTGTAGACTGTCTAAATATACATCAACATACATTCATCAACTTAACATAAATATAACAACGCCACAATGCCTAAAAAGCAGCAGAGATTTTCTGTTCACACTCAGAAACAAGACAGAGTAGCTCAAACAAATGACCAAGAAGAAGAGCTAGAAAATGCTTTTTTGAAGAAGAAAATGAACTGGAACTACCTGGAAAAGAATTCAGAAGAGTGATAGAGAGGTACATTCAAATATTTTACAGAAAGGTCAGTGAAAACAAGAAAGAATTCAGAAAAGTGCTACAGGAACCATCAAACAAAATAGATACAGCATTGGAGACAATACAAACCTCCAAACAGAGGTCCAGATGATCAATACTAAAATATCATAAATGGACAATACATAGAAAGAACAAAAGAGTAGAACTGAATCAATGAAAGCCAGAATTAATGATCTTGAGGATAAATCTCTCAATAGTGGTAAGATAGAAGAACAATCAGAATAAAGAAGGAAAATATCTGCAGGAAACCTAAGATTCATGTGGGACATAAAGAGGACTAACCTACAGGTGATTGGAATTTCAGAACAAGAACAGACAAAGATAACCACCGAAAAAAGACTCAAAGAAATGCTGCATGAAATTTTCCCTAACATCGTGAAGGACGAGAAGACAAGCATTCAAGAAGCTAAATGAACCCCAGGCAGGATAGACCTCCAAAAGAAAATCACCAAGACACATAATTTCCCTAGCAGCTAGGGAAAAACAAAATGTTACCTACAAAGGAAAACAAATAAGATTGAGCTCTGATTTCTCAGCAGAAACCATGCAGGCAAGTAAGCAATAGGGAGACATATACAAAGCTCTGAAAGAGGACAGCTGCCAAGCAAGAATCAGATACTCAGCAAAGCTATCCATCAAATATGACAGTGAAATTAGAACATTTTGGGATAAATGAAACTTAAAGGACTTTATTTTAAAAACACACAGAGAGAGAGAATATTGGTAACAAATGCTATTGAATGAGGATGCATGGAGGGGATTGTAATCATTGCAATGAAATGAAATACAATAAGATGAATGTAAAGCTGATGCTCTCCTATGTAAACCATCACTGAATTCACAATAAAAACTGAAGGAAGAAAAAAAGATATTTCAGTCCAGTGCTTATGCTACAACACCACATCAGGACTCCATAAGAAGAATAAATACAAATAAATAATCCAGTTTTTAAAAAAATAATAAGTCAAGCCAATTCTTTGGACTGAGAACCAGCAAGAGCAGACAACAACCAGAGATTGACATATGTGGAAACACCACCCAGAATTCAGTCCAGATATAGAAGTGTCCAGGGTAGAACAAAATTATGAGGCTGAAAATACAGAATCTGAGATGTCAGTCTATAATCAGTACAATTACAAAGCAAAGGGAAGCAAATGTATAGTTACAGAGTTCCAGGTGGTAAGGAGGTCAGGTAAATTTCCAGACCAAATGGACTATTTTAACATGAGGAAGAAATTAATAACGTACAGGATAACCTCAAAGAAACTTAATATACCTTCACATCAAATCATGAAAAGTAAAACCCAGGAAGATTTTGTAAACATTAAAATTATGGAGAAATTGACAAGAAAACGCACCAAAAAAAGATGAAACCAGCAAGGAAAGCATACAGAACAAAGAAACCAGCACCACCACACACACAACACACAAAACACCACATACACACACACACACACACAACCCAGAAAACTGCAAAATGAATGTAATTCATCCATACCTATCAATAATTATGGAGTCCTGGTGTGGTGCTTAACAACAACAGCAACATCAATAATTACACTGAACATCAATGGATTAAATGCACCAATCAAGAGACACAGTAGCAGAATTGGTAAAGCAACAGGATTGTTCAATATGCTGTCTACAAGAGACATGCCTTACACACAAAGACAAAAATAGACTAAAAATTCAAGGTTGGGAAAAATATATCAAGCTAATAGCAATCAAAAACCAGCAGGAGTAGCAATATTAATCTCTGATAAAATAAACTTTAAGGCAAAAACCAACATTAGAGGCAAAGAAGGACATTGTCTGATGAATAAGGGACAATTGAACAAGAAGGCATAACCATAATAAATATTTATGCTCCCAATAAAAGAACCTCAAAATACCTAAATTGAACTTTCATAGAACTTAAGAAAGAAATAGACAACTCTATAATAACAGTAGAAGATTTTAATATACAACTTTTGAAAAAGGACAGAACAACCAGAAAGAAACTCAACAAAGACACAGAGGAAGTAAACAGCACAATCAATCAACTTGACCTCATAGGTGTGTACAAGGCATTCAACCCAACAGCAGCACAATACACATTCTTTTCACTGCAGATGGAGCATTCTCCAGAATAAACCGTGTGTTAGGCCACAAAGCAAATTTCAATAAATTGGAAACATCAAAATACTACAAAGTATCTTCTCAGATCACAATGCTATAAAATTAGAAATCAGCAATAGAAAGATCACGAAAATGAAATCAAATACATGGAAACTGACTAATACCTTAAAAATACTGAGTAGTAGAACAATTCTTAAAGATTTTTTTTTTAATTCCTAGAAACAAAAGAGAACAAAAATATAACATACCAAAACCTTTGGAACACAGCAAAAGCATTGCTGACAGGGCCATTTCTAGCAATCAAGGCACACATCCAAAAAGATGAAAGAACCAAAATAAACACTTTAACACAATATCTTCAATGATTAGAAAAAGACCAGCAAAGAAAACCTACAATCACCAGAAGAAAATAAATAATAAAGATTAGAGCAGAAATCAATGAAATAGAGAAAAACAATAGAAATAATCAATGAGACAAGCTGATTCTCTGAAAGGATTAATAAAATGGACAAACCATTGGCAGATCTAACAAAAGAAAAGAGGGACAAGACACAAATAACATGCATAAGAAATCACATGGGTGATGTCACAACAGAACCAACAGAAATGAAAAGGATATTAACCGAATACTATGAAGAGTTGTAGTCCAACAAATTTGAAAATCTGAAGGAAATGGACATATTTTTAGAAAAACATGATCTGCTTAAAGTAACACAAAGTAGAAAACTTGAACAAACCTATGTTGGTTGGTTGGTATGTGCCGTGGAGTCGGTTCCGACTCATAGCGACCCTGTACAGGGTTTCCAAGGCTGTAAATCTTTACTAGAGCAGAAAGCCTCATCTTTCTCCCATGGAACAGCTGGTAGTTTCGAACTGCTGGCCTTGTGGTTCGCACCCCAATTCGTAACCACCATGCTACCAGAGCTCAACAAATCTATAACAAAAGAAAAAATTTGAAAGGTCATTAAAAAAAAAAACTGCCAACAACAAAAAAAGTCCAGGCCCGATGGCTTTACTGATGACTTTTACCAAACATTCAGAGAAGAGTTGATACCAGTTTTACTCAAACTATTCCAGAATATAGAAATGGATGGAAAATTTTCTAACACATTTTATGAAGTGAGCATAATCCTCATACTGAAAGCAGACAAGGACATCATTCAAAAAGAAAATTGTAGATCAATATCCCTCATGAACATACGTGCAAAAATTCTGAACAGTAGCATTCAACAACATATCAAATAATAATAATATATCATGACCTAGTAAGACTCATACCAGGGATGCAAGGATGGTTTGATATTAGAAAAACAATCAATGTAATTCACAATACAAATTTTAAAAAAGAAAAGAATCACATGATCATATCGATTGATACAGAAAAGACATTTGACAGAATCCAACACCCGTTCTTGATAAAAACACTCAACAAAATAGGAATTGAAGGGAAATTCCTCAACATAATTAAGCCATATATACAAAACCAACTATACTCGGAAAACCTGTTCAGGGTGGCTATAGGTCAGAAACGACTCGACGGCACTTAACAACAACAACAATATACAAAACCAAACAGTGAGCATCACTCTCAATGGAGAGAAACTGAAAGCCTTCCCTTTGCAAACAGGAACCAGACAAGGATCTCTGTTATCACTGCTTCTATTCAATATTGTGTTGGAAGTCTTAGGAAGAGCTATAAGTCAAAATAGGGAAATAAAAGGCATCCAAATTGGCAAAGTAGAAGTGAAATGCTTTCTTTTTTGCAGATGATATGATCCTATACTTGGAAAATCCCATAGACTCCACAAGAAAATTCTTGGAACTCATTGCATGATTCAGCGAAGTGACAGGGTACAAGATCAATATACAAAAATCAGTTGGATTCCTCTATATTAACAAAGATTGCTCTGGAAAGGAAATTAGAAAAACAATACCATTTACAATAGCTACCCAAAGGATGAGATACTTAAGAATAAATCGAATCAGAGAAGCAAAAAGCCTATACAAAGAAAACTACAAAACACTGCTACAAAAAAAAAAAAAGAGAGATTTACAAAAATGGAAGAATATGCTATGCTCATGGATAGAAAGACTTAACATTGTGAAAATGTCGATACTACCCAAAGCAATCTACAGATATAATGCAATCCAAATTCAGATTCCAACAACATTCTTTAAAGAGTTGGAAACAATTATCACAAACTTTATATAGAAGGGAAAGAGACCTCAAATAAGCTTCAGAAGCACTGCTTAAGAAGAACAAAGCTGTAGGCCTCTCACTTCCTGATCCCAAAAATTTACTACACAGCCACAGTGGTCAAAACAGTCTGGTACTGGTACAATGAAAGATATATATATCAGTGGAGCAGAATTAAGAACCCAGAAGTAAATCCATCTACATACAGTCAACTGATCTTTGACAAAGAGCCAAAACATTAAATGAGGAAGAGATAATCTCTTCAACAAATGGTGCTGGCAAAACTGGAAATCAATTTGCAAGAGAATAAACAAGACCTATATCTCACACCATATACAAAAACAAACTCAATATGGATTATTAAAGACCTGAATGTAAAACCTAGAACTATAAAGATCATCAATGAAAAAATAGGGACAAACTTAAGGGCTCTAATACATGGCATACATACACTATCAAACATTGCAAAAACCACACAAACAATAAAAGACAAAATAGACGGCTGGGACTTTCTAAAAATTAGAAACTTATGTGCATCAAAAGATTTCACCAAAAGAATTAAAAGGGAGCCCACAAACTGGGAGAAAAAAAAATTTGCATGATGTATCAGACAAGGAACTGATCTCTAAAATTTATAGAAAACTATAACACCTATATAAGAAAAAGAGACAAACAACCCAATTTAAAAATGGGCACAAGACAATAACAGACACTTCACCAAGGAAGATATTCAGGCAGCCAACAAACATATGAAGAAATGTTCACCATCATTAGCCATTAAAGAGATGCAAATCAAAACAACAATAGGATATCATCTCACACCGGCATTAACAGCTAAGTTCAAAAACAGAAACAAGAAATGTTGGTGAGTGTGTGAAGTGACTGGGTACCTCCTACATTGCTGGTGGGACTGTAAAATGGTTCAACCACTCTGGAAAATGGTATGGCGCTTCCTCAGAAAGTTGGAAATAGAAATACCTTGTTGTTGTTGTTAAGTTGGTTCCGACCCATAGCAACCCTGTACAGGGTTTCCAAGGCTGTAAATCTTTACAGGAGCAGAAAGCCTCATCTTTCTCCAGCGGAGTGGCTGGTAGTTTCGAACTGCTGACCTTGTGGTTCGCAGCCCAATTCATAACCACTACGCTACCAGAGCTCTTTATGACCTAGTAATTCCTCATGAGCCAGCACATGAATAGATATATGTACACCAGTGTTCATCCCAGCACATTCACAATAACAAAAAGATGGAGACAGGCTGAGTGCCCATCAATGGAAGAATGGATAAACTTTGGTACATATACACAATGGAATACTATGCAAGCTTGAAGAATAATGATGAATCTGCAAAAACCCTCATAACATGGATGAAACTTGAGGATTTTATGCTGAATGAAATTAGGCAATCACAAAAAGACAAATATTGCATGATACCATTATTGTAAGAGCTTAAGAAAAGTTTTCCATAATGAAAGAACATTCTTTAATGGTTATCAAGGGTGGCAGGGAGGGGAGAGTAATTCACAGGTTAGAGGGTAGACACATGGGGAGAGCAATACACAAGGAGGGAAAGGACAATACACAAGAAGAGGGACGGTAGCAGATAAACAATGAAGATAGGGGAAGACTTAGGATGGTATGCATCGCCTAAATGGGATGGAGGTAAATAGCAATTTGTACACAACCTTGGAACAACAGTGTTCTGTGATACAGGGATCGAGACATTGTCTGAATGGGTAAAGGAGGGGGGAAGAATGTGGATATTGTTTTTTTGTGGATATTGTTTTCCCCTGCCTACTATTGTAAAATAGACATTTAAGCATGATAGAAATTAATATTGGGAATTATGTTTACAGAAAGCTTGTAAGCCCGTCCTCAGCCTATAACTGACTGGATTTGCTAAAAGGGGTTTAGAATTTGCCTAGGGAAATAGACTTCTTATTAAGCCTTTGTAGACTATGGGACCTTGGGTGGAATCCTGAGCTTTCTGAGGTTAGAACTTTCTGAGATTAGACATTCCCACTTAAGAAGACATGCAGACCAATCTAGAACTGCTGGGAGAATAGAAGAATTTTATTGAAAGAAAGACCTGCAGGAAAAAAAAAAAACCACACACTGTTTGACTGTTAGAATAGCAAGCAAGCTGTTTGCTTTGGAGGTATCAAAGCAAGAAATGTCAGCCCATTGGGGAAAACTCCCTTCTAAGACTGAAACTCAAAGGGAAATCACAAGCAGTCTAGTATGCTCTCTAGTGACCACCTAGGTTTGCTTGTGAGTAGAGATGAATGAAGACATGGGCTGAGGCTAGCCATGTTCTATTGACACCCATTGACCTCGAGATAAGAGAGAGAAGGGGAAGGCCTGACTGGTCTAAAGTTTAAGGAAGTGTGTGAACTCTATCCCCTGGGGACTAGAGCTGAGAGTGAAGCAGCCAACTGATCTGAAGTGCAAGGAGGCAAGTATGAACTCCCAACCTTGCAGCTAGTACCCATCTGACCTAGCTTGGATGGCTAGCTGACCAGAACTCAACCAGATGAAGATACAGATGCTTGATACTGTGAGCAAGTATGAACTGCTACAATTTGATGAACTGGTCCTTTGCTAATGGATGCAGTTGTTCAAAATTTTCAACTGGAATGGAAGGATTCTGCATATCAAGGAACAAACTTGTTTCCTCAGTGCACTGGTTAACAAAAATGGCTACCAAGAAGCAAAACTGTTGAATGGTGATACACAGAGGGGATTGTAATCATTGCAATGAAACAATGAGTGTAAAACCAATGTTCTCCCATGTAAACCATCACTCATTCACAATAAAAACTTTTAAAAATGGCTATCAAAATTGGGGGCTATAAAGGCACTAAGTGACTGGCTTACAAGCTTTCATAAGTGTGCTTTGTTTCAGATAGAGGGGGATAAGGTAAAATCTCCAGTGAATAGGTTTCCTCTTCTCCAGAAAGGGGATAAGGGATGATGTTGATAGGATTTTATGATTTGATTGTGAGTAATTGTTAGCAGGATTAATTGTGATTGTCACAACTGTAGTTGTAGAAGATGTGTAACTAAAAGAGGGCAGGAGTTAATCTTTTATGTAAGGAACAGATGATCCCAGGACCATAAAGAAGGAAAAGTATAGGTGGAATGTGAGATCCTACCTAGAAAAGCAACGACAGCAGAGATGGTGGCAGAGGTGATGGCATGGAGAGATAAAACAGCTGAGGGCTTTACACCCATGGACTGAATAAGGCTGTGTGCCTGCGGGCAGGAGACTGGTGCAGAATATGCCCTCAGGACATTTAAATGAATACATTTTTTTTTTACTTGTATGTGTACAGCAAATATTTTTGCTTTGTTCATTTGTGAAATATAAGATGTAAAAGGGAAGTCGCAGAGAGGAAGTAGGATCACTATTTTTGCAGGGAGGGGACTGTAATCATTGAGAAGAAACAAGGTATATGGTTGGTTAAATGTAAAGCTGATGATCTTGTCTGTTAATCTTTACTCAATTCACAATAACAAGTTGTTTTTAAATCTGATTTTTGTATGTTGATCTTATATTCTGTCACTTTGCCAAATCTTTCAATGAGTTCCAATAATTTTCTCACCATGTCTAGAATTTTCTATGCTCAGGGTCATATCCTCTGGAAATACAGAGTTTTACTTCTTTGCCAATTTAGATGCCTTTATTTTCCTCTCTTGCCTTATAACTCTGGCTAAAATTCCAGTACAATATTGACTAGGAATGATGATAAAGGACATCCTTGTCTGGTTCCCATTTGCAAAAGGAATGCTTTCTCTTTCTTTCTTTCTTTCTTTCTTTTTTTTTTTGTTGTTGTTGTTGTTTTTATAGTTTTTGTTTTTATTATTTTTCTTTACACAATTGCCAAGAATAGAATCAAAGATGAATAGAAGGCACAACAGTTTTGTTGTTATTATTCAGATTTGGGGTTTTTTTGTTTTGTTTTTTACCAATGCAAATTAATGAAGTAGAAAAGCTCTACACAAAATTTTAACAGTTCAAGAGAAAAGAAAATTCGTTGCATTGGAGACATTTAAAGCTTGTTGCATAATTTAAATTGCAAATAGTAAAAAGCAGTAGGTTTTGATATTGTTGTGTGATAGCAAAAGAGCAAACCTTTAGCATTTTTTATTCCACTTTTAACCACACAAGTGAGAATTAAAATTGTCAATTTTTCCAATGGCAACTTCTCCACACCACATGACTCTCAAAAGAAGAAACAATTTCCGTTTTTCTTGCTTTCAAAAATTTTTATCCAATCCTGTATTTCTAACAGGCTTTTGAAGTACATAGAAATATTCCAATGAATGAAACATACCAAATGCTAGTAATAAGCAAGACACATTCCTTTGGGGAAATGGCTGTTAAAAATAATAATAATACAGTCTGCATAAGCAAGGGAATTCAGTCTTATTTCTTTGAAAATCTATTTTCCTAAAATATCATTCCACAAAATTGGAATTGAAGGACTAAAAGATCAGGAGAGGAAAGGGAGGGTGGGATGCACACACACTCTCCACAAAAAAGAATAAAAGTGTGCAAACATAAGCAGTTTATAACAAATTAGGCTCATACTCCAAGATACCAAAGGCTGGTTGAAGAACTATGGTTTGTATTGCTATGTGATGACCAGTGAAGAGGGTTATCACTGCCTTGGAGCAACACCTCTTCCCATTCCAAATCCTGGTTTCTGCACCATGCTTCCACAAAGAAGCCCTCATTCCACTACCCAGCCCACCTCGAGGGCCTCCAGGTCCCCACAGGTGGTTATCTCCACAGCCCCCTTCCCCGGCAGTTCCAGTCTTCTTCTCTTGCACATTCGGATAGACTTTGCCTCTGAACATAATAAGCCTGTTTCTAAGACAGGTTCAAAGTCATCAAACACAACAAACCAAAAATTGGGTAATTTCCCACCACTGTTAATGCACAGCTCTACCACATTCCCATAATTTTTAAAGAAATCTTTAAGCTCTAATTTGTCCACTTCATGAGGCAGGTTGCCAATAAAGAGTTGGTGGCTATCAGGGTGTCTCACAATTCTTCAAGGCTCAACATCACCTTGCTCACCAGCCTCATGAGTTGGTCTAGGGTCCCTCTCTGGAGGAATATTTATTCATTGTTCTAGCACTCTTTGATCCCTCTGAGATCTCTGTGATGGAATCTGAAATTCAAGCTTAGACTTTGGACGGGGCTGTGACGTTGGAACTTTAACAACATGAGGTGGGATCCCAGTAACTGGAAGAGTTTCACTGGGAGGAAGGTTCTTAACGGTCACAGATGCACACACAAAAAAATGTCCTCAAGTCTTCCTGTGCAGTCTGAGCTATGTCTGCAGGTGCTGGAGAAGAACTCTTCTGAGTCTCCTGAGGAGCACTTTCTTCTAATAGTGGCTCAGACTTCTCCACTAGGACTTCAGATACAGGTTCTTGATCTGATTCTGGTTCAGGATCAGAATCAGGCTCTGGTTCTGCAACAGGTTCCTCTAAGTCATAGCTGATAGTCTGATCATAGAAAGTTCCGGCATCATCAGGTACCACCTCTGCTGTCTGCTGTCTTTCTTCAGGCTCCTATACCTCTTCCTCAGATTCCTTCTGAGGCTCAATGACAAAGCCACCAAAGACTTCATCTTGATATCTGAAGATAACATTGTGAACATAAAACTTATTTACAACACAGCCTACAGGAGCAAGGACAAACATCTGCATAAATCTCCACAATGCTTGGTTGTTGTTGGAGAGCAACCCCATCACCTGGACCACCACACCATCATGTGTGATCAATTTCACACTCAAGAAGCTGATAGAATTTTTCAGTTTTCATCATCATTGGCTTAAGTGGTTGACATATAAATCTGAATGATAGTAGTATTAACTGGTCTTCCTTTTAAGTGTATAGATCATATTCTATTACAGACAGCATTCTACTTCAAGGTAGGTCTTAAAATGCTTTTTGATAATGAATGCTACACCGATTCTCTTCAATTTGTCATTCTTGGCATAGTAAACTGTGTTATTATCAGACTCTGAATGGTCAATACCAGACTCTTTCAGCGCACTCTTGTTATTAGGTGCCACCGAGTCAGTACTGACTCATAGCGACCCAATGTACAACAGAATGAAACACTGCCCAGTCCTGGGCCAACCTTACAATTGTTGCCACACTTGGACCCATTGATGTTGCCCAATCCATCTCTCTGGGGGTCTTCCTCTTTTTCTCTGACCCTCCACCTTATCAACCATGATATCCTTCTCCAGCGCCTGGTCCCTCCTGACAATATGTCCGAAGTATGAGAGATGAAGTCTGACCATCCTGGCCTCCAAGGAGCACTCTGGCTTCACTTCTTCCAACACAGATCTGTTGGTTCTTTTGGCACTTTCAATATTTTCCTCCAATGCCATAACTCAAAATCATCAATTCTTCTACAGTCTTCCTTATTCACCATCCAGCTTTCACATGCATATGAGGGTATTGGAAATACTATGACTTGGATCAGGCACACCTTAGTCTTCAAGCTGACATCATTGCTCTTCAACACTTTAAAAAGGTCTTGTGCAGCAGATTTGCCTAATGCAATACAATGTTTGACTTCTTGACTGCTGCTTCCATGATGTTGATAGTTGATCCAAGAAGAATGAAGTCCTTGACAACTTCAATCGTTTCTCCATTGATAAAAATATTGTTTATTGGTCCAGTGGTGAGGATTTTCAGCTCACTAATGACTGGGATATCAATCTTTATGTATTCCATTTCATTTTTGATGGCTTCCAATTTTCCTAGATTCATACTTGGTATATTCCACATTCTGAGTATTAATGAATACTTAGCTGTTTCTTCCCATCAGTAAGTGATGGTCCTGAAAACTTTGTTCTATCCACATGATTGAGGTCCACTCTACTTTGAGGAGACAGCTCTTACCAAATGCTTGTCTTCAGGCACTATATCAGATAATTTTCTGCAGCTACTCATTAAAAAAATGTTATTTAGTGGCTAATCTTTCAGAAGTGGTCTAACTCTCCTTCTTCTTAGTCTGCCTTGATTTGGAAGTTCTCTGAAGCCTTTACACTATGGGTGACTCTGCTGGTATTGAAAATACCAGTGGCATAGTTTCCAGCATCACAGAAACACACAAGTCACCACAATACAGCATGAAAGACTTAGCACTGTGAAAATGTCAAGACTATCTAAGTGATCTATCAATATAATTCCATCTCTATTGAGATTCCAACATTAATCTTTTAAAGAAATGGAAAAACTAATCACCAACTTTACATGGAAAGGAAAGAGATCCTGGATAAGCAAAGCATTACTAAAGAAGAAAAACAAAGTAGCAGGCCTCTCACTTCACAATCTCAAAACCTACTACATAATCATAGAAGTTAAAACAGCCTGGTACTGGTACAGTGAAAGATATGTAGATCAATTAAACATAATTGGTAACTCAGTAGTAAATCTATTCCACTGATCTTTGACAAAGGGCTGAAACACATTAAATAGGGAAAAGATACTTTTTTAGACAAAAAGTGATGGAAAAACTGGATATCTATTTGCAGAAGAACAAAACAAGACCCATATCTCACACCATATACAAAAACGAACTCAAAATGGATCAAAGCCCTAACTGTAAAACCTAGAACTAAAAAGATCATCAATTAAAAAAAAAACAAAAAAAATGAAGCACAAACTTAGAAACTCTGATCCATGGCATAAATATACTATCAAACATAAATGAAAACACACAAACAGCAGAAAACAGACTAGAGGACTGGGACCTCCTAAATATTAGACAGTTATGTACATTAAAAGATTTCAGCAAAAGAGTAAAAGTATAACCCACAGACTGGGGGGAAAAATTGGAAATGACTTTCAGACAAGGGATTAATCTCTAAAATTTATAGAAATCATCAATAGTCAGCAAGAAAATGACAAATAAGCCAATTAAAAATGGGCAAGGAACGTAAACAGACCCTTCACCAAAAAACAGGAACCAAAAAACATAAGAAGAACTGCTTGCGATGTTAATCATTTTTGTTGATGGTGGTAAGTGCCATTGAGTCAGTTCTGACTCATAGTGGCCCGTATAGAGTTTCCGAGAAACAGCTTGTGAGCTTGAACCACCAACCTTGCAGTTCAAATGACTTTGCAGTCTGATGCATTAGCTCACAGCGCCACACCAGGACTCCCCATAGCCGTTGTTGTTAAGTGCTGTTGAGTCGACTCCGACCCATAGCGACCCTATATAGGGTTTCCAAGGAGCAGCTGGTGAGCTTGAACCACTGACCTTGCAGTTCAAACAGCTTTGCAGTCTGGCACATTAACCCACAGCGCCACACCAGGATTCCATTAGGGAGATACAAATCAAAACAATAATGAAATATTATCTCATCCCAACATTAATTGCAAAGCTCCAAAAAAAAAAAAAAAAAACCCAGAAAATAAAGGTTGTGGAGAAACTGGAACCTTCATACACTGCTGGTTGGTGTAGTTGTTGGGTGCCATCAAGTAGGCACTGACTAACGACAACCCTATGCACAACAGAATGAAACACTGTCCAGCCCTGAGCCAACCTCACAATCATTGCTAAGCTTGAGCCCATTGCTGCTGCCACTGTGCCAATCCATCTTGTTGGGGATCTTCCTCTTTTCTCTGACCCTCTAGTTTACCAAACATAATGCCCTACCCCAGGGACTGCTCCCTCCTGATACTATGTCCAAAACATTAGAGATAAAGCCTGATCATCTGCTTTCCAAGGAGCATTCTGGCTGGACTTCTTCCAGCACAGATTAGTTTATTCTTTCAGCAGTCCATGGTGTAAGGCCCTAACTGATTTTGCCTAGCTACTTGACCAAACTTTAGTCAGGCTTCAAGAAGCATTTTTGATAGAAGGCCTCAGTTTTTAGTTC
>NW_006408565.1:12750418-12752233 GCF_000296735.1 Chrysochloris asiatica | reverse complement strand
CTATGTGAGGGTGGACCCCAGCGCGTTGGCAAATGTCACCTTTGTCTCCTGGTTTTAGGAGTCTGTGAAGGTGGACCCCAGCGTGTTGGTAAATAAACCTCTTGCTTTTGCATCGAACTCGAGTCCTGATGATCTTTTTGGGGTCTCCTACTTGATTAGGCCACTAGAGGGCCTAACAATGGTATATTTAATATTCTCCCCCAACACCATAACTCAAATGCATCAATTCTTCTACAGTCTTCCTTATTCACTGTCAAACTTTCACATGCATATGAGATTATTGAAAATATCATGACTTAGGCCAGACATACCTTAGTCCTCAAACTGACAACTATAGGCCAAGATCTCTTATGAATATGAATGGGCAGGAGGATTGCTGATTGAGTGGGTTGCCATCAAGCAGTTAATCTGGGTAGCCACAGCTAAGTGCCTTCAGGCTGAGGCTTACTGGCAGAGTGGAGTGCTTGTGGGCATTTATCAGCAGAGCTAAAAGAGCTTTGTAACATTAGCCTGAGCAGAGCAGAGGCTAAGAGGCTGTGAGGCTGAGAGGTCAAGGACCAGAGAGAGGTAGCCTGTAGGCATGACTGAGAAGAGGCTGTCCTGATTAAAAAACTGTATCCTGAACCTTCCTGGTCCTGAATTGTAACCTGCTACTTCCCTAATAAGCTTCATAAATATCAGCGTTGTCTGTGAGTTCTGTGTGACCATTACACCAAATATCAAATTCAGCAGAAAAGTGGAGTGCTATGTGAGGAGTTATTGGAGTCAGAATTAATTGAAAAAACAAAAACAAAAAAAAAGGCTGGAGGGTGGCGACCTGTCTGACCTCCAGGTCAGGTTGCTGCTGATGGTGATTATTCTCCTCCCCTCCTGTAAAGAGCAGGTCAGAAACCGCCGGCACACCCACACACCCACACACCATTTTTACAAACTCGGAAGCTGTCTTCGTTATCTAATACCTCTGTAACAAAAAAACAAATTTTTTTTTCTCAATTTGTTGTTGTTGCTAAATGCTGTCAAGTCGATTCCATCATAGAGCGACTCTGTAGAGGGTTTCTGAGGAGCAACTGACGGGTTTGAACTGCTGACCTCGTGGTTCACAGTCCAGTGCTGATCCTACAGAGCCACACCAGGAGTTTCTCAGTTTAGTGGGTTATAAATTCAAATTCAAATTCTCTGTGGGCTCTGGAAGAATGTCTTTGTCTCTTCAGGTTATTCCTGGTTCCTTACAGATCATCATGCGTTTTGACATCCGTCTTCCCCATTTCTGCTAACTTAATCTGTTCACTTTTATCTCTTGTAAGAAATTGACTGAAGACACACCCTATACTAATCCTGTTTCATTCATATAGCAGAAAATTCACTCCCAGGTGGGATTATAATCATAGGCATGCTGTTGTTGTTGTTAAGTGCCATCAAGTAAGTTCTGAATCCTAGTGACCTTGTTTAGAGTTTATGAGGAGCTGTTGATGGTTTGAGCCATCAGCCTTGTGGTTGCAGTTCTGTGTTTATCCTACAGCAAATACACCAGCACTCCAGGCTTTTACTATTGTTGTTGTTGTTATGTGCCGTCGAGTCAATTCCGACCCAAAGCAATCCTGTATAGGGTTTTACGAGGAGCAGCTGGTGAGCTTGAACTGACTTTGCAGTTCAAACGGCTTTGCAGTCTGGCGCATTAGCCTATAGTGCCACACCAGGATTCCAACTTTTACTATTGTTGTTGTTGTTAAGTATCGTCGAGTCGATTCCGACCCATAGCGACCCTGTACAGGGTTTCCAAGGCTGTAAATCTTTACAGGAGCAGAAAGCCTCATC
>NW_006408565.1:12746868-12748628 GCF_000296735.1 Chrysochloris asiatica | reverse complement strand
TCACTATGAGTCACAACCGACTCAACGGCGCTTAACAACAACAACAATGATTAACATCGTGAGCAGTTCTTCATATGTTTTTTGGCTCCTGAATATCTCCTTTGGTGAAGGGTCTGTTTACGTTCCTTGCCCATTTTTAATTGGCTTATTTGTCATTTTCTTGCTGACTATTGATGATTTCTACAAATTTTAGAGATTAATCCCTTGTCTGAAAGTCATTGCCAATTTTCCCCCCAGTCTGTGGGTTATACTTTTACTCTTTTGCTGAAATCTTTTAATGTACATAACTGTCTAATATTTAGGAGGTCCCAGTCCTCTAGTCTGTGTTCTGCTGTTTGTGTGTTTTCATTTATGTTTGATAGTATATTTATGCCATGGATCAGAGTTCCTAAGTTTGTGCTTCGTTTTTTAATTGATGACCTTTATAGTGAAAAAAAAACTCCCAACCAGATGGGCAACTTGGACATTGGCTATCCAAAAAGTGGGGCTACAAAGGCAAGAAGTGACTGGCTTGCAAGTTTTCAAGAGGGAGCCTAGATCCAGAGGGTGTGGAGGAAGGTAGAATCTCCACTGAGTAGTATCCAATCTGTCTGGGTGGGTATGATGAAAGGAGATGGGGATAGGCCTTTTGTGGTACAATAGTGAATAGTTGTTATCAGGATTGACTATGAGGGTTGGAAATGTAGAGGTAGAAGTTTTGTAGCAAAGGGAGAAGAGTGATTGACTTTGCAGTCCAGGAGGTCCCTGGGACCATCAAGAGAGAAGAGCGGACCATACCCAGAGAAACAGTGACACCAGAGATGGAGGAAGACATGGAGAGATGGAGTGGCTGGGAACTCTAGACCTGGAGAGGGATACAGGCTGTGTGCTGATGACCAGGGGGCAGACTTGTAGGGTGTACCCTTTGGTTGGTTGATGATGCATGGAGGGGATTGTAACCATGGCAATGAAATGATATACAATAGAATGAATGTAAAGCTAATGTTCTCCCATGTAAATGATCACATCATTCACAATAAAGCATTTAATAAAAAAATTTAAAAAAAAAACAAAACTAAAAAAAGTCCAGGTCCAGATGGCTTCACTGGTGAGTTTTACCAAACATTCAGGGAAGAGCTGTCATCAATTCTACTCAACTTATTCCAGAATATAGAAGAGGATGGAAAACTCCCTATTACATTCTATAAAGCAAGCATAACCCTCATACCACAACTAGGGAAGGACAACACTAAGAAGGAAAATTATAGACCAATATCCCTCATTAACACAGGTTCAAAATTTCTCTGAAAAATCCTAGCCAACAGAATTTAACAACATATCAAAAAAATAATACATCACGACCAAGTGGGATTCATACCAGGGATGCAAGGATGGTTCAACATCAGAAAAACAAACAATGTAATCCACCATATAAATTTAAAAAAGGAAAAGAACCACATGATCATATTGACTGATGCAGAAACTGCATTTGACAAAATCTAACATCCATTCCTGATAAAAACAATCAACAAAGTAGGATATAAACAAAACCAAGAGCTAACATCACTCATAATGGAGAGAAACTTAAAGCAAACAGGTACCAGATAGGATGCCCGTTATCGCCACTCCTATTTGATATTGTTTTAGAAGTCTTAGCCAGAGCTATAAGGCAAGACAGGGAAATTAAAGGCATCCAAGTTGGCAAAGAGGAAGTAAAACTTTCTCTATTTGCAGATGATATGATCCTATACATAGAAAACCCCAAAGACTAAGCAAAAAAA